>NC_056739.1:1471165903-1471465903 GCF_019279795.1 Protopterus annectens
AACAAGCATAAGCAGTGTAATCAAGAAAGTATAATTAGGAATAGCATTTGAAGAACATATAAACTTTTTACAAGGAATAAATATGTTATTATTCTTTTAATCATATTTTCATTACTCTTCTCTCCGTGCCTTCCCCCACCCTTCACCCACTACATAATCTAAATAGAATGTCATTGTTTAAACAAAGAAAAGAAGAAAAGGAGAAGAAAAAATAGAAAGATAAAGAAAAAAATGTATCAAATTACTAACCTTACTTCTCCTTTTCAGAAAGAGAAACAAGTTGAATCACAACTTGCCATTAAATCTCCAGATATTTTGACTAGTTATGAAACAAAACATTTCTTTGCACACAGAGAATAACTTTGATTAAATCTTTGCAAAATATTTGTTGCTTCTTGGAAATGCAGGAACTATATTTAAAAAGATTAATAATGAAATAAAATGATGAGAGAAAAAAAAAACCTAGAACAAATCATTTGTTTTTTAGTCTCTTCTTCTTCTCTGAAGTCTTCCACGAAGTTTCAGTTGCCAGTCTCTTTAATGAAGGACTAGCCCATTCCATTTCTTCTATTTTATCCAAAATCTTATTTTTTTGATAAACAGTAAAGCAGAGTCTAAGTCATCGAAAATTTTAGGACCATCAGGAAGGAAGATTTTAAGCTTGGCAGGAAAGAGAAGGTATGTTTTAAACTGTGCTTTTTTAAGCTCCCTTATTAGTGGCAGAAAAACTTTTCTTTTAGCTATTACCATGGAAGAATAGTCATTGTCAAAACGCACAGTTGTCTCATTAATCTTAACAGGAGCTTTAGCCCAAGCAGATTTAAGAACCATCTCTTTATCAAAAGATGATAAAAATCTAATTATAACTGATCTAGGAGAGTTTTTGTTAGAGTTAGTATTAGCTATAGATCTATGTGCTCTTTCGATACCAAAAGAGAATGCTTCTGGTAAGTCTAAAGTTTTAGGGAGCCATGTTGTTAAAAAAGAAGTAATATTGTTACCTTCAATATTTTCTGGCAGTCCAAAAATCCTAATGTTATTGCGCCTAGATCTATTTTCCAGGTCATCCAGCTTTGTTTGTAAATGTGTATTTTGTTTCAGCAGAAACTCAATGTTGATTTCCTCTTCTTGTATTCTATTTTCCATGTCATTCACAGCTTCTTCTATGCCTGTCATCTGGATCTTCTGTTGTTGCAGGTCTATATGTAACAAGTCTATTTGTTTTGTAGTTTTTCTATGAAGGTGTCTATTTTAGTATCCATTTTATCCATCTTAGCAGTAAGTTGCTGGATTATAATTATCAGAGACTGAAGTTATTTCTTGATGCTGGAGTCTTGAGAATTTGTCTTACTGGAACTCATTTCAGACTGATAAACTGACAGGAAAATTTCCAAAGTGATTTCTGACAGGAATTTTGTTAAGATTTCCTTTCTTTTTTAGATATAGTTCAAGAACTATATAAAACAAACATATTTAGAAAGAAAATTACTTCAAAAATTAATTTTTTAAGTAATTAATTCCTGTCAGTGTAATGAAATTGGTGGAGCTGAAGAAATCTGCTGCTATCCTGTGTTCATCCTTGGCCACGCCCCCTCGATCACAGTCTTTTAGAAAACAGACACAATGACTTCCCCCTACACCTGCCAAGCAAAGCTTTAATGGCAGCACCTTTGGGTGGAAAACTGACATTATTCTCAAAAAAAAAAAAAAAAAAATTGGCATATTGTTACAAAAGACAAATGGATTCTGGACATTATAGACAGAGGCTACAGGTTCCACTTTCGCACCCTTCCAAAAATGAGAGGCATGCCAAACCTGCCACAAAATCAAAGGGCAGAGGCACAAAAAAAAGTTTCAACTCTCATGGACATGAAAGCAATTCAAGAGGTACCTGCAAAAGAACAAGGTCAAGGGTTTTATTCCAGACTATTCCTGGTACCGAGGAAAGACAAAGATTGGAGACCTATCTCAGACCTATCCATCCTAAACACATATCTAGAGGTGCCAAAATTCAAGATGCTCACATTACAGCAGCTTCTTCCCATGCTGGGCAAGGAGTCTTGGCTGGTAACATTGGACCTCAAGGAGGCATACCTGCATGTCCCTATCAGACAAGATTGCAGAAGATACCTCAGATTTCTTGCAGGTTCAACCCATTACCAATTCTCTGCATTGCCCTTTGGCTTATCTACTGCACCCAGAGTGTTTACGAAATGCCTGGCATCAGTAATCGCCTTCAGCAGACTACAAGGGATTCAAATCTACCCATATCTGGACGACTGCCTGATCCAAGTGGACAACAAGGACTTACTACTGCAGCACCTGGCGTTTGTAATAAAACTGTTGAACTTCCTGGAATACACAGTCAACAAACAGAAATCAAAACTAATACCCTCTCAACAAATAATTTTCCTGGGTGCCAGCTTGGATACAACCACCCAGATGGTAGTATGCAGTGTAGCTTTGAATCAGACTATCCACTTACCTACCTTTTATTCTAATCCACACAACAAAGGGGAAAGACTACTACATTCCTTGGACATTCACAGACAACTTCGTTACTACTTGGACAGAACAAAGCCATTCAGGAAATCTGAGCAACTCTTTGTGTCCTATGCTGTAGGTGCTCAGGGAAAGGCTATTTCCAAACAGACAATTTCAAAATGGATAGCCCACTGCATACGTTTTTGTTACTCATTCCATGGAAAAGCTGTGCCTGCATGCATCAGATCCCACTCCACCAGAGCTACAGCTACCTCTGCAGCCTTCCTCAGGGGGGTCCCTGCCAAGGACATTTTGGAAACAGCCACCTGGAGTTCAGTGCACACTTTCTCCAAGCACTATCACCTCCCTCTATACTCAAAATCTAGAGCGGGCTTTGCCACAGCAGTCCTGCAGGGCATCCTAGCCCCTCCTAGTTCCACTTAGTGCCTACCACCCTTACTTAGCTTTGGGATTCTACCCATCTGTTATGACTGCAGCTGTATGCACGATGAACATAGTACAGTTTTGTACCTACCATAAATGTAGATGTTCGAGTGCTCATACAGCTGCAGTCCAGGTTCCTCACACTCCATCCCCTCTTAGGACAGGCCTTATGACAAACACTTTTCATATAACCTTTTTGGGGTATTCTTTTTATGGTGTATTTGCTTGCAACTACTGTTTTTGATTTATCAACATTGCATCTTTGCATAACATTATGTTTGTCTTCCTTCTGGGGGCACCTGACATCTGGGGCAAGAAAAACTGAAGAAAATGGCGTTGCCTGCCTCTTTTATACCCCTGTCGCACTGACGTCAGGGAAGAAGCAACGACAACCGACGCCGGACCTAGAATTTGGAATTCGGCCGACCGAGGACCCGCCTGACGGCAGGATAACCCATCTGTTATGACTGCAGCTGTATGAGCACTTGAACATCTACATTTATGGTAGGTACAAAACTGTACTTTGTGTTTCATGTAGGCCTTAACCACATTAAGTAATGTCTTCTACAGAACTGGAGTGTGCTTAACAGTGATCCTATGTTGCAAAAATGCATTTCCAGTTCCTTTAAAAAAATCAGTATACAATAAGGAAAGTTTAGTAAGGGTCTGTGTGAACAGGTAGTTATCTTCCTAAAGAAAAAAGCACAGTTCTGTAAAATCTTACCATAACAGATGTCCTTCTCTTCATTGTTGCAGTATTCTTCACCTTGGGGATCTCCTGCCAAGGATTGTCCATTGTCTGGTTAGTATACCAAAGCCTTTAGATCTTGTAAGCGCTGTACATCATACATATTTTCCCCATATAGGGTATAAGGCATAAAGATGATGTATGGACAATAGTTACCCAGAACTGAATTGCCCCAGCAGAGAACAGTCTCCACAGGACAAAAGAGGCTATGCACATCTAGAAGGAGAAAATGCATCCTCATCCAGGAAGGTAACCAAATCAAAACCCAGAATAAAAAGGGGGATGGATGGATGGACTGAATACTGCAACAGTGAAGAGAAGGACATCTACTGTTATAATAAGATTTTACACAAATACACTATGCCCTTCTATAGGTTTGCTATCAAAATCTCAAAATTAAAAAAAAAAAAAAAATCTGTTCGGAACCTCATACAGTAATGCCGAATCCAAAATATCACTTAGGTGAAATGTTGAATCTGTTGAACAAATTCAGCAGATTTGACAGTTTCACTGAATATCGAAAGTGATGCCCATATAGGAGCGCTCAGGTAAGTGTAACTCCTACACTTCACAACACAAGCCCACCTGCACCCCCACCCCCCCCTGCTAATTATATATTCCAACTCTGAGATTGCACTACAGTGAGAAAAGGGATGAATGTCCCAGTCTGCGCTGTACCATGATCTATACTCATTAGATTGCATTCATATCAGCGAATGCACAGTGGCATTTGCTGATACGAAGTATCAAGCATGTAATGGTCGGCAACACGGCAGTCTAGCTGCCGTCCGATATCCCATCTACAGAAAATCTGCGTTTGGGATTTTGATAGTAAACCCTTCTATATCACTGTTGCAGTATTCTTCACCTTAAGGAGAATACAAAATCTCAAGAAAAGGGGTGAGAGGTGAAAGGCTGGGAAAATCCCTCAACGAACCCATGCAGGATGGACCTAGCAAAACCTGGCTTATCCCTAAAAACTGTATCCAATTTATAATGCTTAGTAAAGATATGCACTGAAGACTAAGTAGCAACTTCAAGGCTAGAATTGATGTCCAAACCCTTGAAGGCACCAGAAGAGGCAACAGCCCTAGTGGAAATTAGCTCTGACACTTACAATGAAAAGAATAGCAAAAGGAAATAGCTTTCGATAGCCAAAGGAGATGGTTTGCTTAGAAACAGCCAAACCCAATGTCCTGGGATGAAAAGAAACAAAAAGCTGGTCAGACTTCTGAATGGTCTTAGTTTTATCCAAATAATACCTGAACTGTGTGCGCAAATCCAAGGTATGCAAAACCCTCTCACTAGCAGACTGTGGAGATGGAAAAAAGGAAGGAAGTTGTATTGCCTGATTTAAAGACAACTCCTTAAACTTTGGCATAAAAGGAACAGTACTAAGAGACATCCTTATCACTGTGAAAAAATAAAAAAAGGAGGGATGATCATGGCCATAAGGACCTGAAGCTCAGAAACCCTTAGAGCAGAAGTAAGAGCAAACAACAAGACGGTCTTCCAGGTACAGTGTTGGAAAGAAGCTAAAACTACAGACTCAAAAGGAGCCTAAATCAGTTTTTCTGAACAAAAATTAAGTTTCCAAGGGGAGGAGTAGGTTTCCTTGGGGGCCTAAGATATTGGAAGCCTTTAAGAAATTGTTTGACCTCAAAATGAGAAGCCAGAGGAGGATTCAAAGACAGGCAGAAATAGTTGATGAATGGGCCTTTACAGAATAGGCCAAGCCAGACTGGAGCAACTCACACAAATAGGAGAGAACCAGAGGGACCCCCCACAGAAAAAGGGTCCTGGCTATGAGCATGGCAACAGACAGAAAATATTTTCCATTTGGATTAATAAGACTTTCTGGTTGGATGTTTTCTTGCCTCCTGTAAACCTCTGAGCATATCCTCAGAAGAGAGGTGCCTAAAATGGATCAAAACTCTATCACCCATGGTATTATTTGAAGAGTGGACAAGTGAGGATGGATGAGTAACCTCTTGTGCTGTGTGAGGAGGTCCAACCAGTGAGGTAACTTGTAGTGATTGTCTCTGGTTAGATACATTAATAAGGGGAACTAGTGCTCTCTTGGCCAAAAGGGAGTCACTAGCAAGAATTTTAGGGAGTCCAGCTGAATCTTCTGCAGGACTCTTGAAAGTACTGGAAGGGCAGGGAAGGCACAGAGAAACAACCACTTCCAAGGAAAAGAAAGGGTGTTCATTTCCCATGCCAGATGGTTTGACACTCTGGAACAGAAAAGAGGGAGCTGCCTGTTCAGAGGGGAGGCAAAAAGATTTACCTGAGGAATACCTCACTGATGGACTGTGTTCACAAACATTTCTATGAAGCATCCATTTGTGAGCCTGTGTTTTGGACTTGCTCAGAGAGTGAACCACTAGACTATGCTCTGAATAAATGCACACTGCCTGAAGTGTTAGCTGATAACTGATAGCCATATCCCAGGCCTGAAGAGCCAACTTGCAAAGAGGGTAAGGTAACACTTTGTGCCTCCCTGCTTGTTGACATACCAGATCACTTGGTGTTGTCTGTGTAAACCTTCAGGAGGCCTGGAAAGAGCATGGGGTGAAAAGCATGAAGGGCCAAAATTGGAGGTCTAATTTCTTTGATGTCAGTATCAGTTGACTTCTAATGGGGGTGGGTGTGCAGAGACCTTAAACTTTCAGATGACCGCAGGAAGCCCCCCCCCCCCAATCATTGTTTGAGGCATTGGTGAACATTTCTTGAGAAGGTACCAGGGGCTGAAAAAGCAGACGTATTGAGGGTAAGTTGCTGAACTCATATTCCCACTTGAGACAAGGACAGAGAGACACTCTGAAATCCAGAATGTAGCAGTGCTGAAGCCAAACTGATTTTCAGGTACCATTGAAGCTTCCACATATACAATCTGGCTAGAGGAAGCATTGGAATAGAAGAGGCCATGACTCCTAGGGCCTGAAGAAACTCTCTGTCTGGAATGCAGGCAGAGGAAGAAGAGACTGAAAGAAAGCTGTCATTCAAAACAAGAAGAGAGGCCGGCATTGGCACTGTTTGAATCCTGCAGCCCAGATTCATACGATCCTGAGAGGGAGACTTTTAGAAGTTGATAGTGAACCCAGACTTTGAAGGAGAGCGATGCTAAATAACAGTCAAATGGGAGAAGGTGCCTGAATCAACAGGCCATCTCAATAAGGAAAAATCTGAATGCCTTGGAGCCTGCAAAAGGCGATCACAGCCAAGCATTTTGCAAATACCATTGGGGCAGTAGAAAGGGGAAAGCAGAGAACTGAAAATCAGAGGAAGAAATGGAAAAATGCAAAAACTTCCTGAAAAGAGGGTGAATAGGAATATGAAGGTAAGCATTCTTCAGATCCAAGGACACCAGAAAAGCCTGGAGTAGTAACAGAGGAAACTGGGTTTGAAAAGAAAGCATCCGAAAAGAAGAAACCTTGAGAAAGGTGTTGAGCAAGGCGAGATCCAGAATAGAACCCCAAGTGCCCTCCTTTTGAGGAACCAGGAACATTTTAGAGTAAAATCCTTTATCATTTGGGAAGGAGGATTAGGCTGAATAGTTCCCTGATCCGCCAGGGACCCAGTAACCTCTGAGGAATGAGGAAGCTGCTCTCAAGGAGGTTGAAGATTCACTAAAAAAGGAAGGAGAGACTTTCGCACCATGAAGTAACCCTGATGGATGATGGACAGAAACCAATAATCTGAGCTGATGAGTTGCCAAGTTTGGAGGACTCAAAAGAGGGAGAGCCGAAGTGACAAGGGAACCTGGCCGAGGGCTAGGGGCAAAATGCCAGAGAAGCAGGCTTATCATATAAAGGAGGCTTCTGGGCCATAAGGAGCATGAGAAGGCTTAGCAGGAGGAGCTCACCTACCACCATTCCTGCCTTTAGTGATCTGACAAGCTGACTGCAAACAAAAGCAGACTTAGTAGTATAGTTCCTCTGGAACATAGGGATATGTGACAGAAGAAATATGTTTAAGGTCCTGCAGAGCTTTACCTTTTTCTTGAAGAGACTTAAACATATCATTAGCAGCAGTCAGTCGCAAAGAGATTATTATTATCCAAAGGACCATCCAGCAACTTGGACTTAATGTCTTTAGATAATGATTGCAGACGAAGACAAGAGTAATGCCTCATGACAGACCTGAAGGCAGCAGCTCTGGAAGAGGCATTAGCAGCATCATTGCTGCACTTGATAGAGTGGCGAGCCACCTGAGAGCTAGAACCCAAAATAGAGCAGAAGACTTTCCTTCAGAATCAGGGAATTCAGCAAGAACCTGACAAGCCTGGGCAGTCAAGGCCAGAGCATATCTAGTCATGTGGATCTGGTAAATGATGGCCCCAACAGTCAAAATGGAAGCAGTATCGATCCACTTTCCAGTCCTCTCCATTGTCCTACTATCCTTATCTGAAGGTAAAAGCTTAGAAGGCTTGTCAGAGGAGACCAACACCACAGCAGGATCAGCAGAAGGAGACTTAAATAGGAATTGACAATCATCAAGATCATCCATCGTTCAGGCTACTGTTCCCAAAAGACAACTCTGGCAAAGGAGACTCGCGGCTAATGGACTCAACTTCAATAGAGCCATAAGCCAAAGGAGAAGATTTCTGGGAAAAGTAAGTCAAGGACCCTTCATCAGACTCTGAATCCTCATTTGAGGAATTGGATTCCTTAGGTCTTTTGGAAGGAGTTGAAGTCCAAGATGGAGTATGCACAGAAACCCCTTGGAAAGGTTTCAGAGCCATCAAGGCATTTAACATGGTCTGGCTGAACTTCTGCCATTTCCTTTGAGGGTCCTTAGGACATGCAGAAGAATGTTGTTCTTCTGTTTTTTCTTGGTAGGAATGTCAGCCTTAACAAACACCAGAGGTCCCAAACCCTGATGAGATTCACTAAGAGTACCCGAAACCTCTTCCCTGACTGGAATTGATGCTCTCCAAGATAATCAACCTCAGTTCCCCCTTAATATCTGGTGAAGATGCCTGCAGAGCCTCAGAGGACATGTAAAAGGAAGGATCCACACCAGCCTCCAACAGTGTTGTGACAGAGGAATCTGAAGTTGACACCTGACAGCCTACAGAGCTATCACCAGCTTCTAGAGAGATGTCTGTTGGAGGCTGCACAGCCAAAGAATCTGGACAAGATTTCTTGGATTACTTCTTGCTTAACGGAAGTACCTTGGGGTTAATTGATTTTGTCATGCTTCTCTGGGCTAACTGTTTAAGCCTCT
Source organism: Protopterus annectens (assembly GCF_019279795.1). NCBI lineage: Eukaryota > Metazoa > Chordata > Ceratodontiformes > Protopteridae > Protopterus > Protopterus annectens. The sequence goes on from NC_056739.1 coordinate 1,471,174,812, forward strand.
GGTTCTCGAGATGGATGGCTAGGGAAGATAACTGGCTTCTAAGAGTCTTAGGCACAAACACCTTACAAATACTATAGGAGGTATGGTCGTGGGAAGGAAGCACACAAACAAAAAATGCACTTTTTGTGACGATCCTTATGGGGAATCTTCTTCCACACTAACATTTTCTCTTCTTGGATGACATGAACTCCAGGTAGCCAAAGAAAAACAAGACCAACAGTAAAAAGAAAAAAAGACCTTAACAGGGCACTTCTCTGACAGCTGTCTTCAACACAGCAAAGAGTGTTCAGACCAACAGGTGTGGACTGGCAGCAAAGAAGTTCTGGGTAACTGCATCCATATGTCACCTCTATGCCTTGGGTCCTGTATGTTGAGCATGCGTGTGACGTACAGTGCATACAAGATCTAAAGCCTTTGGTATACAGTCTGGATGTTGGTCTGTCCTTGGCAGTAGATCCCCCCTAAGGTGAAGAATACTGCAATAGTGATACACAAAAACACAAAGATGTTCCTTTTCTTCTCCACCATTACTCTCTGCCACAGGTATAATATTTGTACACATGTCGGAAGTGAAGGCTTTTGGCTTATAAATGGCCAGAAGCATTGTATAAATAGTTTCGTAGCGTGTGACACTAAGGAAGTTATAAAAGCTTTAAAATACTTCTTGCTGCTACACAAGAAGGGAGTGCACACTGCTACAACAGCATTTTATTTATTTTTGGGAAAAAAGTCATAGACTTTTTCAGTTCTTATGAACCATATAGCAAACCTTCTAGCTTCATCCATGAGACAATACCTCATGACTTGGGCTCAGTGCTGCTGTTCATTTGTATGCTCAGTGATCATTAAAAGTGTACAACAGACCCTTGGCAATAACCTGTTCCTGCCCTAATATCCCTTTCAGGAATTTGCATGGTGGGCAAAGCCTCAAAATCTGTCTGTGGGAATGATCTTCACCCCTCCTATCCCACCAAAGGTACAAATGCCAGAAACCAGTAACAGGTGCTTCTTATGTAAGAAAAGTTATTCTTTCATCTCACTAAGGTGCAGGAAGTGTTGTTTCTAGAAAGCCACAGTCTGCACTTCAGTCTGGTTAAACTGCGACAGTAGGTCTGAAGGCATTGTAACACCATTTGCGTTCAGTTCTTGCTGATAAAACTCTGGAAGCTTCATATGTGGTATTTAAATAAGAAAGGGATAACTCCTGCATATGTAGTGTGTGTGTATAGAAGCCGCGATACCACAAGCAGCCTGTTAACTGTCTGACTTGACCTAATGGCAAATCTGTTCACGGCAAAGGACAGTGCACAAACTTGTATCTTTTGCTCCCTTTTCTAGCAAACTGAAGACTGGAAGGTAAGCATATTTTCATCTCATGGGCAGCAGGATCTGATATATGATTTATTTTCCTTTTCTTTGATCTAAAGGTTAAAAGAAACACAATAAACCTGCTCCTCACCTCACCCAGGTGACTGAGAAACGTGGTTAACACTTCTCATACCTATAACATGTTACCCAACTGTATGCTTCCCTATTTGCAAAATATGAAAAGACTGTCAGCCTGTATGCATTGTGCATTCTGTCTTTGTTTTCAGAAGTGACTCTTACCATGAGGAAGCCAGAAGACAATCATCAACAAAGTAATTTTTTTTGTATGATTTTTTTAAGCCCTTATGCCTGTTATTGAACAGCCGTCTCTGTCTACTCATTCCTCATCTCAGTGACAAATGCAGTCCATAGAATGGCTGTTACACAAGCAGCTGTGGGGGTATTTTCTGTTTTAAGGCTCTAACTCCACTTGGATGGGGAATGTGTGACCTGTCTCAAAGGTTTACTATGCCTTCTCGTGCATGTGCACACACTTCTGTGCACCTGTAGGTGAAGGCTACCTTATTCACAATTTTATGAACTGAAAGCATGACCTGGGGCTGCTTGCAAGTGTTGTCACCCCCTCCTCCAAGATGTAGTAGAGAAGTACAGGAGGCTTTCTATTGTAATTTCGAGACCCATATAAGTGTGGGCCCTGGAATTTAGAAAAAAAAGTCCAAAAATGCAGGAGTATAGCAACTGTGAAACATTGCTGTTCTCCTTTGCAGCTGTTTTGGGGGGCCATTCCCCCAACTTATATATATACATACATATACATGCACACACACCCAACTCTGAGATTATCATACCTTGGTGAAAAGGGAATATTCTGGGAAGAGCAGAGTTGGATTTGATAAGTGTATTCCGTGACTCAAACTAATGAGTCTCAAAATATCAGGAAGCAACGTGGTGCACGTACGGCAACTGCTCGGCTGTGAAGTGAGTACTGGAGAAAACAAAAATAGCCAGCGGAAATGGTGGAATACAAAAAGTTTTTAATATAAAGCACATAACTAGGTAGAGGGTAGTAAGCCCAACTACCTGTCTCAAACTGGTTTCGGCTGTAATAGCCTTCTTCAGTGAGTTTAACAAAAGCACATAATGTCCATTCAAATAAGTGTATTTATATATAGTAACATAAAGGCAGTTCATTGGTAAATTAGAATTGGTCGTTAAGACCAGGTGGGAATAAAGCCCCTAATTTAATGATCCATTTACGTTCCTTGAAATTAAGTAAATCATGCCAACCTGATTTATCCCTACATTTACCTACAATGCAATCAATAACAGTAAAATAAAAAGAAGCAGAATTGTGTTTACAGACATGTTTAAACAAGGCATTATTGGGACGTAGGTTGGCATGATTTACTTAATTTCAAGGAACGTAAATGGATCATTAAATTAGGAGCTTTATTCCCACCTGGTCTTAATGACCACTTCTAATTTACCAATGAACTACCTTTATGTTACTATATATAAATACACTTATTTGAATGGACCTTATGTGCTTTTGTTAAACTCACTGAAGAAGGGTATTACAGCCGAAACCGGTTTGAGACAGTTGGGCTTACTACCCTCTACCTAGTTATGTGTTTTATATTAAAAACTTTTTGTATTCCACCAGTTCTGCTGGCTATTTTTGTTTTCTCAAAATATCAAACAGTTATTCACACAGGATAGTGCAGTACTGCCCCCTCCCCCATGATAGACGTTTGTGTTCATATTCTAGATTTTGCTCCTCTATATGGATGGATCTGGCACAAAGAAGTCATGTTTGTAAATTTAAAAATATATTTATTTTGGACAGCTGGTCAGTCTTTCACTCTAAAGTAGTTTTAATTCCATTGTTGTTGTTGGATTGCATAAACCTTATTTATAAGGCTTGCATTCCTTTTTTTCTATGGTAAAGTTTGTCCTTCTGCATCATCTGCTTGTGACTCCTCCAGTTCCAAAAGATCACAACTAAGACTTTCCTGAAGGGAATAATACTTTTAGATGTTGACAAACCTGCATTGTCCCTTGCCTGGGATTTGAATTTCATGATCCACTAAGTACGGAAGATGTAATTAGGGACCTGGGGACCCAGGTAGATAGCAACCTCTCCTTCGATAATCACATTGCCAAAGTGGATAGAAATTCCTTATATGTAGCACACCTAATCACGAAAGGGTTCACCTCTAGATCGAGAGGTCATTGTGCCCCTCTACTCATTACTCATTAGGCCCATAATAGAGTACAGTACTCCATTTGGAATGTACCTTACTCGACACCTGCAACAGCTGGAAAGACCACAGAAGTACCTCACCAAGAGGATCATGGGCCTCAAAGAGATGCCCTATGCAGCTCGACTAAAGAAACTCCAGCTTTACTCGGCTGCTTAGAGGTGATCTCTGCCTGAAGTATAAGGCCATGTCCAACCAGGAATTAATGGACATGCTCCACCTCAAGAAAACCAAATCTCTTAGTCACACGCTCCAGTGAACTAAACTTCAGTACAACAATAAACAGGACATGCTGGAGGGATAGATTCCTGTCTCAGAGACTTCCCTTGCTCTGGAATAGAATCCCAGTTTGTTAGGCAGAGTCCCTCTCTGACTCTCTTCAAGAGAAACCTTGACGAGTGGATGGGAAATCGTAAATTTACCCCTGGGAACACTTCAGTGGCCTTGCTAGACAGAGGCCCAGGAAACTAATTTAAAAGGGAGGTGAAAGCCAACACATTCTGGCTAGGCTTATAAATGCCTTTGGGCAGATAGCCTAGTACCTACCTATGAACCTATGATGAAAAAACTGATGTTGGCAGTTGTTTGGACCAGTTGCTTTTGTGGTGTCAGAATATGTTTAAAGGAAATCACTTTTCACTGCAATAAGAATTTATGAAGCATAGGACCTCATGTGCATGCACTTTATGCAGTGTGCCTTAATGGCTGGTTTATTGTGAGATCTGCTACATTTTTAATATCTAAATTTATTTCATCTACTTTCAGTTCTCTTTCGAAATCAAAGATGAGTGACTTTTTATCTGTATTTTATTTGCATATGTCTTGGATGTTACTTGGAGAGAACAGAAGACATCAGAAAAGCTGACATACTCTTTTTCATTTATGAGGTCTGCAAGTTGTCAGACAAACATTGTCAAACAGTATTTGTTGTGATTATGTATAACACAGCTTTAGTTTTCACTATATAGGAATTTTATTTCAAAGTCATATAACTGTCTAATCAGACTAGTATGGTCAGGGAAAGCAATAAATAAAACTAGCTTTGCCCGTTGTTACTGCCTTTTGGTTTGATATACAGCAGATTGTTTCTGGGGCATGTCTGCAAGAGTTGCTAATTTTCCTGTTGCATATTTAATGATCTAATGTCTCTTCCATCTGTTCATCAAATTGGTCTTTGGATCTGACTTCAGATCTGTTTTCAGCCACTTTAGACTTTAAACTCCTCTCCTAACCCATAATACCAAACAATCTGATGTTGTCCTTTCATTCTCCTCATGAATGGGTCTGGGATCCGATCCTAGGATCCAGCTGTGTCACATTTACAAGACTTTGCTTCCAAATGTCGAGCTCCTCCCTCTACCCATAATGCTCTGTTCCATCCCAACTCCTCAGATCTTGTTTGCTGCCATAGCTGCAAGACGGAAAGATCCTGTCTTGAGAGTAGGAGTACCATTTTTTAATCGTTTTTTTGGGTAATTCTAGTACTATTTTCTTATAATTGTTTGCATATAATTACTTTTAAACTTATTTTACTTCCTCAGCTGTTTGCAGGCATTAGGGCCTTTCTCTAATTACTGTTGTGCGCCTCTTCTGTTGAACCACTCATGGTACTTGACCGGTTTTCTATTTCCAGCCTAAAAAGGCTGGTTTCCTTGTATCTGGTTTAACTTTTCGGTTGAAATCTTCTGTAGCTTGAATTTTTAAACTTCTGGTTAAACTTAGTGTTATTTGAAAACCCCTTTTTCTTTTCCTTTATAGTTTACTGCCTATATCTGCTGCCATCATGTCTGAGAAACCTGTGCTAGAGAAACCTACAGGTTTTAAGAATTGCGTATGCTCTTTAGGAGTGGCCCACCTGGATTCTCCAAGCGCCGTTTGCATAAATTTTAATCCAAGGGCCCTCTCGGATCATAGAAACAAGCTTATCCTGAAAGGATTACTTCTTGCTGGTGCTGAAACCCCCTCAAAACATTCTCAAGTGGTTTTGGAGCTGAGGAAAAGACACCATCCCAGATCTCCAAAAACATCCTCAGAGCCAGCTGAAAAGTTGCTAAAAGTCTCTGATTTGAGGCCTGTTGGGCTGCCCTCAGATCCTCAAAGCCTTCTGATCTGACTGGCTTGACCCCCTACTACCAGTTCTTCCACCTCTTTCTGAGATCCCAGACCTTTGGATTTAATGAGTAGAGGCAATACACCAGAATTTGTATGGAAGCCAGTGTCTTCAGCTCTGCCTCCCCAGTTGCTTCAAATGCCAGCAAAGTACTCTAGGTTAGAATTCACAACTTCGTCTAGGTCTTGTAGGAGTTTGACAGAATCAGACATGGACAGGATGATGTGGAGATTCTTTATGGCTCAGATTCAGATGGGGGTCTGACCAGCTCTGTCCCCTACTGGATCCATGAGCATACCTGCCCAACCAAAACGGTCTCCTTCTCTGATCTGACCTGCGTCTTTGGAGTCCCAGGATCCGAGATCCCTGGGAGGGTTTGGTGTTGGATCTGAGAAAGTACCCTCCCTCAACTCTGACAGTATCTCTGACCAGTCCTGCTCTGATGCCTTCAGATCAGAGAGGGTCTTTGATCTGAGAAGTTGGTGCTGGGTCCAAGGGATTGGGTTAAGTTCCCACTTTCTTGGATCCTTCCCTTCGTGCCTCAGCCCTGGGCATTCGTGTCTGATTCTCTCCGGACAGCTCGGATCCAGGGTTGGCCCTGACCTCTTTTCTTCAGCTGCTTTGGCGCCAAGGGGGGGGGGTAAAGGTTTCTCTGGGTCCATCAGCCTTCCAGGTAGTAGAAAGGGCTTTCTCTCTGCAGATATTTCTAGCCTCTCTAGTATTGGATCCTATCCCTCAACTCACATTGGGTCTGAGCTCTGAGCCCATCATTTCTGCTCCTCAGGGTCAGCCAACTAAGGGAAGCCTCTACACATGTTCCCCAGAGGGATTCCTGCTTTCTTCCAACATCTGTCCAGAGCACCCTGCGGAAGAGGTACCTTGGAAGAGAATGTGTAAGAGAGTAGGCATATAGATTCGCCTATGGAGTCTCTCGCAGAGGGCACCAGTTCTGATGAGGGGAAAGGATCCCCCCAATTTCCACCTGATGATGTCTTCTTCAAGGACATCCTGGAAATTCTCGAGCAGAAAGATGGCCGGTCCTCCCCAACTCCTCCTCCTGAGGAACTGGTGTTCCTACAGACTTTTAGGACTGGCTGATCTATGTTTTGAGCGACTCCCTGGCAGATGAACTAATTGACCTGGTTTCCTGGCAGGCTTGGATGTAACCGGGCACTGTCAAGCCCATCCCCAAGTGCCCAGATAAGGTTTAAGTCCCCCTTCATGTAGACCTCACTGGAACAAGGGAATCTCAGTTGATGTCATGGCAGTAGCGGCTGCCACTAAGGAGGAGCTAGCTGAACAAAGCTCTTCTGTCCATCTACCAAAGAAGGAGTCCAGAGCGATGGACAGGTTTGCAAAGCGCATTTACACCTCAGCCACTTTTGCACTGAGGTCATTAAATTACCTGGCACATTTTACTCACTTACAGAGAGATTTGATCAAGGAGCTTTCAAACACTCTCTCTCAGACCATGTCAACAGAGGATCTAAAGTAGGTTTCTCCTCCATTGACTACTCTTTTGTCTATCTCCAATTCATCGATGAGGCTGATCTCCCATACAGTGGAGGGTACCTCACAAGCAGCTAGTTCAGGCTTAGCCTCATCCAGGCATGTCATAATGACATAATGGTTATGTGACTTTGAGGAACCCTTCAGGGTGTCTTTTGTTAATTTCCCCCTTTGATGGCTCCTGCTTGTTCAGGCCATCAGTGAGACGCATTCCCCTGCAGCGAGCAGGAGGGAAAGACCCTGTCAGCCATTGAAGTCAAATTTTCTACCCCTCAAAGTTCATTCTATAGGATCTAGAGAGGTGGTAAGAAAATGTGGTTTCAGAAATCTCAGGTACCTTTTCAGGACTCGCACAAAGATTCTTCATCCAGAGGCAGAAGAAGAGGTTTCAGTGGCAGAAGCCCCAGAGGCAGAAGGGATGCTCAAAACCAGGCTTCAGAGACTCCTCCTCTGATTGCCCCTATCAGTGCTCATGAAGCATTGCCTGACCCTACATCTCTGGAGGCATTTGGGGATCATTTCTCTTGCACCTGAATACCTGGACAAATGTCAGAAGAAATACTTGGGTGGTAAGAGTCATATCCAGAGGTTACTACATATCCTTTTCCCTTCCACCTCCTGTCCAAAGTCAGATGGAAATTGCAGCTTAAGAGATTCAAAAGCTGCTACAGAAAAGGGTCATTCAAGAGGTCAAACCCAAACAGATAGGATTCAGAACATACTCCCACTTCTTTTTAGTACCAACAAAAACAAGGTACCTGAGACCAATTATGGATCTGGGCACTTTGTATGTAAAAAAAAAAAAAATCAAAGTTCTGAATGGTTGCAGTTCAGACCATCCTGCCTCTTCTGCAAAAGGATGATTGGATGTGGATAGACAGATGCTCCAGGTGACACCTGCACTTTCGGCTGGGAGCCAGTCACTACCAATTCAGAGTACTGCCCTTTGGACTTACCACAGCCCGCAGGCTGTTCACCAAATGCATGGCATTCATAAAGAGAGAGACACTAAGAGGTGCTCTGACCCACATTTGCCCCCCCCCCCCCCAAGGACTCCTGTATGTCTTTCTTCCTATTTTGCACATCCTCAAATTCCTGGAGGAAGCATCAGACAGGAAGATCACCGTCATCCTCATTGCCCCTTTCTGGACTTGATTGGTGTAATTTTCCTTCCTATGGCCTCACTTGACACATCCTGCTTGTGTGCTGGACCTGGTCCAGGTCTTCTCTCTCACCTCTCAGAATGTCTCACCCAGAAATTCAGGCCCTCAAACTAACCACTTGGTTTCTCCAATTCCAGTGATGGCTACTCAGTCCAGGCTATATTATTCAGTTATTCACATTCTTTCTTCTTCTTCAAGACCATCTGCCAGGTAAATCTACAAAACCATTTGGAAAGATTTTCTCTCTGGGCCTTTCAGTGGAATCTGGACCCCTTCTGATTCCTCTTCCTGCTGTTTTGGATTTCCTAGCTTCCATTTTTTATGATGGAGCTAACTGTTCTACTATTAAGGTCTAACTAGATGTGATTTCTAATTTTCGTATAGGGGAAAAAGCATGAATCTGTAGCCTCCCTTAGATTGTCCAAGGCGTTCTTAAGGGGTGCTTTATTTCTAAGACTGCACCTTAGGGGTCCCACTCCTCCTTGGGACATGAACATTTTGCTTAAGGCCTTAATCAGTCAACCCTTTGAACCTGCAGCCCAAGGCAGAGATAGCAAGCTTTACATGGAAAATATTAATTCTAGTGCCACTCGCTTCAACTCGTATCTGAACTATAAATCTTATTTTGCAAACCTCCTTGTCTTATTTTTCACAAGGACAGAATATCTTTATGGACAACCCCATTCTTTGTTTTGAAAATGGCAACTGAAACTTTACTAAACCAATCCATCTTCTGGTTTTCTTCCCTAACTTTTTCAACAAAATGGAGTGGATGCTTAACTTGCTTGGATGTGCATTATCAGCTCCATTTCTGTCTTCACCATACCAAACCTATTAGGAAGTTTGATCAGCTTTTTTTTTTATTTTTCCAAAGCCAAACTGGGACAAGGAGTCTTTGAGATAGCTTTATCAAAATTGCTGTCTGACTGCATCTGTCGTGTACAAAGAAAAGGGTGATGTCCTTCTGTTCTCATGTTGCAGTATCCATAACAGTAGGGAGGTAGCTGCCTGCAGCACTGGACATCCGACCAGTATACCAAAGTCTTAGGATAAGGGAAACGTGCAACGTTACATGTCGGAGCCATAAACTGACATCTGTACGTATCCAACCTAGAACTTTTCTGCCGCAGTGATCTACGGACCTCTGATCGCCAGCTCCGAGAATCTGTTTGCTCGTCTGACTTTGACTGTCCACTAGAGATAAGTACCCTTTTGGGTTTTTTGACTATATTCCTTCTTGCTTTCCAGATGTACATGTCAGCTAGGAAGGGAAAGTGTGCTTGTGGAAGACGAATTCCACATAAGGACATGCATGATCAGTGTTTGTTTTGTTTAGGGGAATGCCACAATTATAAGTCTTGTGACATCTGCCAGTCCTTCGTACCTAAAACTTTGCATAGCTGCCTGGCCGCTTGAAAGTTATACTTAGAAAACCAAAGGTTCTGACGTTTGGCATTAGGTATGGAGGGTGGGGTAGGTACCTCTGAGGAGCCACCTCGAAAGAAGGCCAAAAAAGTTAGGTCCAACGCCCATGCTGTACCTCAAGAGTCCGGTGAAACTCTCGAGGCAGATGTTAGCTCAGGGTCCCATCAGACATCAGTTTCACATCTGGAACTGGGAACCGTGGTAGCAGCCAGTTCAGCAGAAACAGAGTATGTCTGCCAAGGTTGATCAGCCATCAGGCCCGGATGGCGAGGAGGAACCACGGCTTGTGGCATCGGAGGGGCCTATTGACTCTTTACCATCCACCATGGTGTCAGCTACAAAACACACTACTACAGCTACTACTACTATTCCTCTTAAGTGGAAACAAAAAGAAAATCACAGGGTTGCAGAACCAGCACCTAGATGGGAAGCCTTTTCCAAGAATTTATTCAGAGCCTTCCAGTCCCTGCAGTCCCAGATGCCCCAGCCTTCCCTACCACCTGTGCAGGCGTTAGGGGAGTCAGGGGAAGAACTCTCTTCTTCTGATGAATCCCTCACTTAATGTTCCCAAATTGAGTCTCCCAAGGACTTTTCTACTCCTGAGGATGAGGATACCATTACTCCTGAATCTCCTGGGGAGGAATTCTCATTTGAGGACACCATTACACTCATGAAAGAACATTTTAAATGGCAGGTCTCTGATGTTTCTGAGATAGAAAAGAGGTAGTTTGAACTCTTACAGATGGACCAGCCTTCTCCATCTGCAGTCCCTCCTCTGCTTCTAGCCTTTAATGATGCCTTTCAGGCTGCATGTCAGACCCCAGATTCTCAACTCCCAGCATCCAAACATCCTGATAGGTTTTAGAAGGTTCTCCAGGATGCTCAGATGTTCTTTGTGTTTCACTGTTGCAGTCATCACATTTGGGTTATCTGCCTGCAGGTAGCCCTCAATCGGCCTGAATACCAGAGTCTTGGGATTTCTTCATCAGATGCTGTTGATTCTTCCTTGACGTTAGGTTGTCAGGGGTATAAAACATGCAGCAGATGTCATTACATCAGCTTTTCTTGCCGTGCAGTGTCCATAGCAGAAGCAGTTTGCAAGTGCCGGTTGGCCACCTCCTGAAATTTTCGTTTTTTGAGTTTCAGACCTGAAGTCTTCTAAAAGGTAAGTACCCTGTTGGGGATTATTTTTTCTTGCTCTAACCGGTGTCAGAAAAAGTTAATAATTGTTTTACCTGGGGAAAGCAAATAATTCACAGAGATTTTCATTCATTTCTATTGCGGTGGTGGTGCTGCGGTAGCATTGTTGCCTCACAGTAAGACGTTGTCCTGTTCGATTCTCAGCTAGAGCGTCTTCTGTGTGGAGACTTGCGTGAATGGGCGTACCTTCGTTGAAGGTTGTGCGTCAGGGCCGGCAACTCAGCACGTAAAAATCTACTGCCAATCATTAGCGGACCAGAGTTCTGCTGTGGCGACCCCTAACCGAGAAAAGCCAAAAAACACAACAACTGCATCACCTGTTTAGGCCCAGACCACGACGTTTCTGGCTGTCAGTTTTGTGCCTTGTTCAACGCCCGAACTATTCTTCGTTGGGCTAATTTTGTTGCTAAATTCTATCATTCTCGTTCTCCGTATTCTGAAATAGCTACGATAAGCCATTCGACTACCAATCTTCTGAAAAAACGTAAGGATAAAGACAGAGACAGACCTCATAGGTCCAAAACTGCTGACAACGCTTCCGTTAAGCTATTTGCCAGTCCGCCTGTACTCTGTGAGGCACTTTCACAGCCCCTGATACCCACTAATACAGATTCGCAGGCAACTACTGAGACCCATTCGGAGTCTGGTATGCCGTGAGATGCTTCTTCGACTATAGAACCTGCGGATGTCTCTACCTTGAATGGGTCCGGAGCCGCTGTGCAGGTACCAGCTTCTGAGTGTGTATTCAGGCCTTCCGATTTTCATATTAAACCAACAACTTCATTTCAAACCAAAAATACCGAATTTCTCAGGCCCAGAGTTCGCACTACGCCTAGGAAACCGACGACCAAAGTGCATTCTCAAGCCCACATGCCTCAGAAACAAATGCTTAGATTGGCTGAAGATCTTATTACTTTAATTAGGGGAAGCCAGCCTTCCCCCTCAAAAAGACATAGAGCTGATTTTCCTTCTGATTCTTCAGATCATGAGTCTCTTGATTCTGATCCTTCTGATTACCAGGACATGCACTTATCTACCTATGAGGATTCTGATGCAGAGGATTCCATTCCCTCTGCCTCCCCACCAGAAGATTTTTCTTTTGGTGAAACCCTGCATACCCTTAGAGAGCATTTCCACTGGGAGTGCCAGGACTACCCACAGTCCAAAAAGAGACTCAGAATTTTTAGACTTGCCTCAGCACAGGCCTCTAGTTGTCCCTCCTGTTCTGGAAATTGTAGATTATGTCATCTTGGAATCCAGCCTTACCCCTGATACTTTGCCTCCAGCTCCCAGGAAACCTGACAGGTATTCAGAGTACCTGACGCCCACAAACTCCTCTTTAAGAATCCTACTGTGGATCCAGAGACCATTTCCCAGGGACCTAAAGGCATTAAGGTTACAACAGACAAAAACCCTACCTACCCCTTCAGACAGGGACTCTAGGGCTTTAGATAGGTGGGGTAAGAAGGTATACACCACTGCTACTCTTGCCATCAGGGCTTTAAATTGCCAGTTTCATATGCTAAAGTATCAGCAACATATTATGGAGCTAATTAAACAGAAAATTATGTTGATTCCTGATTGTGCAGAATATAAAGATTTACAAGAGTTAATGCATTCTGCTAACCAACTTGGAAAACATACTTTGCAATGTGATTTTGATGCCGTCGAAACATCCTGCAGGGCTGCTGTCACTGGGTCTGTTCTTAGAAGGCATGCTTGGCTTCAGGAACCAATCTTGCCAGACCATGTCAAAGCAAAATTACTAGATGCACCATTAAACCAAGAATGCCTGTTTGGCAATAAAGCAGAAGTCGTCCACAAAAAGATGGAGGAAAAAGCTAAATCTATGCAAACTGTTAAAGATTTCCTACAGGTACAGCCACCTAGATTCAGTAGGCATTGGCCTTCTAAAAACTGGTTCTTTCCAGTGTCCCAGACCTTCTCAGTCCAAACCCAGGGGAAGCAGACCACCAAGAGTACAGTCCCAGGGTATGCACAGATCTAAGCAATGGAGTGCTCCCACCTCTAAAACAGGGAGTAGTAAGCCACCATCCTATGGTAAAATATTGCAATGATTTATCCTTAACTCTTCCAAGCCTTGCCCAAGTACTTGCACGTTTAGGAGGAAAACTTGCCCTGCATGCAAAAAACTGGGAGTACATCACCCAGGACAGATGAGTCTTGAACAGTGTATCCCAGGGATACAGATTCTACTTCCATTCGCTGCCAACCCCAAGTGGATGGCCAGACCTCCCCCCAAACCAGTGGGCATAAGCCCAAAAGCAAGTACTTTCTCTCTTCAGTATCAAGGCTGTTCAGACTGTCCCAGCAGAGCAAAGGGGACAAGGTTTTTACTCCAGACTGTTTCTGGTACCCAGAAAAGAAAACTCTGGATGTCCTATCCTGGATCTGTCTATTCTCAACACCTTCCTGGTGGTTCCAAGGTTCAAAATGCTTACTCTCCAATGGCTGGTTCCTATGCTAGCCAAGGACTTCTGGCGAGCCACACTAGACTTAAAAAAAGCTTAATCTGCACATCCCCATAAGGGAATCTTGCAAGAAATATCTATGTTTCAGAGCAGGCTTTATTTTCTCTGCACTTCCCTTTGGCTTATCTACTGCGCCCAGGGTATTCACAAAATGCCTAGCTCCAGCCATTGCATATTGCAGACAGAGAAAAATTCAAATTTACCCATAATTTGGACGATTGCCTGATTCATGCAGATAGTCAGGAATTGCTACTCCAGCTCCTGACATTTGTAAAGAGACTTCTAACTTCACTGGGGTATACCATCAACGAAAAGAAATCACATCAGGTACCCAGCAAACAGATTGTATTCCTGGGAGCAAGCTTGAACACAACTTTCCCGATGGCGTTCCTCTCTCCAGAAAAACAAATTTATTTGACAAACTACTTCAATCTTCACGCCACCAAAACCCAGCTATCTGCAAGAAAAATACTGTAAGCCCTAGGGTTCATGGCCTCTTGCATTCTACTAATTCCATATGCAAGACTGCATATGAGGAAACTTCAGCTGGTACTTAAAAAGTCTCTGGTGTCCACATTCTCAGGACTTGGAAACAATGATTCCTATCATTCCGTGCCTAAGGGCAGAGTTCCTTTGGTGGGCAGAGGCCTGCTACCACAACAAAGGACTCCCTTTCACTCAACCCCCTGCTGCCCAAACCCTAACAGACGCATCAGACTATGCATGGGGGTGCGCACATGGCAGGACAATGTATTCATGGCAAATGAAGCCCAAAGCAAATGCACCCTGCATATCAATCAAAAAGAAATGTTAGCTGTACAGAATGCTCTGACAGCCTTCATATGCCTTATTCTTCCAGGGCAGCTATTGATAAAGACAGACAACACCGCAGTTATGTGGTGCATACACAAGCAGGGGGGGGGAACCCATTCCTACCCACTCTGCAGGTTAGCCATGGGCTCTGTAGAACACAGCCTTGAACAATCAAGTGCACCTTCAAGCTCAATTCCTGCCAGGCAAACTAAAATTCACTGGCAGACAACTTAAGCAGAAATCTAATGGACCCACAGGAGTGGAAACTGGAACCCAAATCATTCAGTCACAGAGGTGGGGGGGCACCAGAGGTGGACCTCTTTGCTTCCCCTCAGAACTATCAATTGAGCAAATATTGCACCAGAAATCCCCACAGCCAAGCTTGGAAGGTGGATGCTCTGTTCTTTACATGGGAAAACCTCTCAGTCTATGCCTTTCCCCCTCTGCCCCTCCTCTTGAAGGTTCTACTAAAGATTTCGAGCAAGATAACAAGCGTTTTAACTTTGACAGGGGCAATGAAGTTTACGCTAATGATGAAATGATTTTAAAAGATTATATTTACCAGTTTGGTAAAAAATTAAAGTTGTTAAAGACATTGCAATTGGATAATGCCTATTTAAAAAGATGTATGGATGTGAATGTGGTTCCAATGGGGCTCAGATTTTTCAAGAGACCCATGGGGGTAGAAATGGAACAAGAACAGTTAACGGAATGTTGTAAAATGTTGGATAATTTTGGGTTCACATTTATGAAATATCTCATCACTTGTAATGATAAAAAAATATGTCAATTAATGACAGAAATAGAGGAGTTAGACCATATTATCACTACTGATTTGCTGTTTGAAGAAAATATATTAAGTTTCAATGCCCAATTTATATGGGTAGAAAAGCAGATTAACATACAAATGGAGAGAAAATGTAAAAAATTAAAGCGTGACATTTTGCAGTATGAAAAAGGTGAGGCCTATAGATTTGAGTCAAAGACTGAAAGGGTAAAAAATGTAGGAGAGTACCATAATGGAAAGAGAGATTATCGGAGTAAAGGTAGACCTGTATACTATAACAATACTAGTAGGGGAAATAAAGTTAACCATTTTTTAGAGGAGGACCAGCTCAGGGACTTACTACAAGAGAGAGAGATAAGACACGAGAAATGGTACCCACAAGAAAACAGAACATGCTGACATATACTGATATGACATCCAGGAACAAAGGAGAGCAAATCATTAAACATAATGATATACATTATAGATGGAAAGATTTCAGCATCTATAATTATACTAGTTTGGAAGTCAATATAGATATGTTTATGTTACTCCAAAGGTTATGAAATTTATACCAAACAACAGGGGTAACTTGGTGGATTATGTGGTAGATTTTAAAAAATATTTAAGAAAGCTAAACCTTGCGGTGCACTTTAAAGGGAAAGAGATGTTAAGTTTGGATGGGTATAGAAAACCTAGCAAATTCACACCCCCTTTAAATAATACATTAGCTACGTATGAAAGGATGGTCATAAAGGAATTATATGCTGATTTTGCAACAAACAAACCTCATATTACAAATCTTACTAAGAATGAAATACAGATATTGAATGATATGCAAAAAAATAATAAAATAAGAATTATGAAACCCGACAAGGGTGGGGGGGTAGTATTATAT
Source organism: Protopterus annectens (assembly GCF_019279795.1). NCBI lineage: Eukaryota > Metazoa > Chordata > Ceratodontiformes > Protopteridae > Protopterus > Protopterus annectens. The sequence goes on from NC_056739.1 coordinate 1,471,190,778, forward strand.
AATACTGAAGATTACAATAATAGAATCACGAATATACTACTTAATTCAGGGAATTATATGGCTACCTCATTAAACGAAGTCAATGTAGCATATCATAAAATTAATTTAATAATAGAGGATTTATTAATAGACAACAGAATAGATATGGATATGTACAATTATGTGAAGATAGAGCATCCCATCATAGGAACAATAGTAGGTATTCCCAAGGTCCACAAAAACATCCAGGAACCACCTTTCAGACCTATTATTTCGGGAAGTAATTCAAAAACTTTTGAAATGGGAAGAGTAGTGGATGGATGGTTAAAAAATGTATACTCACACATCCCACACATAGTAAAGGATTCATGGGATTTCCTTTCTAGATTGAAAAATGACTTTATCACTGATGATTGTTTTTTAGTAACGATAGACGTGGTGGACTTATTTTCCAGTATACCTCAGGAGGAGGGACTTACTAGATTTCAAGAAAGTATGAGCAAATATAGCAAACTAACGTGGGAGAAAAAAAGCGTCCTCCTGGTTTTCATGGAAGTAGTTTTGAGAAATAATTTTATTATGTTTCAAGGAGAATATTATAGGCAAAATAAGGGAGTAGCCATGGGGACAGCGTGTGCCCCCATGTTTGCCAGTTTATTCTTATTAAATTGGGAAGAGGAATACATCTTCGGAACTGAGTGGAACAGCAATATAAGATGTTATCTCAGGTTTTTGGATGATGTGTTTATTATATGGAAGGGCAGTGAGGAACTATTACAAAAATTTATGAATTACCTTAATAGTAGGAATGATTATTTAAGATTTACTATAAGTATGAATAAAAAAAGTATTTCATACCTAGATACTAAGGTTACTATTGAGAATAAGAAGTTTAAATCCAACTTGTATAGGAAGGAGACCTTTAGTAATGACTATTTAGAGTACAATAGTTGCCATCCCCAGTATCAGAAAAAAAGCATTATAAGAGGACAATGTATTAGAGCCGCCAGGATGACATCATGTTATGAAGATGTAATAGTTGAGTTAAATAACATAGCTAAAATGTTTATTGATAGGGGATATCCTGGACGAATGGTGTCTGATGTAGTGGAATATGTAAAACAAGAGTGGGGTAAAAAATATAAACCCATACTGGGGAGCAAGGATGGTATAGGTAATTCCAAGAAAACAAGTACTGAATATAGGAGAGCTTGTGTGATACAATATGCACCATTAGTGAATAAATTTAGAGACATAATAGTAAAAAACTGGAACATATTGGGAACAGATGAGGATATATACAAGATAGTAGGCCCCAGACCAACATTTGTATACAGGAATGGAATGAATTTAAAGAGTAGACTAAATAAAATGATGAATATTGTTGGTAAAAGTGAGGGAGGTACAACAAAATGTGGAAGATGTAACCAGTGTCAGTACATCACGGTGGCTAGTAATCTTACATTAGATAACACTCAGAAAACAAAAGTGAAGTTTTGTAAGGGGAATTGTAGAACTAAAAATGTGATATATTTAGCTAAGTGTTCAACATGTTCATGTTACTATGTGGGGATGACATCTAGATGTCTAAGAAACAGAATCTATGAGCATTATTATAGAATGAAGAGGCAAGATATGAATAATGCCCTATGGAGACATTGTGAAGCTAATAAAGAATGTAGGATGTTTGAGTTTGGGATTCTTGAACAGGTTCAAGTGAATCCTAGGGGTGGTAATGTAAAGAAGAAATTATTAGAAAAAGAGACACGCTGGCAAATCAAATTAAATGCATCAGAATATCCAGGGTTAAATGAATACATCTCTATAAAACCCATGTTAGATAGATAATAGGGTATAAGTTTTATCCTGGAATGTACTGTTATTTAAATAAATGCATTAATTAAGAAGTGAAGTATGCACAAACAATTTTAAAGTTTTTTAGTAATAAAACAAAATTAGAGGATAAGTTATTATATGTATATGAAATAAGTAGTTTTAAAGCATTTTTTAAAGTATGTTTTTTAAAATAGTACATTTATTAACATAAATAGATAGGTTTATATTAAGGGAATCCAGCACTGTGCACTTTAAATTTTGATGATTTTAATGTAATAAGTCTAATCATGTGATTTTTTCAATTATGACATGTTAATTGATGAATTGAATACTATATAAAAAGGGAGTTAACAAAGGTGTAAGTGGTTCTGATGAAATCTACGGCAGTAGATGAAAGCGCTTAACCTGAGACTGTTTTATGTGTGTATAAAATATAGAGGAGACATTTATTACTACGTGCCAGTGCGGTCTTTCATATATACTGGGACTTTGGTTCAGCCTTCAAGGGGGCTGTTTTTACTTATAGGTAGCCGTTTTAGTTAGAGGCTTCCTAGTTTTAAAAAAAATATATATATATATATATATATATATATATATATATATATATATATATATATCTTTAGCTTGTAGTATACTTGTTGCTTTTTGTGATGGTCTTTACTAGTTCAGCCCTTTATTAAAATAGTCACTGTAGCAGTAATTTATAACTTAGTGTGGTATCTTCTATTTGTGGATTATGTCTGAAGAATCCAAGGTGTCAGGATTCATGAAGTGTGACTCATGCTGTCAGAAAATGTCTCTGACAGATGGGCACATTTCTTGCATCTATTGCTTAGGCGCAGTGCACCTGCAGGACTCTTGTTCTATCTGCCATGCATTTAGCCCAAGAGTTCTGCAGGAGCGCAAAAACAAACTTATTTTGAGGGGTCCTCTTAAGCCCCAGGATTCACCAGCAAAGGCTCAGCCTAGTGAAATCTCCTAAACCAGCCAAATTGTCGGCTCCCATCTCGGAGCCGTCTTTGGCCCAAGCCTTGTGTACTTCTTCGGTTCCGGCTGGAACCGAGGAGACTGCCTCCTTGTCGGCTCCACCAGTACCTTTGGAGCCGTCAAGGACTCACAAGAGGCCGAGGTCCCCTTCGCTAGAGTCCATACATTCGGCTCCTCGGTCTCCCCTGTTGCAAAGTGACCGCAGTCATAGATCTTCCCACTCTTCTCGGTCCTCTAGGCTCTCGGACCATGATGTGGAGAGAGTGGTCAGTAGGTTGTTGAAGTCGCAGGCACTGGCCAATATGTTGTCCAGCCCTCCTCAACAGGTGTCGGCTCCGTCAGTTTCTATTGATATTCCTCCTCCGACTCCATTGAGCTCGGAGCCGGAGTTTGATGGGGTTTGAGTCGTGGAACCGTTGGCTCCGATAACTATTTCTCCTTTGGATCCGTCGTCTGCTCCGATCCCCTCGATGGTGCCTTCTGTTGAGGGATCTGGGCACCGAGACTCCCTCGTCAGCTCCGAGGGGGCGTGTGGCATTGGACCCTTGTCCGACCCCGTTCTCCCTCTCGGAGCGTCGGCGCAGGTGAGCTCAGCTCCTACATCGGCCTCGGAGCCGTCTCCCTCGGGGAGGAGGAGGATTCCGGTTCCTCGGAGCTGGAACCTTCTCTGCATCGTGGCAGGGACACCTTTGATGTCATGAGGAGTGTGCTGGCCTCTGAGCCAGCTCCACCTTCGGCCCCACTGGCTCCGTCCCCTGTAGTGCCTGCGCCAACCTCTGTCCCTCCTCCAGACCCCAAGCGTGGGGAACCGGCGCTCCATGGCACCCCATTGGGCATTTCCTCTTCTTCAGAGGCCTCCCCTGATCATTCAGAGGAGCCCCCTCGGAAGAAGAAGTACAAGAGGAAGCACATTGACTCCCCCGAGTCTATCACTTTGGATACGGATTTGGATGAGTCAGAAGGGTCCCCGAGATCCCCCTCTGAAGATGTTTCTTTTTCGGACAGCCTAGAAATACTTAAGCAGAGGGGGAACTGGAATACCCTAGCCCCTTCCGAGGATGAATCTGTATTCCTGGATGCGTTTGGTTCCCGACCTTCCACCTCCTGGGTTTCTCCGCCTTTCGATCCACTAATGTCAGTAGTGGCTCGAAGGGCTTGGTCAGCCCCAGATACAGTGGAACCAACCCCAAGGAGACCAGGCAAGTTTATTACTGCACCCCCTGACAAAGCAGTTCCTTACGAAGGTTGTTCCCGTGGATGCCATTGTGGTAGCAGCAGCCACTAAAAAGGAGTTGGCGGAAACATCTTCCTCTGTCCATCCTCCAAACAAGGAGTCCAGGACTATGGACAGATATGGGAAACGAATGTTTGCTTCAGCGACCTTTTCTATGAGGTCACTGAATTATTTATGCCATTTCACCAGGCTTCAGAGGGATCTCCTGAAAGAGCTCGGAGATACCCTTCAGGATCCATCAGCTGAAGGGGCTCAGGCTAAAGTGGCTTCTCAGCTGGCGACCCTTAACTTAGTAGTTGACTCCTTCATGAGGCTCATTTCCTATGCAGCCAATGGTGCGAGTAGAGCCGCAGGCACAGGCGTGGCCCTTCGCAGACCTGCATGGATGCGGCTGTGTAATTTTGCGGAACCCTTTAGAGCGTCATTCACCAACACTCCCTTTGACGGTTCCTTTCTGTTTGGAGCACAGGTGAAAGACACTCTCACTAGGTGTGAGCAGGTAGGCAAGACTCTCTCTTCCATGGGAGTCCATTTTTCCACGCCTTCCAGACCATACCCCAAGGGTCAGAAGAGTGGGAAAATGTGGTTTGGAAATCCCGGGGAGCTTCGCCTGACACACGTAGTGATTTTTCCTCCAGGGGCAGAGGAGGAAATAACAATAACAATAACAACAGATGCCACCCTCGTGGCAGAGTGGGTCCGCAGAACCAGGGCAGCAGAGAATCTTTCTCTGACAAGCCCTTCCAACATCCCTGAAGGGTTGCCCGACTGTCCCGACTGTCCATCTCCAGAGGCAGTCGGGGAAGACTTTCCTTGTACCCACAAGCCTGGCTAAACCTTACGCAAGGCAAATGGGTACATTTAGTCATATCCGGAGGTTACAGAATCCCATTCTCTCAACCCCTTTTACCGTCACGCAAGTCCCTCCCAGCCGTTCCACTCAATCTGAGGGACCAAGCAGTTATAGAAGTTTCAAAACTACTAGAAAAAAAACTTACTCAAGGTTGTTTTTGGTACCAAAAAAGACAGGGGACTGGAGACCTATTTTGGATCTCAGCAGACTGAACAAGTCTGTTCAAAGAACAAAGTTTCAGATGGTCACGCTACAGTCCATTCTACCCTTTCTGGGTCAGGACAATTGGATGTGCTCCATAGATCTCCAAGATGCGTACTATCACATCAAAATGGACAGATGCTCCAGGAGATTCCTTCATTTCCGGCTGGGAGCCAGTCATTATCAGTTCAGAGCTCTGCCCTTTGGTTCTCACCACAGCCCCCAGGGTGTTCGCCAAATGTATGGCAGTGGTCACAGCTCACCTGAGGCATTGAGGATTCCAGGTGTTTCCATATCTAGACAATTGTCTCCTTACTGCTACTACCAGGCATCAACTCCTTCAAGCCAGGGACTATACAATTTCAGTTTGCTCCCAGCTAGGCGTTACCATAAATTTCGAAAAATCTGCCTTGTTGCCTTGTCAATCTATTACTTATATAGGAGCAGACTTAGATACAAGGAGCATGTCCGCAAAGCTACCTTCGGACAGGGCTTCCACAATTCGCCAGCAAGTTCATATCCTCATGCAATGCAAAAGGGTACAAGTCAGGTATGTCCTTCAAACTGTAGGTTCTATGGCAGCGGCAATTCTTCTGATACCCTTGGCCCACTTTCACATGAGAATCCTTCAGTGGCTTCTATTCACACAGTGGTCCTTCCAACATCTCCCCATGTCTCACACGATCTTGATTACAGAAGCATGCAAAAGGCACCTTTCCTAGTGGATGGTCTCCCCACTAGTGACTCAGGGCAGACCCTTCATTCAGCCCCCTCCGGTTGCTACAGTGACCACAGACGCCTCCCTGATAGGGGGGGGGACATTATCAGGGAAGGACAGTCCAAGGCACTTGGCAGACTCACGAGTATCATCTGCATATAAACGTCCTAGAAATGAGAGCCGTGCTCCTAGCGTTGCAAGCTCTTCCTCAGTCCTGGTTACCCTCCCTCCAGCCCCCTGACTTCTCTATACTTTTACCTATTCTTTGTTTGGCCATATCTTATAACATTGGTATTTACTTTCTACTGGGGGTGTTCCACACCATGTAATCGCTTCCTATTGTGGGGGCTCAAGACATCTGGGTCAAGAAAAACTGATGTAATGGCGTCAGCTGCATGTTTTATACCCCTGACGACCTGACGTCATGGAAGAAGTGACAGCATCCGATGCAGAAATCCCAAGACTCTGGTATTCAGGCCGACTGAGGGCTACCTGCAGGCGGATAACCCAAATGTGATGACTGCAACAGTGAATACACTCGCACATCTACATTTATGGTAAGTGTACACAACTGTACTTTCTTGTTCAGGAACCCCCTGCAGACCTAACAGTCATTGATGTGTTAGCAGACAAATCTTCCAGACAGCTGCCTTCATTTTCTTTATTCCCCATAGATAAGGATAGCAAATGCATGGATAGACATGGGAAGAAAATATATACTTCCTCCACATTAGCCATTAGAGCTATTAACTGTCAGACCCACATGACTAAATTTGTTCTAGATACCCTGTCCAAGGTCTCTGCATTAATGCCAGATGTGACGGATTTTCCTTTAAAGTCTCAGCTCTCTGCCCTGTTATCTACCACTTCTCAGGTGACCAGGCACCCCATCAAGTGCAGTTATGATGCTGCAGAGGCATCATCCAGATCCGAAGCAAGAGGTTCAGTCCTCAGAATGTACTCCTGGATGAGACTCCAGCCCCTACCTATGGCTGTACAAGTCAAATTACTGGATGCTGCACTTGATAATAAGGCTCTTTTTGGCACTGCTTCTGCAGAGCTCCTTAAATCTCTTCAAGAGAAGGGCAAGGAGTTGCAAAATTTAAAACACTTGCTAGTCTCACCCATTCTGAGGTACCACAAGAACTACCTACAAAGGACTAGTTTTGTAAGGAGGCAGTCTTCTCACTCTACTGCTCCACAATCCAAAGGACGGAGGCACCCTAGGAAGCAAACCGCTCCTAGACTCTCTTCCACTTCAGCCCCTACTCCCTTTCAGAGGCAGCCTTCCCCTGACAGAGCTCCTATACTGTGACTCCTACCCTCTACCCACATCCACCTCCCTGTCCCTCACCCTTTCCCTTCCCTCCTGGCTGAAAATCACCTCAGAGGCTTGGGTCTTCTCCATCGTCCAGTAAGCTTATTTCATGACTTAGTGGTCAGTCCCCCCTTCCAGGGGGACACCTCAGCCTCCTTCAAGCCGGCTTCATCTCTTCCCTCCAATTATAGAACAGCTGCTAGCCCAGGGCACAATAGTAGCAGTCCCTCCAGATCAGACAAACAAGGGATTTTACTCCAGGATGTTTTTGGTTCCAAGAAAGGAATGCCCTTGGAGACCAATTCTAGATCTGTCCACTCTCAATCTATTTCTCAAGGTGCCTATCTTCAAGATGCTTACCCCTTATCCCCAACCAAGCCTTCGTGGTATCCCTGGATCTAAAAAATGCCTACCTTCATATGCCCATTCACCCCAGCTACAGGAAATTCCTACACTTTTCAGTTAATTCCTCACATTTTCAGTTTTCAGCATTGCCATTTGGGCTCTCTATAGCTCCAAGAGTGTTCACAAAGTGTCTAGCCTCAGTTATCACCCACTGCAGAATGCAGGGCATACAAATATATCCCTACCTAGATGGCCTGTTAATCCTACACCAGAACTGCCATTCCCTTTACCACCTCCTACACATGGTGAGCAAACTTTTGGCAGACCTAGGGTTCACAATGAACCAACTAAAATCTCCTGTGACACATACCAAAGACCTTGTCTTTCTAGGATGGAGAATATGAACAAACAAAATGGCAGCCTTCATCCCCCGCCAGAAGGTGGAAGCCCTCACACATTACTCTCTTCTTCCCCTTTGAACCGTCTTAGCCAGAGAAACCATCTTCCTAGGGATAAAAAAATCGATTGGCCGTCGTCGTGAATTTGCCCTTTTCCCCACTGTAGTGCGATATCGGAGTTGGTATATTTATTTGGGGGAGTGGGAGGCACAGCACCCCCACATTGGGGGTTGTGGGGGGCAAAGACCCCCACTTTGCAGTGTTTGAAGTCGTGTGTCATTTCTGATTGACCAAGTGATTTTTTTTTTTCCTAGGGAAAAAAATCGTTGAATTAGCTGTTCATATAAATGGTAGTTTGATGTTTAGTGGTTGATGAAGCTGCGTTCAATGTTTAGCCATTTTGATTAGGAAATATAGACCTGAGTGCACAGCCTTATCAGAGAAAACCATAACCACACTGTTGACATTCTGTGCTACCTGTTTTTGAGACTGGCTTATCCTGTCGTATGTCGTAAATGGGAAAAGCAGTCTTTTGAGAATAACCTTCACTTTTGACAAATTAACATCACTCTTGCACTTGACAGACTGCAAAGCAAATCAGTTTATATGTTCTCAATAAAATAAAAATATATGATTTGCTCATATTTCAGTAGTGTTTATTCAGTGTGAATTATTCTTACTGAAATAAATATATGTAAACATTCTGCATGATAGTTTATAGTTGTGTTACTACTACATAATGACAAATTTTTTTTTTTATTGTCAGTGCATTTCGAGAGCCTCCTAAAGTTCTAAGGCAACATGCAGAAGTTTTATTGTCTTTTGAAGTACACTGCTATTTAGGTTCACTCTATATTTTTGCTACCTGCATTACTGTGTGTCCAGTTAACAATTAAAATGTGTAATCTTGAAATAGTGTGCTGTGCCCCTTCAGGTAATCTATGCTTTTCAAGTCTTTTATTTCTGCTACATGTAACATTCAGAAGGTCCGAACACCATAGTTTTAAATTTCATGATGCATAGCATTTTAAACAGTTGCATTGTTTACATAGGTTATGCAATCTATATTAAAACTGATAAAATGGACACTAACAGCTGCTTTTCTGATTGCATACTGATGCATTGAATAATCTTAATTTTACATGCATCAAAATTTCTATACTTCAGGGTACAGTAGGCAAATTAGTTTTTCTTATTGCATAACTGCATTCCATGAAATGCTTTTTCTAGTATTCTGGCTGCATCTGACATATGTTGTTACTAGGCTAATGACCACTAGGGCCCTTACTAGCGTAACAGCACTCTCCAAATCATTTGGGTCCCGAGTGTTATGGGAGTTTATATGGGAGGAGCAGTGTTACAGAGGTTTTTATGTGCAGGGGTTATTAGGGTAATCTATCCTTAAGGGACGGGGGCAATACCAGGGTAAATTTATGATTTCCCATCCTATTGTCAAGATATTTTTTGATTAAGGTCAGGGATGAGCTCTGTTGGATGGGGATCCTATTCCATAGTGCAGGGATCCTTTCGGGCACATGTCCGTCTCTCCAGCATGTTCTATTTGTCACAGGCGAAGTTCAGGTCCCTGGATCTAGTGTTTGTGGTGCTGTTTGTTTTGTGCATTGTATTCTGTATCAGATGATCGTCTGTTAGAATCTTCAGTTCTTTTTTAATTTCATAAATAACTGTTTACATAGTGCTTGAGAATGTTTTACTTTCATTGTACTTATTCATACTACTTGGGCTTTCTTCTTTTTCTTGTGAAATACTGCTGCCATCTGTTGTTTAGTTTCGTTCTACTGCGTAGCACCATTTAGTATATTTTCATAAGAGTGCCTGCATGTTACGCTTTTTAGTTTTGCATTTTTGTCCAAGATGATATTTATCTTAAGAAAAATTATGATCGTACATTACATAAGAATGAGAAAGTACAGTGACAGAATTTGAAAGTTATTTCTTTAAGAAACTTACTATTAACAAATAGCATTTTTTGCTGTACTCTCATAAAATCATTTGCTTGTGACTTATTTTGCTTTGTTTGGTTTAGTTAGCAGACTTTTTTCCCCACAGATGTATGTACAAATGTTACAGAAGTCATGGTGCATAGACTGTAAAAAGGAAATTAGGATGACATTTGAAAAACATCGGTACTTTCTTTGTTTTGGAGTGATAGAGACCTACCTGTATGGCATTTTTTTCCTTTAAAACCAGACATATGCATTTGAAATGCTACTTGACCACTACTTAGAACTGAATGCCCACCTTTTTTCTGCATGCGCATCTATTATTTCTAGATGCGTATGTCCCAGAGTGAGTCACTTCATACTGTTTTTCATGGTTTATGATATCCCTCCTATGACCATATAACTTTTTCTGCATTTCTAAGTACTGAGCCTTCTCCACTGTGATAGTATAAGTTTCCTCAGATTTTTTTGCTGTGGCAGGAAGAAACCACTACTTGAGTCAAATCATATAAAGTTTGAGATTAGTACTACTATAGAGTGCTGTGCTCTTCAGCCACAGCATACCCAGAACTCTCTTCCTTTGTAGGAGTTTTTCTTTCTTTGCTCCTGCTTTTTCTTTTACAGCAAGTAGATACTGTCGCTCTCCTACTTTGGACTCGGTAGAAGAGTCGTTGTGGGTTCTGTTCAGGCAGCTTTATTTTATAGAAACACATCACGATAGAGCTTTACTGACTTTAACTTAAGTAACTTGTATACAAACTAACTGTTGGATTCATGCACGCTTACTCTCTGGTTGCAGTCTCAAAATGGCACTAGGAATGGCAAGTGCTTGACATTTATAAATGTATGTCACGTCTTTGACATATTTATTAGACACAGCACACGGCACGTGCACTCTGATCTATATCCTCCATCTTGAAAAAACAAAACATGCAATGTTATGAATCTATTTAGCATGCAGATATCACACACAATTCTCTATTATGCATTTACACAAATAAGATACATATATATACACAGTTAAGTCCATGTTGCTGCATATTTCACACTGGGCCTGGATACTCGTCTGTATCGTGTGACATAAAACTGGGAATTGGACTTAACTGGAGCTGTCTCTGTAAAAAGTTCAGTCTTAGAATTGTCTGAAACATCTTCAGGAATGGAATCAGAGATAGGGACACACTCTGGAATGGGAAACAACATTTAGTTCACTCTGAGATCTAGAGTCTGTCATTAAAACAGTGTTGTGCTAATGATTCTGGTACAGGAAGTAAATGTCTACAACGTCTCCTGTAGTGTATATCTTCAGATTCTACCAGGTAGAATCTCTGCTCAGGACACATACCTGTAACTTGACCAATCCAGTCGAAACCTTTCGCTGTTTGTATTCTCACTGTTTCTCCTTCCCTCAACAGACAAAGAAATCTGCTCGATTTGTCATAACTAGTCTTCTGGATCAAACTCTGCTTGAATAGTTGAGCCTTTATGGTTCTGTTGTTGTTAGCTTTAGGCCTCAGTAAACTGGAATTAATAGGTATCATCATTCTGGTTTGCCTGGAAAGAAGTCTTTGAGCAGGTGAGCCAAGAATATCATCACGAGGTATGTTTCTGAGATTAAGCAAATTCAAAATAGACATCGGTATTGTCATGCTTTGACCTTTAGTAATTGCTTTGTACTCTGCACTGCATGTTCAGCTAGACCATTTGACTGTGGGTATTCAGGACTGCTAGTAATATGTACAAAGTCCCACTCTCTTGCAAATTTCTGAAACAACTGAATAGTAAATTGAGTACCATTATCAGAGATAACTGTGTGGAACTATCATGGACTGACAAATGGCATTTCAACTTAGTAGTGGATGTTAGGTTAGGTAGTAAGTCAATCTCAAACCAGTGCAAATAAGAGTCTACCAGCACCAAGTAGTGTTGATTTTCACTCAAAGATATCAGTGGCTACTGTCGACCAAGATAGTTCAGGGACTTGACTTAGCTGAAGTGGTTCTCTTTGCAAACGCAGTCTAGTACTATTGCATACTGAACAAGAAGAAAGTACTTTATCAATGTCTCACAGTAATGAAGGAAAAAAGACTAATTCTCTCGCTCTTCTCTTAGTGGATGCAGAACCTGGGTGACTACAATGCAAAATCTGGATATATTCTTGTTGTAAGGAAGCAGGAACAACAATTTTAAGACCTTTGAAAATACCATCTTCCATCAACATTTTATCTCTTTCGGGAAAATAGATTTGTACTTCAGGTGGTATACTAGATGGCTTTCATGGCCATCCAACATTAATATAGTGATTGAGCTTTTGCAAAATAGGATCAGTCATTGTTTGATCTCTTAACTCATCAAGCCTAGTGGTAGAAAAATTACGTACTGCCATCACGTCAAAGTCAAACTTCTCTGCATCAAGCTGTTCCATCATATTTCTGGGTGATCTGGATAAGGTATCAACCAGATAGAGTAGTTTGCCTTTTGTATAGACCATTTTGAAGTTGTACTTTTGTAATTTGAGCATCATTCTTTGTAATCTTGCTGAAGTGGAATGCATAGGGTTTTTTAGAGTAGTAACTAGAGGTTGGTGGTCATTTTCAATCCGAATAGCTCAACCATAAATATAATCATGAAACTTGGAACATGCAAATACTGTTGCCAAAAGTTCTTTCTCAATTTCAGCTTACTGCATCTCGGTTTGTGTAAGTATTCTAGATGCATAGGCTACTGGTCTGCCCTCTTGAAGTATAACTGCACCTAGACCAAATTTTGAATATCACAGGAAAGAGTGACTGGATTGTTCATATCATAGTAACTTAATGTAGGTGGGGTGGCAATTTTCTGCTTGAGATCTTCGAATGCCTTCTGGTGGTGGTCCAACCGTGACCATGCAACATTTTTGCATGTCAGCTCTCTTAAAGGTGCTGTCAACCCACTGAAATCTGGTATAAACTTGCCTAAATAGTTGACCATGCCTAGGAAACTCTGTACAGCTTGAATATTGTCTGGTGCTGACATCTCAAGGATAGCTGCTTGCTTGGTCGTATCTGGTCTCAAACCAGTACTGGTAAACAAATGACCTACATATGTAACTTCTGGTAGCCTGAATTTGCACTTCAGAGGATTGAGCTTTAAATTTACTTCATGTGCTCTGTCTAGAACTCTTTTGGTTTCTGTCATGCTGTGCTTCACCATTGCCTCCAACCAGTAAATCATCTTCTGTTATGGCACAAGGATAACCCAAAAAAATTTGCTCCATTGCACAATGAAAGACTTAATTTGCAGAATTTATTCCAAATGGCATCCTTAGCAATCTGCATCTGCCAAACAGGGTACCAAAAGTGATTAGTAATTAGGATTTGCGATCATGCATCACTTGCCAAAATGAACTTTTTGCATCCAAGACAGAAAAAAACAGTGGCATTCAGTATTAGGGCTGCGACCTCTTTGACTCTGCACATCGGATGATGCGGTCTCTTCAATGCTTTGTTTAAATCTCTTGGGTTAATACATATTCTGATTGCTTCTGAGCCTTTTTTGTGAGCTGCTACCATAGATGACACCCATTCATTTGGTTCTGTAACTGGACAAATTACACCTTGCTGTACCATTTTATCCAACTGAGCCTTGACTTTATTCTGCATAACTATTGGAACTTTTCTTGCTGGTCTGACCACTGGAGTGACCTCTGGGTCTAACTTCATAGAATACACAACTGGAAGTTTGCCTAACCTGTCATCGAAAACATCAGCATATTCTGAGAAAATTTCTTCAGAAAAATTGGAACTCAGAGATGCACTTACGTAATGAGCAACTTTGCCTGGATATACATATCCCACCTCCACCCCAAACATAAAAGACTACAGTGAAAAACTTCTCAAAAGCCGACTTTACACTTCTTAAGACTGAGATGGTATCCTTTAAGCCCACTGGGCCAGTGGAAACCGCATCCCACAATGCTGAATCATTCACAAATGCTTTCTACGAACATCTCCAAGAATGCATGGATCATGCAATCCCAAATAAAACCAAGACCCTCTCCACCAAGGGCAGGCGTCCTGTCTGGTGGACCCCAGCCATAAACAAATTGTATGACAAAAGAAGGAAGCTACTGCACGACAGAGCAAAATTCCATTAAGATAAGGCATCTCTGATCAGCACTAGTAGAAAGCTACGTTCTCTCATAAAAACATCCAAGGCAAACTTTGAGAGAAAAATCGCTATGGACACTAAAGATAACCACAAGGCCTTCTTCTGCTATGTTAGAAACCTGGGCGGAAACCCTCAGATATGCTCAGAGTTAGTTCACAATGACAAAAAATACACTGAACCCACAGATATTGCCAACATTCTGGCAGACAGGTTCAGTGCAAATTTCTCCCCTCCCTCACCCCCAAAAGAAGAAATACTTATCCCAGCTGAATGTAACCTCCCTGTCATCTCAGATGTCCAGGTAAGAACCGCCCTCAGCAAAGCTAAAAACACAGCATCAATGAGACCTGACAGTATCCCGGGTTGTGTGCTACGTGAACTCCAAGAGGAGCTAAACCCGCACATAAAAATGCTATTTAACCTTAGCCTTACTACAGGATATGTACCTGAACACTGGCGTACAGCAACAGTGGTCCCACTCCACAAAGGAGGCACCTCTACAGACCCTGGTAACTACCGCCCCATAAGCTTAACCAGCCTGGTCTGCAAAGCTATGGAAAGAATCATTATGGAACTCATAAACAGAGACATTGGGGACCTACAGACACTTGATCCCACCCAGTTCGGCTTTGTAAAGGGCAGATCCTGCCTTTTGAACCTGGTTGACTTTTAAGAAACAGTCAGTAGAGCCATTGACGAGGGCAAAGCAGTCCATACAGCCTACCTGGACTTGGCTAAAGCTTTCGACACCATACCCCACTCAGGCATCATAGACAAGCTCAACAGCTTAAATGTAAATCCATATGTCACAAGATGGGTTGCAAACTGGCTAAAGGATAGAACCCATAAAATCAAAATCGCTGGAGCCATGTCAGACTCAAAGCTAGTCACAAGTGGTGTCCCACAGGGCACTGTCCTGGGACCCCTCTTGTTCGGCATTTATTTCCCAGATGTGAAAGCAAACATGGGAGGGTTGTGGCTGGCAAAGTTCGCAGACGACTGCAAACTAGGCGCCATAGTCGATACACCAGCTGACACACACATCCTACAGAAAGGCCTCACTGAAACGGACAACTGGTGCCGGAGTCATGGCCTTAAACTAAATGCCAAAAAATGTATAGTCATCCCCTTTGGAAAAAACAAAGTACCCACAAATTATCACATAGACAGTAACCCACTGAGTATGGAAAAAGTAATCAGAGACCTGGGGACCCAAGTCAATAGTGACCTCTCATGTGACACCCACGTTGCCAAAGTGGTTAGAAAGACTTTCTACCTTGCCCACCTTATCATGAAGGGATTCACATCCAGATCAAAGGAGGTCGTTGTACCCCTATACTCCTCCCTTATCAGGCCCATGATTGAGTACAATGCCTCATTTGGTATGTACCTCACCCAGCACTTGCAACAGCTGGAGAGACCCCCAAAAGTACCTCACCAAGAGGATCAAGGGTCTCCAACATATGTCATATGCTGCCAGACTAAAGAAACTCCAGCTCTATTCAGTAGCGTACCGCCTACTCAGAGGTGATCTGTGCCTGACGTACAAGGCCATGTCCAGTCAGGAATTGATGGACATGCTCCACCTCAAAAAATCCAAATCCATCAGAACCACGAGAGCTAAAGATTTAAACCTCAGCACAAATATGAATAGGACATGCTGGAGGGACAGATTCATAACTCAGAGGCTTCCCATACTCTGGAACAGAATCCCAGTTCATGTTAGGCAGAGCCCCTCACTGACTCTCTTCAAGAGAAATCTTGACGAGTGGATGGGAGATTGTAGGTTTACCCTGGGGGTCATCTCTGTGTCACTACTAGACAGAGGCACAGTAAACTAATTCTATTATGTAAGGGGGTCTTCACTGTGTCACTACTAGACAGAGGCACAGTGTTCTAAATATATTCTGTACACTTTTGTACCATTACATGGGGTGGCAAAAGCCACATCACTACGGCTAGGCTTATAAATGCCCCAGGGCAGATAGCCTAGTACTAAACTATGAAACAAGATTCATTCTCAAACTGTCTGAGACCCAATAAAGGCTGTACTGGCCTTTGGGCTACATAGAATAACAAGTTGTAACAGATTTGAACAAAGCATTGAAGACCCAGTTCCAAATCATGCTTGCCTAAGTGCAGTTAGGTTTTACATTTTAATTGTATTAGTTTTAGCCTTGTGTTTACATGAGACTGCTTATAAGAATGATACCTTTTATAACTGACCATAAATTGAGAACCATGTTTTTTTAATCAGTGCATTCTAATTGTGAGACTTTTTTTTGCTCTAATTTACATGTAAACTGTATTGTAGTTCCAAAGGCGGAGGGGGGGGGGGTGTTCTGCACTAACTGACTTTAGTCCTGCTTATGAGAAGTGCCCACTGTCCTACTTAGCAGTCTTGCTGATATCGGAACACTACAGATTCAGACATTCGTAGGACATGGCATCATTTAGTTCAGGAAATGTTTAACGGGTGGCATGATGCCAGGGTAATTCTATGGGCTAGGCTTGTAAAGGCTCCAGGGCCATTAACCTAGTACACACCTATGAAGTTCTTGGCCAAGTAACATGAAAACATCACTGAGCCTTCAGTTTGAATTTCTTCACCTCCGTAAGCAACAGGTTTTGCACTACTGGCCACAGTGAGTTGTTTATTAGTTCTCACTTTAGTAAATGTGTCTGCTGATATAACATTCCACTTCGAACCAGTGACTACTTTAAGCTCTGTGGATTTACCATTGATCCAGGCAGTACAAAACACTTTGCACTGCATCAGCTCTTTCACCAAGCACTGTAATGCACGATCTACATAGAAAGTGGACTGCTGTGACTCTACTTGATTAACTTGCTTTTTTGTGCAACCTTTCTTTACAACTGTGTGAGGTTTACTTGATTTGCAAAACTTTTGAAAATGGTTAAATTTTTTACACTTACGGCATTGCTGATCAAATGCTAAGCACTTCTCTCTTTTAGACTCATGATTTGCACCACAGTTTAGACAGTTAACAATAAAGCTGGGCTTAGGTTTTGCTGATTCACACTCATACTGCAGAGGATGATCCTTTAACTGAACTAATCTTAGAACTTGCTAGAAAGCTACATGGTTTCCCTGGTGAGCCATCAGGGTGCTGTGGCTGTCATGTGCTTAGAACTACTTCTGTTTGCCATGTGTTGCATACTATCTACATTTGCTCTGGAACCTGCTGAAACCATGCTCTTGTCACTCACAAGCATACTTGTATGTTTTTCTGTCACTTCATGCATCTGACAAATCTCTATGGCTTTACTCAACGTCATATCACTGCCATGAAGCAAAATCTTTCTCACAGCAGCACTGTTAGTACCACACAGAAGCCTGTCCTTTATTAACTCATCTTTTAAGTCACCAAACCCACACATTTTAGCTTTGTTTCTCAGGTCAGTTATATAAGTTGCAAAAGTTTCCCCTGGTTTCTGATCTCTTGTGTAAAACAAATGCCTCTCTAATGTAATATTTGTCTGGGGGTTACTCTGAACTTGCACTTCAAACAGTTGAGATCTTTCCTTGATTCAGCCTGTACAATATGATTTTCACCTTCTCCCTCATATACTGTCTGAATAAGCTGCTTGTATAAAAATATTATACTTCTGCTCAAATATTCTCCAATTCTCTGCAATATTCTGATCAAGTAGAAGTGGTAAGGGCTTTCAAAATCCTTCTGCCATATTAACACATAACAATGAAGGGTTTTGCAAATAAGCACGAACACATACACACAGGCCATTATTTTATGCCAGTATTTGTAACTTTGCCTAATAGCACAACAAGTCTTTATAATTGAACTTTATGAAATAAGTTTCTCTCGGGCACTGTGATATTCTTGAAATTACTATATTGCAAGAAGTCACCTCTTATCTATGTAAGAAACATATCAAACAACTGCATGATGCAAGTCTCTATGTAACTGGACTTTGAGAAATAAGTCTCAAGGTCACTGTAATGCTCTTGAAATAAATTGTCTTGATAAAGTAATTTATCATCATTTTAAGAAACATTTCAAATAATTCACTATGCGAATAAACTGGGCAAGAGAAGCTCAGAGTCAATAACATTTCAAAGTAATTGCACTTTGCGAATAAACTGTACACAACATACTAAAATTTCCCCAAAATGGAGGTACCTTGCTAGGCAACTCTTTACAGTGCAAGAAATACTTGGTAATGGTGGCACTTTGTGAATAGACACACCCAGCACAAGAAACTTTTCAAAATGGCTGTACTTTGACTGTAATTCATGAAATAGTTGCACTTTGCACACAGATGAACTCTTCGGAATACATTCACAGTAATAAGCACACAGTGTAAGCACTTTTACACACTTTGGGATACTCTGAATAACTTCAGTTGTGCCCTTGATACAATACGAAGCCGTAGTTATGCCCAAAACGCAGCATTTTGTGACAAAACACACAGCCGCCTTGCTTTATTTATGCTTAATGTGCCCTTTTTGCCCTTATTATATTTGTTTTGCTCATTTAATCTCCCTTTTTCCCCTTATTATATTTGTTTTGCTCAGTTAATCTCTTTTCATGCCCATTGTACTTTTGTTGTGCTTGTTTTACTCTAAACATGCCCATTTTTCCCTTAAACATGCTCGTTTAGCTTTAAACATGTTTGTTCACTTTTCTGATAAAGGTTTTGTCAAATGTCATTATTTTAAACATTTGACTTAGTTAAGAAACATGTTGTGCCTCCCGCTTGTTTAATAATACAGTCTGTGCCGTTGTAATGCCCCATTTTACCTTTTGTATAAAACAAGCAGTTCATGCGTATTCTCATTACCTTTGATTCTTTTCTGGCTCTTTTTCATGCTCGTTTCTTAGTTTACCTTCACTGTCTTCCCTGCACCTCATGGCTCCAAATCTTATTCTCTGCGATCCCGGTTCTGACACCATGTTTCTGTCCTACTTTGGACACAGTACAAGAGTCTTCCTGGGTTCTGTTCAAGCAGCTTTATTTTATACAAACACATAACACTAGAAGTTTACTGACTTTAACTTGTTTACAAACTAACTGTTGGAATCATGCATGCTTACTATCTGGCTGCACTCTCAAAATGGCACTAGCTTGACATTTGTACATGCACGTTACGTCTTTGACATGCTTCTTAAAGACACAGCACATGGCGTGTGCACTGTGATCTACAGATATCAATAACTTGCAAGGCAAAGGCTGTAGGCAATTATTTTGTGTAACATATGTAATATCTGCTGGGATCATTGTGATGGGCATCATAACCTCTTTCATTTTGTTTCTTGCTAAACTAGCAGAAGATGCAAATATTTGTTTCAGGTATGAATAAAGTCTGTTGCTTGTATTGAAAAGGTATTCTATGAGTTGCATTATAGTATGTAACAGATCTTAATATTCTACCTTTGCTTTCATTGGCTTTTAGACGAGAATTTTGCAATGAAGGACATGGTGACCCCCCACTTTATGTCAATGTCAACATGCTGGATGGACATCTGATGAATACCTGGATAGATTCTCTCCAGGCCTTCTTTCCAGGACTTCAGGTATGAAAGTCAAGTATAAAATGCTATTGCAACTGTTAGTACTTAGAAAATGTGTATCCTTAACAACTCCTTGTCATGGGTTGGTATGAAATTTCCCAGTAGTAATCATGGGGCCATCTTGAGCCTCCATTGAACTTGTGCTAGCCTTTGTAGAGTCACTCTGCTTCAGTTTTCCTTGCTGCATGTGAAAGTAGTGACTTTTTTCTGTGGAAATTAGTGTTCCAACACACTGATAAGAATTGTTAAATTGATTGTCTTGGTACTTGTATTGGCATAGATCATGTAGCTGTATATTTTTGTTGTAAAGATCAAGGTATATGTTCAGTATCAAACTGAGTTCCTCAAATTTTGCAGTTTCTTACTACTTTATGTAATCCTGTTAGCATATTTATCCATTAAAGGTCACTTGCCTGCCATATTTGCTTATATAGTCTTGTATTGCTTTTCATGCTCTACAATCATTTCATAGTTTTCAGTTTTTGATAGCTGTATAAGCCTGTTAGGCTGTTAAGAGCGCAGACTTGGAGACTCCTGTATACCGTATTTCCTGTGGCTCATGTGTTTATCCAGTCTTCTTTTAAATATAGCCATGATATTTGATTTTTTAATCTCAAAATGTAATTACCTCTGATACTTGGGAATTATTTGTATTATATAGACCTGTCTTGTTGACTAGTTCTGTTGCGCTCTACCACATGTAAGGGACCTCCCTCTCTTGTCCAGCTAAACAGTGTTATGATGGCTAAACCAATTTCTTTTCCAATGTCTTAATTCAGAATAGCTTTCATAGCTTTCTCTGTAATAACTCATAAAGAGTAATGTATAGATTAAGTTGTTTTAATCTGTCAGAGAATGAAATATTTGAAATACTGTACACCTTTTTGATATAACTCTGCAGGGTAGATTCTATTGTCCTTGTGTTTGCAACCAACAGATAGATGACAAAAAAACTAAGTTGCATTCTATTATTGGTTTTACTGTGATACAAAGTTCTAAGTGCATCTAGATCTCTGGATTCCACTGTGGTTAGAAAAGTCCTACTTGCCTCTTTACTCTGGTCTTTATATCTGTGACATTTTGTCTTGTCGACTATTCAGATCCAGCAATTACACCCAGATCATGTGTGCCTTGTATTCTTAATGCAAAACACCACACCCCGCACGTACGACTTGCACGGCCAAACCAAATTCGAAAACACACCAAAGGCCAGCAATTATAATTCCAATTGTTTATTGATGAAGAAAAGGTGCATAAAAATGCACCAATATATTTTCTGTTAAACTCAGACTAGTTTCGGCATACGCCTTCTTCAGTGAGAATAAAATAAGTAAGATATTTCACCAGTCAGCCATCGTTCCATATATATGGACCCCTGACCAATAGAAACAAAGGTATGTTCCATACCTGTACATAATACATGAGAACAGGCTGTATATGCTAAGGACTAAAAACAACTATATATGCCTATTCTCTGTTAAATAAACATAACAATGGGAAATTCATAATGTAAAATTAATAATCATAATGGTGTCCACATCTAAAGGTGTAACCCACAAGAAAAATTAAATAAAAATCAGTAACATAACTAATAAATGCAAATAGTGAACAGTATATTTAAAGGACTATAGAGGTAACAACCATGAAGACCAAATCTACTATCTCCTGATGAGGTTGGTAGAGCTGGTATAACATCCAGAGTGAAGAATAGCTAACTATCAAAATGATAAACATGGGAAATGTAAAGAATATAAAGAAGCATAATTGGAATACAGTCAATACACATGTCAAAAATTCACTCTCTATATAAAGAGATGCCAAGAGATATGAAACATGATACAATATAATATCCAAATGCACATAGGATAGGCAAAAAATTGATAAGCACCCACATATCAACCAATATTGTCTTCAGCATAAAAATGCCTGAAGAAAAATAATATAGCGTATGTCCATCATGCTAAATGTGACAATACCCAAGTCAATTGTTGAATGTGCTGATGCAATAATATATAAACATTCATAATTAATAATCAATACAAAGTGTAAAATATATTGAGTAAATAGAGAATCCATCTCCAGATTATTAGGTAGACATGTGTATCATAAATGATCATTTAGACCTGGTGGAAATAATGTTCCCAGGTGAATAATCCAGTATTTCTCCTTATGACTAAGTATGCTTTGCCAACCTAGTTGGTTGTGTCTGTTGCCCATGATTTTATCAATGATAGTAAACATGAATTTTGCAGTCGGGTGTTTGACAGAATGTTGGTATAAAGCATTGGTCAGTTTCTTATTACGGATATCACTCCGATGTTCCCCTATCCTTATTCTTAATGAACGGGAAGTTTTGCCCACATAAAAGGCACTGCATTGGCACGTGGCCAAATAGATGACCCAACTAGATGAGCAATTGCCAAATGTTCTTACATCATACACCTTGCTGGTATTAGAGCTGGTTAATTGTTTAAGCTTATTCACTTGACTGCATGAGGTGCAATGGCCACATGGGAAAGTTCCCAAAAGTTCATCCCCTGTGATCGTGAGCTGTTTGTATTTAGCTCCACCACTCTCCTGATGTTTGTAGTGTGAAAACAGTGTACCCAAAGTTTTGCCTCTCCTATAAGAGACTGAGCATTGGTTTCCCAAGATTTCCCGGAGATAATCATTGGCTAGCAAAATGTTCCAGTTGTTATTGAGGACATCCCTAATTAGCTGATGGTTCCTGCCATAAGTGGTAATAAATCTAATGTTGCCATCCTTCGGACGATTACCCCTATCTTTATATTGTAACAATGAGTTTCTATCCTGTTTATCGGTCCAGACTCTGGTTGATTCAGTATTAAAGCAAGAATATCCCCTATCCAAAAATCTATTCCTCAAGTCTTCCTTAGCAATCTCATAGTCAGCAGTTGAGGAATTGATACGTTTCATTCTCAAATATTGAGATTTGGGGATGTTGCGGATGGTGTGGCGCGGGTGCATACAAGAAGCGTGAAGTAATGAATTGAACTGTGGATATTTTCTATGGATTTTAGTACTGAGGGTGTGATCACTGTTCCGATATACTGTAACATCCAAAAAATCGATTTGGTACATATGGGATGTGATAGAAAATTCAATACCCCATATGTTGTTGTTTAAATATTCCACAAATTCCATGAGATAAGTAGCATCCGCACGCCACACCATCCAGCAATCATCTAAGTATCTCCGCCAGATGTCCATTTCTATTAGATAGATGTTATGTAAGGGATTGTAAATCAGGCATTCCTCCAGATACACCATAAAAAGATCGGCATATATTGGGGCAAAAGAAGCACCCATGGCTGTTCCTTGGAGTTGCCAATAGCAATCCCCTTGGAAATAGAATACATTTTTGTTGAGGACATGTTCTGACATACATATAAGCAATGTATTGAATCCTGGTGGATATAGTTCAGCTTTATTCAACCAATATTCCAAAGCCTGAAGCCCTGCCCAGTGTGGTATGCTTGTGTAAAGGGATTTCACATCCAATGTGCACATTAGCCATTCTGGCTCCAATTGGGTGTCCTCAATGATTTTCAAAAATGGGGTCGTGTCTTGTATTCTGGCTCTAACCTGTGTCAAAAGTGGTTTTAAATATTGTGTTAAGAATACAGGTAATGGTTCAGTAAGTGAACCATGGCCAGATACAATGGGCCTACCGGGAGGATGTGTAATGTATTTGTGTATCTTCGGAAGCAAATATAAAATTTGCTTTGATGGATCCCTAACCTGAAGATGTTGAACAGTTTTCTTAGTAATAATACCCTCATCCAATGCATCCTTAAGAAAAGTGTCAATTTCCTGTTTAAATTTGTTAGTTGGATCCACACCCATATGCATATAACATTTGGAATCTGATAATTGTTTAAGACCCTCCTGAACATAGTAATTCATATTTTGAATTACCACAGCTCCTCCTTTATCAGCTTGAAGTATCACAATATTGTGGTTGGATCTAAGTTTGGAGAGTGCCTGTTTCTCTTCAGGGGTAATATTATCTGGTGCAATATTGCATTCCAAATTAGGAAAGTGAAGATCTTTGAGGACAGCTTGTTGAAAAATGCCCACATTCTTATTCATGGGTAGTTGGAAAGTAGATTTCTGAAAAATGAACTCAGAAGATCTTTGAGAAGTTGAGTTATCCTGTTCTGAAAAAAATATCTTGAGGTTAAGTCTACGACAATAGTCCATCACATCCATAGAAATCTGATATTGATCAGAAAAGAAACTGGGAACAAAACCCAATCCTTTATTGAGAATGTTGTGCTGTTGTTCAGTAAGTACAAAATCAGACAAATTAAGAACATTTTCAAATGGTGTTCTCATTGTTTCAGTAATGATTGTATCAGTCCTGACATTGAGTCAATTCCTATTTCTATTGACGTGTTTCCTCCCCCCTCTGGATTTCCTACCACTTCTAAAGGGAAATGAGAATTGGTTTTCTTCTTAAGTGGTGAGTTAGTGGTTATTCCACCCTCACTGTCAGTATATGATGACTCCTCCCCTGATGTCCTTGTGTGGAATTGGTCTCTGTGTTTCAGTATGGACCTCGGTCTCTTCCTGGACCTGCCTCTGGTTCCACCCAATACGGTGTCTTGAAATCTCACAGTTCTCTGTGTTTGAAAGGGATGTCCCTTATCGTAATCCGTAACATCTCTATTAAATTTCTTAACTTTCCTGTCCTTAACCAATTTATCATAAGTAGTCAATTCTTTGGAAAGCCTATCTAATAGCTGATGATAGTTGTTACTAGATTGGAATTTCTTACATTCCATACTTAATTCCTTGACTTCCGATACACATGCATCAATGGTCCTCTCATAATAAGAGGCTAAAATTTAGAGCCATTCCTTAATGCCTCGTCCCATTCTTCCGTCAGCCTCTGTTCAGATCTGCTGACTAGTGGGCGAAGTTTAATTCGAAGGCCTCTAGGGGCCAGGTTTTTATATAGATAATCTTTAAAGAGTCTGAGATGCCATATATTGGCTCTAAGGCCTTTAAGTCCCTTTTCCAGATTACGAAATGCTAGTTCACAACTATCACCAGTATAAGAATTTGGTTGGCTCTGGTTGTTGCTTGGGATTTGGTCCAACCCAAAAATGCCAATATCTTCCCTATCAGCACACAAACCATCCAATATTTTGTCCAATTCCATACTAGGTAATAATGTTATAGGCTATCCAAGAATGAATATCTAATATCTAATAGGACAGGATAAGTGACCAGAGACAGGGCCAGTAAGAACACCCAACCCCAACCTAACACACAGGTATTCCAAGGTGATAAAAAATAATAAAATTTTAATACCACCTGAATTTTAATAAAAGCAGCAAAACTGACAATAAATTTGAGAGTATGAGTCAATCTCAAAGATGTAATGAAGGTAACCTATTGTCATCCCAAAGCATATGTTTCAATACAAGGTCCACATGCATTAATCTATATGAAAATATTGTTCATTATATAAGTCTTATTGGGATTCTTAGTCAATATATAGAGCACTGTACCATGTCTGAACCGGAATCACAACTGTACCTCTGCTATCTTTATATCACTCAAAATCAGTAGGATTGTTGGTGGCCAATTAAACACCATGATGTACCAAGTTAGTATATTCAATCACGGTCTCCAAATGCTCAGAATATATAGTATATATACCCAAATATTCAGAGTTACAAGGTATAATCCAAATGAAACCATATAGGTACCTAGATCATGCCAAAAAAGGGAACAGTATTTGTGAAACTATATGCAATAATATACTATGTCAGATACTCAAAAAGCATGAACCTTATTTGGCCTGCAGAATCAATATTAGTGGGCATTCAGCAGACCTATCCCCAAAGCATATATTAAAAGTATGATGCATGTGCATTCATGTATATTAGCTTGTTGTTCATTAACTATAATCAAGTTATTATTCTTCGTTAATACATGGAGCAATCTGCCATTGCTAATCCAAAATCATGACTACACCTGTTGTATACATATATATAAGCCCCGAACTCACCAAAGTGTTAATGGTCAAATTAGACCCCAAGATATATTAAATCCTGGTCTCTCAATACTAGAAATAATTAAAATGTCTAGCCCATATATTCAGAGTTTATAGATCTGGTACACAAGACACCATATAAGCATCTAAGTTATGTAATAAAGTAGGACAGTTATTATTAAACAATATGAGATAATATGATATGTCAGATCATAAGAAAACACGACTATTGTTTGGCCCGTGGTGTAGATATAAGTAAATATTCAACTAACATATATGTTAGGGCAGGCTACATCTGTGTACCACGTAAAAGTATCAATATCTCAATATACATGTCCCTTATTCTTAAATAACCCAGGTGTGCAGATAATAAATCAACCCAATGTTATTAACGTTAGATAGAGTCTAAATTGCATATATTTCTAGTAATAATATTGAAAACAAGAGACTAGTACAGATATATAATAGTACATGTAGTCATGGCATATTAAACTTGGCCCAAACATGTTCAAACACACATAATCATTAAGCAGGCTCAATAGGTATATCAATAAAAATGGTTATATATAGACACGCATGTCCATAAGTCTTGTAAATCCAAATTTAAGTTTGGTAGATCGTCCCAATATTGTTCAAGAAAAAAATAACTTTTGGTTGCATACATTTACATCAAACACGTGAATATAATTCCACCAAAATATGCATATAATAATTGGCCGTGTCCCAAGATGTTATAGTAGCCAAAATCAAACTGAAATGTCCTTAAGTAGTTTCACAGTTATAGTAAGTATAGAAGCATCATCTGCCCATCGCGTGAAGCATCCATAGTAATACGACACTGCGCCAAAAAGTGTAAACAGTCCCGTACAGAAAAAGTTCCATACAAAAAAAGTTCCATAAAAAAGAACAATTCTTCCGACGAAATATTCCTACATATACTGTAAATCCTTCAGATCTGAATCCGATGTTAGACTCCCTTAGTTATAAATATAGTTCACTTAAAAAAGTTTAAGTACTTTAGTTGTCGTACGGTCGTACCTCTAGGCCAAGGCCCCGTAGTTCCATAGCAAATGTGAACATCCCATAAACTCTTAGATCCAAATTGACAAAACAAACCATAAAAGTCCAATAACAATGTTACAGCCCCAAATATCCGAGTACAATCCGCGATTTATGCTGGTGAAACGAGACCGAAAAGAATCATCAGGGAAGAAGTCCTCTCCTGCCAGCAAAAGGAACTGAACGCCAACAGCGAGGAACAAAAGCAATGCAAAACACCACACCCCGCACGTAGGACTTGCACGGCAAAACCAAATTCAAAAACACACCAAAGGCCAGCAATTATAATTCCAATTGTTTATTGATGAAGAAAAGGTGCATAAAAATGCACCAATATATTTTCTGTTAAACTCAGACTAGTTTCGGCATACGCCTTCTTCAGTGAGAATAAAATAAGTAAGATATTTCACCAGTCAGCCATAGTTCCATATATATGGACCCCTGACCAGTAGAAACAAAGGTATGTTCCATACCTGTACATAATACATGAGAACAGGCTGTATATGCTAAGGACTAAAAACAACTATATATGCCTATTCTCTGTTAAATAAACATAACAATGGGAAATTCATAATGTAAAATTAATAATTTGTTCCCAGTTTCTTTTCTGATCAATATCAGATTTCTATGGATGTGATGGACTATTGTCGTAGACTTAACCTCAAGATATTTTTTTCAGAACAGGATAACTCAACTTCTCAAAGATCTTCTGAGTTCATTTTTCAGAAATCTACTTTCCAACTACCCATGAATAAGAATGTGGGCATTTTTCAACAAGCTGTCCTCAAAGATCTTCACTTTCCTAATTTGGAATGCAATATTGCACCAGATAATATTACCCCTGAAGAGAAACAGGCACTCTCCAAACTTAGATCCAACCACAATATTGTGATACTCCAAGCTGATAAAGGAGGAGCTGTGGTAATTCAAAATATGAATTACTATGTTCAGGAGGGTCTTAAACAATTATCAGATTCCAAATGTTATATGCATATGGGTGTGGATCCAACTAACAAATTTAAACAGGAAATTGACACTTTTCTTAAGGATGCATTGGATGAGGGTATTACTAAGAAAACTGTTCAACATCTTCAGGTTAGGGATCCATCGAAGCAAATTTTAAATTTGCTTCCGAAGATACACAAATACATTACACATCCTCCTGGTAGGCCCATTGTATCTGGCCATGGTTCACTTACTGAACCATTATCTGTATTCTTAACACAATATTTAAACCCACTTTTGACACAGGTTAGAGCCAGAATACAAGACACGACCCAATTTTTGAAAATCATTGAGGACACCCAATTGGAGCCAGAATGGCTAATGTGCACATTGGATGTAAAATCCCTTTACACAAGCATACCACACTGGGCAGGGCTTCAGGTTTTGGAATATTGGTTGAATAAAGCTGAACTATATCCACCAGGATTCAATACATTGCTTATATGTATGTCCGAACATGTCCTCAACAAAAATGTATTCTATTTCCAAGGGGATTGCTATTGGCAACTCCAAGGAACAGCCATGGGTGCTTCTTTTGCCCCAATATATGCCGATCTTTTTATGGCGTATCTGGAGGAATTCCTGATTTACAATCCCTTACATAACATCTATCTAATAGAAATGGACATCTGGCGGAGATACTTAGATGATTGCTGGATGGTGTGGCGTGCGGATGCTACTTATCTCATGGAATTTGTGGAATATTTAAACAACAACATATGGGGTATTGAATTTTCTATCACATCCCATATGTACCAAATCGATTTTTTGGATGTTACAGTATATCGGAACAGTGATCACACCCTCAGTACTAAAATCCATAGAAAATATCCACAGTTCAATTCATTACTTCACGCTTCTAGTATGCACCCTCGCCACACCATCCGCAACATCCCCAAATCTCAATATTTGAGAATGAAACGTATCAATTCCTCAACTGCTGACTATGAGATTGCTAAGGAAGACTTGAGGAATAGATTTTTGGATAGGGGATATTCTTGCTTTGATATTGAATCAGTCAGAGTCTGGACCGATAAACAGGATAGAAACTCATTGTTACAATATAAAGATAGGGGTAATCGTCCAAAGGATGGCAACATTAGATTTATTACCACTTATGGCAGGAACCATCAGCTAATTAGGGATGTCCTCAATAACAATTGGAACATTTTGCTAGCCAATGATTATCTCCGGGAAATCTTGGGAAACCAATGCTCAGTCTCTTATAGGAGAGGCAAAACTTTGGGTACACTGTTTTCACACTACAAACATCAGGAGAGTGGTGGAGCTAAATACAAACAGCTCACGATCACAGGGGATGAACTTTTGGGAACTTTCCCATGTGGCCATTGCACCTCATGCAGTCAAGTGAATAAGCTTAAACAATTCACCAGCTCTAATACCAGCAAGGTGTATGATGTAAGAACATTTGGCAATTGCTCATTTAGTTGGGTCATCTATTTGGCCACGTGCCAATGTAGTGCCTTTTATGTGGGCAAAACTTCCCATTCTTTAAGAATAAGGATAGGGGAACATCGGAGTGATATCCGTAATAAGAAACTGACCAATGCTTTATACCAACATTCTGTCAAACATCCGACTGCAAAATTCATGTTTACTGTCATTGATAAAATCATGGGCAACAGACACAACCAACTAGGTTGACAAAGCATACTTAGTCATAAGGAGAAATACTGGATTATTCACCTGGGAGCATTATTTCCACCAGGTCTAAATGATCATTTATGATACACATGTCTACCTAATAATCTGGAGATGGATTCTCTATTTACTCAATATATTTTACACTTTGTATTGATTATTAATTATGAATGTTTATATATTAATTATGAATGTTTATATATTATTGCATCAGCACATTCAACATTTGACTTTGGTATTGTCACATTTAGCATGATGGACATACTCTATATTATTTTTCTTCAGGCATTTTTATGCTGAAGACAATATTGGTTGATATGTGGGTGCTTATCAATTTTTTGCCTATCCTATGTGCATTTGGATATTATATTGTATCATGTTTCATATCTCTTGGCATCTCTTTATATAGAGAGTGAATTTTTGACATGTATATGACTGTATTCCAGTTATGCTTCTTTATATTCTTTACATTTCCCATGTTTATCATTTTGATAGTTAGCTATTCTTCACTCTGGATGTTATACCAGCTCTACCGACCTTATCAGGAGATAGTAGATTTGGTCTTCATGGTTGTTACCTCTATAGTCCTTTAAATATACTGTTCACTATTTGCATTTATTAGTTATGTTACTGATTTTTATTTAATTTTTCTTGTGGGTTACACCTTTAGATGTGGACACCATTATGATTATTAATTTTAAATTATGAATTTCCCATTGTTATGTTTATTTAACAGAGAATAGGCATATATAGTTGTTTTTAGTCCTTAGCATATACAGCCTGTTCTCATGTATTATGTACAGGTATGGAACATGCCTTTGTTTCTATTGGTCAGGGGTCCATATATATGGAACTATGGCTGACTGGTGAAATATCTTACTTATTTTATTCTCACTGAAGAAGGCATATGCCGAAACTAGACTGAGTTTAACAGAAAATATATTGGTGCATTTTTATGCACCTTTTCTTCATCAATAAACAATTGGAATTATAATTGCTGGCCTTTGGTGTGTTTTGCCTTGTATTCTTCCAAGACAGTGATTGTCCATCTGAATGTTAATACTTCCAATTACACTACCCAGTACAAGTTTCCTTTTATTTACATTAAACCTATTTCTGTTGACAATACTTGATTTTCTCTCAGGTGATCGTATAAAGCCTAAATGTCACAGATGTTTATTACATCTCCAATCTTGCAGTCATCTCTGTACTTTGAAATGTCAAATTTTGTTGTAATTGATAAGCTGGGATAGTACAATGTTAAATTAAACAGACTCAGTATCTTACCTTGAGGAACTCCAGTAATAATACTTTTCCAACATGATATTATACCGTGAATTGCAACACATTGCTTCCCATCATTTAATCAATTATCTGTCCAGGTGACAATGCAATGATTTATACATATTTGAATAATACTTTCTGTGATTTAATTATGTAAAGTACAATAAAATGCTTTGGATATATCTAGGTAAACCACTAGGCACGGCTTCTTTTGATCTACTACAGAAGAAAGCATATTCTAATTTTTATGGGATGTTCGAGTTGATGGTCCCTTGATGAAACCTTGTTGAACTTTATCTGTATGTGGTCTATACTTATTCTTTATTCATATTTGTGGAACAATTTTATTTAATAACAAGATCTTCCCCTGTTAAGGGGTTTGTGTGTGTGTGTGTGTGTGTGTGTGTGTGTGTGTGTGTGTGTGTGTGTGTGTAGGGGGGTGTTAGCTTGGGATTAGTTAACTTACTGTCTGCCTCAGTCCATCAGACACATGGTGATCAGACCAGGGTTGAATTTACTATTTCCCATCCAGTGATCAAGGTTTCGCTTGAAAAGGGTCAGGGATGAACTCAGTTTCACATGGATGGGGAGCCTGTACCATAGTGTGAGGAGCCTCTGAGGCACATATCTGACTCTCCAGCATGTTTTATTTATGTCACAGGCAAAGTTCAGGTCCTTGGATCTAGTGTTCTTGGTGCTGTTTGTTTTGCACATGTGCAAGAGGTCCGTCAGAGCTGGGTCTGAGGATGCCATATATGCCAGCAAAGATCACCTCTCAGAAACCTGTAGGAGACTAAGTAAAGAGACAGGGTCTTAATGCGATCTGTGTAGGACAGGATATTCATACCCTGGAGTCTTCTGACGAGAAACCTTTGAGGGTGTTTCATCTCTTGCAGGTGCCTGGTTAGGCACATGCCAAAGGGGGCATTGTATTTGATGATGGGTCTGATAAGGGCTGAGTAAAGTGGTACTATAATGTCCTCCGACCTAGATATCATACCCTTGGTTATGAGTCGGGCTGTAAGTACGCTAGAGTAAAGTGGTACTATAATGTCCTTCGACCTAGATGTCATACCCTTGCTTGTGAGTCGGGCTGTAAGTAAGCTAGGGTAATCTACCCATATAGCTAAGACTACTGCAGCAGTGATTAATATGAAGAACATAGTACAGTTGTTTAAGTAAACTTAACCATAACAGTAGATGTTCAGATGATCACTGCCACAGTAGCTGCTCACTACCTCCACCCCCCTTATTTTTTGATGTGTTTGTTTATGCTAGGGTGTAGTCATTCATTCTTTGTTGTTCCTAGCGTTGCCCTTTCAGGGCTCAGCCTCCCACTGTCTTTTGGCTTGAAAGCTGTGAAGGGCTTAGTACCCAAACCTGTATTTTTTTAGTTAGCTTAGCTCGAGTTGACTGACTGGGATTGTAGAAGGTGCCCCAAGATTTGGACGCTGCCCAGCCATTATATCTATTCAGGGTATAACCTATATAGCTAAGACTACTGCAGCAGTGATCAACTGTACAGTCTTTGAGACATTCACATATCCATGGAATAGTTTGATATTTATTTGATATTCTTTGTACCATCGTTGGTACTTCCCTTGTACCTTGTGGTAATCTTTAATACCATTGTTGGTATTTCCCCTTCTCTTCCTTCTTTCTGTACCTGATTTAAAAAAAAAAAAAAAAAAAAAAAAAAACTTGCTTTTTTTGTTTTTTGTGTGTGTGTGTGTTGGGGTTAGTCTGCCTCGTGTGTTCTTAGTTGACTGGCTTCCCAATTTCTGTAAATATGGCTGAAAAGAAAGGAACTATGGGCTTCAAGCTCTGTGATCAGTGCAGTAGGAAAATGCCGAGCTCTGACTGTCGTTTGTTGTGTGTGTATTGTCTTGGGATACCACACCTAAAAATTGAAGACCTTGTGATTTATGTAAAGCTTTTAGTTCCCATATATTGATGGAAAGGAGAAACAAATTGATCCTTAAAGGTCTCTTAAAAATGCCTTTTTCGAAAGCTATTTCAGAGGCGGAGGGCTCACCTGCTCCCAAAAGGAACATAAAAAGAGGAGCCAATCCGAACCTTCGTCTCCTCATGCTACTGAATCTAAATCTGCTAAATCTACGGAACCGAGTTAAAAAGTCCCCAAATTATCTTCAAAAACCTCGGCTCCAGGGTTTCAACCAATCTCTACGTTGCCATCCTTGGTTCCAGGAACTCATCTACCCATTACGGTACCGTCTTCGGCACCAATACCTCAAGCACCATCTATGGTACCAATTGTGACTACTGAGCCATTCATGACGATTGCTTCTGCAGTACCAACCTCCCTTTCTGCACCGAAAATAGTTCTTCCAACTCCGGTCACTTCCCCGCTTCCTATTCAATCTAGTTGTCTTTTGACCATGGTGCCAAAAGGAGGATCAGATCCTTGGACCCGATATTCCCCCACAGCAGATCCTTTTTTGGGGCAACAGTACAGTCCCTTCCTAGAACATCCTGACTCTCCATCGGGAATATCAACCCGCTTCTCCAGGTGTCTTTTGGAATACAATGTGGTGAGACTTGTGGATCAACTACTGGCGGCCAGAAGAATCCAATCCCCTTCCCAAACCATTCTTCCCACCTGGAGCCGAGGGATTTTCTTTACTAACTCCAACATGTACTCCTCCTTCGACCTCCTTGCAGGTATCAAAGTTCTCAACACCGACACCTATCCAAGTTCCAGTTTCTTTGGTCCCAGTGGTAGACCTTATCATGGCGCCGGAGCTACCCTATGGCCATTAACTCACTTGGAGGCAAGCCATCCTCAGGATCGTGACTGGGCTATTGGCATTGTGACCCCTAGCACAGTGGTTGTTTTTTTCTATGGTGCCATCTACTACTGTTGTCTTGGTGGCACTGAGTCCTCTTGTGGCTCCTTCCCTGGAGGTAATTTCGTCGGAGCGGGATGTGACCCCAGTTCCGAGGTTGTCCTTCTCAGTTTCAGGCGGGCCTGCCTTCCAGGTGATGGAAAGTGCCCTTGCCTCTGCAAGTACACAGCTGGTTCCCTCGGCGCCATCTGGACCGCAGTTGACACAGTACACTACATCGGGACATTGAGCGTAGAAGCCTCAGGATACCCTGCTGCAGGACTCTTTCTCTTCGGAGTCTTCTTCAGATGCTTCTGCTGAGGGGGTACCCTGAAAGAGATTGTGCAAGAGGAATCACATGGATTCCCCTGAAGAATCCCTTACCAAAGATGCAGATTATGATGATGGGGAAGGATCTTAACGGTTACTGCCTGATAATGTCTCCTTTGGCGACATCCTAGAAATCCTGAAACAGTGGGGAGACTGGAAGCCCTCCAGCCCTTCCTCTGAGGAGTGTCTATTCCTGCAGTCTTTCTTTGCTCGGCCCTCTACTTCTTGGGTGACCCACCTGCAGATGAACTCATCCAGCTCATCGTACAGTGCACCTGGAAGAGTCCTGACACTGTGGAACCTATCTCCGGAGACCAGACAAAACTCTATCACCCCCAGAAGATCTTCCTAATTGGTCTAAAGGCCTGGCAGCAGACACTATGGTGGTGGCAGCAGCCACTAGGAAAGAACTCACCAAGGAGAGTTCAACTATTCATCATCCCAGCAGGGAGTCTTGGGTGATGGATAGACTAGGGAAGTGGGTATGTGCTTCATCGACCTTTGCCATTCGGTCCTTGAATTATTTGGCCCACTTTACCCGTCTCCAGAGGGATCTGATTACGGAACTCTTGGGAACTATAGCAGGAGCAGTATCTGATGAGGTATGTGACAAAGTTGCCTCACAGATTGCCACCCTGGAACCCATTTCTCATTCGTCCTTACGGTTGATTTTTCATACTACAGAAGGGGCAGATAGAGCAGTGGGGTGCAGGCCTTGTGATGAGATGTCATGCCTGGATGCACCTGTGTGTGGTTTTGCAGACCCTTTTCAGTAGCTTCCACTCTTTTTAGCCAAAGGTTAAAGACACATTAGCCAGGTGTGAAAAGGACGGCAAGACCCTGTCTGCCATGGGTTTGCATCCCCCCACCCCCACCCCCACCCCCAACGATCCTTTTCTAGGAATCGGAGGCATGGAAAGATGTGGTACAGGAAAGCCAGGGTCCTTTCCATGGCACACATGGTGAGTTTTCCCCCTGGGGCAGAGGAAGGAACTCATCAGGAAGACGCTCCTCCAGAGACAGAGGTGGTCCGCATAATCAGGGATCTAGAGACTCTTTCTCTGGACAGCCCTATCAGCGCTGCTGAAGAGTGGCCCGATTGCTTACCTCTGGAAGCAGTCAGTGGATGATTCTCTCTGTACTACCTTGCTTGGCAATCCATAGCAACAAATTCTTGGGTGCAGATGATAAATACCAGAGGTTATCACATCCCTTTCGATTCTTTCC
The DNA here is from genome assembly GCF_019279795.1 of Protopterus annectens. Lineage (NCBI taxonomy): Eukaryota > Metazoa > Chordata > Ceratodontiformes > Protopteridae > Protopterus > Protopterus annectens. The sequence continues at coordinate 1,471,225,756 of NC_056739.1, forward strand.
CGAAGCCGCAAAGGTGAATTCCTGACATCCTACCCAGTCAACGGGCAGCAGCAGCCCAAGAAATACAAAAGCTGCTTCTAAAAAGAGTCGTCCAAATGGGTTCTTTTCACGTAGTTGAACTTTTACAAGTTAGAACCACATATGGTTGAGACCATATGCTCGAATTTGTAAAAGTTTGAGCGTGTGAATGGAAATCTCCATAAGTGGAGGTTTCCATTCACTTCAATGTGGTGCGATCTCGGATCTGGTATATTTAAGTAGCGGGAGGGGTGCAAGGGGACTTTCCACGAAGTTCTGTAACTTCGAACTTAATGGTTCGACCATTAGGTGTTCAGAGTTATGGAACTTCAACTATCTAATACAGACCCGTCCAAACAGTCCCACCAGACCAGATAGAATCTGTATTTTACTCAAGGTTCTTTTTAATGCCAAAAAAGAGAGGGGACTGGAGGACAATTTTGGACCTCAGCATCCTAAACAAGTTTGTCAGACAGACAAAATTCCAGATGGTCACAGTTCAGTCTATCCTTCCGTTTCTGGAGAAAGCCGATTGGATGTGCTCGATAGATCTCCAGGATGCTTATTACCACATAAAAATGGACAAATGCTCCAGGAAATTCCTCCACTTCTGGCTGGGAGGCAATCACTACCAATTCCGAGTGCTGCCTTTTGGTCTCTCTGTGGTCCCCAGAATATTCACCAAATGCATGGCAGTGGTAACAGCTCACTTGAGACTGCAAGGATTCCGGGTGTTTCCATACTTAGACGATTGACTCCTTACCACTCCTACCAACCGTCTGCTGATTACAGCTTGACATTAACCCTAAAGCTAGCAAAATCCTTAGGGATCTCAATAAACGAAGAAAAGTCCAAACTGACTCCTACTCAAAATCTGGAATTTATAGGAGCAACTTTTGACACTCAGTCTTGCCTAGTCACCCTTCCACTTCACAGGTTACAAAGCCTAAAGTCTCAACTCCGGGTGATACTCTCTCAGGACAAGGTTTCAGCTCATGCAGTCCTTCAGCTACTAGGATTAATGGCAGCATCGATTACTATGGTTCCCCTAGCAAGACTACACATGAGACTCCTACAATGACTCTTAGCAGTACAGTGGTTCCTTCTGAACTCATCCTATGTACTTTCAGATCCGCATAACAAATCGATGCAAACAAGACTTAACTTGGTGGATGAAGCTAGAAAAAGACCTATGGAGTCATCCCTTCTCCCCCTCTCAAACAAAGGGCCATAGCGACCACGGACGTTTCACTGATTTGGGGGGGGGGGGTCATTTCCAGGGGAAGACAGTCCAAGGCATTTGGTCCCAAGTGGAGGCCAACCTGCATACCAGTGTTCTAGAACTGAGGGCAGTGCTGCTTGTGCTGCAACCATTCCAATCTGTCCTCCCGTCAGGGACAATTGCTATCCAGTCGGACAACGTATCCATAGTCTGGTATATCAGCAAACAAGAGAGAACTAAATCCTACCCGTTGTGTTGAGAAGCCATGAGAATTTGGCAATGGGCGATATCTTCCAACTGCTTTCTGATAGCAGTGCATATTCCCAGGGATTCCAATGTAATTGCAGACAAGCTCAGCAGATGCATTCTCCTGCCTCAAGAGTGGTCTCTCAACCCTGTTATAGCGATGAAGATCTTCAGTCACTAGAACCGACCTTGCTGCAATCTATTTGTGTCCCCTGCAAACCACAAATGCAGCCGCTACTTTGCCCTGATCTCCCCTCAGGGGAATTCCCCAAGGGATGGTCTAATACACGATTGGCACACGGGACTTCTTTATGCCTTTCTCCCTCTGATCCCGCAATTCCTAAAGAAAGCTCTTCGGTTGAGAAGCAGAGTAATCCTCATTGCTCCCTATTGGCCCCGACAAGTCTGGTTTCCCTTCCTTTGGCCTTACCTGCTCCACCAACCGTGGATTCTGAATCCAACTCTGGAATTGCTATCTGACCGGTAAGGGTTAATCCATCAGAACATATAGAGTGTCAAGCTGGCAACTTGGTTCTTCCACTTCTAGTAATTGCCAGGGAGAATAATTTATCCTCCCCTGTACAGAACATTCTTCTGGCTTCCCACAAACCATCCACCAGGAAACTTTATCTTAACAAATGGCGAAGATTCATAATTTGGTCTTGAGAGAAAAGACTTGACCCCTTCTCGCCTCCAGTGAGTTCTGTACTGGACTATTTATCAAACTCCTCCATTTGGGAGTTGCAGTTTCCACTATTCGAGTATACCTGGCAGCTATCTCAAACTTCCACAGTGGCTTCCAGGACTTGTCCTTGATATCTCACCATTTCTGTAAAACCTTTTTGAAAGGTGTCACGCACATTAGATGTCATGCACATTAGACCACCCTTCAAAGATCCAATCAAACCTTGGAATTTGATATTGGTGCTACAATCCTTGACTCATCCTCACTTCGAGCCTGCTGCCACTTGCGATATGAAATGTTTATCCTGGAAAACTCTATTCTTAGTAGCTAATTACCTCAGCAAGGTGAATATCTGAACTATGAGCTTTGTGCATAAAATGTCCTTATGTGGTTTTTCATAAAGACAGAGTATCACTCTGGACTAATCCCTTCTCTTTACCCAAAGTTATTTCGGATTTGACTGTTAATCAAACAATTGATCTGCCAGTCTTCTTTCCCAATTTTTCTAATAAAGGAGAATATTGGCTGCATCTGCTTGATGTGCATAGACAATTATGTTTCTGCTTGGACAGAACTAAATCACTACAGAAATCTGACCAAATATTCGTATCATCCTCAGACCCAAATTGGGAAAATCTGTTTCTAAAGCAACTTTAGCTAAATGGCTAAGAGATTATATTTCCTTTATCTACCAACAAAACAAAGTTCTCCTACCAGCTTAGGTCAAAGCGCATACAACCAGATCAGTTGCAACATCTGTTGCCTTCGATTCAATAGCTTCCATGGATGACATTTGTGCAGCAGCAACATGGGCTACTCCTCATACCTTTATCACTCATTACAAATTGGACTTTGTCTCCAGGGGTAGAGCAGCATTTGGTTCAGTGGTGCTCAGGAATATCCTTCCACAGGACCTCCCAGGACATAAAGTAGCTAAGGACTCTGTCCCATCAGTAATGAATGAATGAAGATTAACAACATCAGATATAGAAGTTATGTTTTTACCATAACGTTCCTTCTGTATTGTTGATCTTCAAGCATTCATTACATCCCTCCCTCCTACCCCCTCCGAAAGACTCCTGGAGGTTCAGACTTGGTCCAAGCTCCGTGATAAGGAATTTGCTGAGATAAAGCCTCCGCTTTTTTTCTTGCGGGCAAACTTACTCTGAGGTGATCAAGAGAGGGGCACTATGGGTAAGCTTAGCTCAAGAGTATTGGCTGGCGCAAGCTTGTTATAACAGCCAAATCAGTTCTGAGGACAGAACCGATACCCATAAGTAATGAATGAATAAAGGTCAACAACACAGAAGGAACATTATGGTAAGAACATAACTTCTTTTTTCTTGGAAAAAAAATGTTTCTGGTTGCTGTCAGTCTGCAAGGAAGAGTTTAGAGTTGCAGGCCTTATCCTGTAGGTGTCTGTATCTGGTTTACCATCAGGGCAGAGTATCTTTAAAAGAATGAATCCTAAATTTCTCCCAAAGGTGGCATCTGAAATGAACTTTAATCAGAGTATCAATCTGCCTGTGTTCTTTCCAAATTTTTCTGACAAAGGAGAGTATATTTTTCACTTGCTTGATATTCATTGACAAGCTCAGGTATTGTTTACACAGGACTGAAGATGTCAGGTAATCTGATCAGCTTTTCATTGCTTTCTCTAAACCTAAAATCAGTCAAGGAGTATCAGTTACTCTATCCAGATGGCTTTCTGACTGTATAATTTTTGTGTATAAAAAGTTGGGATCGACTTTGCATAACAAACCATTTTTCCAGGACGCTGACTACTTCTACTGCCATTTGTGCTGCAGCTACTTGGTTGACTCTCTTCATAACTTTGAGTGTCACAACAAGGTGAATCCATCATTCTCAGGAATATCCATCCATGATACCAGTCAGGTGTCCCTGTAGCTTTGGAATCTGTCCCTAAGGTTGAATTGGATGAAAACAGACAAAACTGGATATGAAAGTAATGTACTTAGCATAACATTAGGTCCGTTTTGTGTGCAGCCTAAATTGTCCTTTTTTTTTGCTCCTGTCAAACAGTTGAATCTGAAACAAACTGGTAAAGGATAAACTGACTTTCTGCAACAAACACGGATCCTGGTGCCACAACAAGTCGACCGATAACACAAGTCGGAATGCGTAACACAATTTATTTAAGTGTACAAAGAAATAAAATCCACTTTTCGTCGGGAGCAATCTCCCAACTTCCTCAGAATAAACATGGGCATAGTAACAACACGTGTCTTATATAGTTAATTAATTAATTAGGCATGTGATGCACAAGTTAATTAATCCATAAAATTAAATTAAAGTAGTATAATACAAACATAAACACTAAACCATACAATAAACGCTAAAAAATAAACTGCTATTGAATGGGTAACTGAATGGTTAAAACCCAGCTTCATACTTTAAAAATAGTGAAAAAAAACATATATATGTATATATATATATATATATATATATATATATATAGAGATATAGATATATATATATATATATATATATATATTATTATTATTTGGCTTGATTAGACAGTTGTTAACAACTATTCAAAAAATGTTCTCCTCTATTTATCAGATACTGGTTCATCAACTAACAATAAATAAGCAAATGAATGAATAGATAAATAAATAAGTAAATAAATAAATAGATGGGTGGGTAAGTAAATAAATAAACCCACTAGCAACCTACCAACTATACTTTCGTGTGTACTAAAAATTCATTATAAGATGTATATAAAAACATGTAAATAGAAAAATATATATATGTATGTAAACAGATATATGTTATTATTTATTGAAAATTATATATAAATATAAATATAAATAAAAATAGATATTAATAAATCCAATATAATAGTAGTTCAGTTGTAAATAACTGTGTAAATTTGTTTGTTTGTCTATATAATTCAGCTCATATCAAATCACTGCTCAAGTAATACATATAGTAATAATAATAATAATGGTAAACTCTACAGAGAAAAATATATACATACATACATAATATACATATACCCACAGATGCGTGTATATATATATATATATATATATATATATATATATATATACAAATATGTATGTATGTATCTAACTAGTGTTCAAAAAATATTGATATAACAATGTAGCATTATAATGGTAAAAAATGTATGGGTATATAAACACCCACTTCTAACAGCACAGCTGATGTAAACAAATTCTGATAAACTTTTAAATGTACCAGAAAATTAGTGCCAAAATATTATTACTAAAAAATTGTCATTGTTATTGTTAATGTTCCCTAATATACAAAACATTTATTCTCATTACTTTTCTTATCTGTTAAGATTTTTCAGTCTAAGAATACACATAATTGAACACATTTCGTTAAGACTAGGGTATTGGCAGGCATTCACTCTAAGTTGCCAAAGTAATTCTATTCTCTCCAATTTTAATGACTCAGGACCACCTCTTCCATCATTAACTAATTGATCAATGACTCTAAATTTGAATTCATGCCCTTCTAAGTCACTTGTATGTCTAGCGAGTGCATTTTCCATTTTCTTCTTACTTATACAATATGTATGCTCATAGATCCTCTCGCCCAGCTTTCTATCAGTTTTACCTATATAGAAAGCTGGGCATGATGTACATTTAGCTAGGTAAACAACTTGTTTGCTGTTACAATTAAATTTCTCCTTGGTAGTATATTTATTACTACGTATCATGAAGTTACTTCCAGTGTCTATATATTTACACATCCGACACATATTACACTTATGCATGCCCTTCCTGTTCACAAATGGCCTAGGGTTAGCCTCTAAAATGTTCTTCAGGTTAATACCTCGTCCAAAAGTTATTCCGGGTACTGTAGGAAGTAACAATCTAAGCTGGCTATCTCTCATCAAAATATCCCAATTTTTCACAATGGTATTTGTAACTTGGTGAGAATCAATGTTAAACGTACAAATAAAGCTACAAGGGCTAAAAATTTTAGTTTTTGGACTCATCAATGGTCTACTTACTTACTGTTATTTAAAATTGGAGTATAAACACCTAGCTCTCTTTTATACTGAACTTCTCTTATGATGTCATATACAAAGCTATCCGGATACCCTCTCTCTCTAAAGAACAATTTCAATAATTTACATTCATCCTCAAATTCGGTATCCTTGGTAATCATCCTGGCTGCTCTTACAACCTGGCCTTCGACAACTGATTTTTTCTGGTGTATAGGGTGGCAACTGGTAAAATGTAAAAACATATTAGAGTATGTGTCTTTACGAAAGATTTTGGAAACAAATTTCTTTTCATAGTAATCCTTACATAATTCTACATCCAGGTATGTTATCCTGTTTCTACTATAGTTAAAAGTAAATTGTAAAAATTCAGTACTAGAATTAAACATGTCTAATAAATGTTCTACTTCAGTACCTTGGAACAGGATAAAAATGTCATCCAAAAACTGGGTGTAGAACCGAATCTGATCTTTACACAATGGGTTTTTTAACACATATTCCCTCTCCCAGTAAGCCATAACCAAATTAGCCAGGCTGGCACCACAGGGGGAGCCCATTGCCACCCCGACTGTTTGATGGTAAATCTCATCATTAAAAAGAACATAATTGTACGATAGTACTGTATCAGTCAGTTCTCCTACAAGTTGTATCTCTTGTATAGGGGCATCAAAACTTTTTAGCATTTGTACAACCCATTCTGTTCCTACACTATGTGGAATTGATGAATATAAATCCTTCACATCAATTGTTACAAAAAAAGTATCTTCACTAAACTCCAGGTTGTTAATATTCTCTAAGAATGACCAAGAATCCTTGGATATTTGTGTTTCAAGTTTTATGTATTTCTTTAAAATGTTATCAACCACTTTAGCGGACGTGTAAGTAATGCTATTCCTACCATCCACTAGTGGTTGCATAGGTGGATTGTCTATGCATTTATGAACCTTTGGGATTCCAAATAAATTCGGAATTCGGGGAGCAGGTTGAGTTAGGTAATTATACATTGATTTGTCAATTCTTGCCTCTATGTATAGTTCTTCAATAAAGGCTGTAACATTCCTATAGGCACCATACATCTCATTTTTAGATGCTTCTACATACGTATGACTATCCAAAATTTCAGTCATTTTTTCATTGTAGTCCATAGTGTTCATGATCACTAGCCCCCCAACCTTATCTGGTTTCATAATACGGACGGGGGCTTGGCACAAAAATTTCAGGTTTTCCCTGGCATCTCTACTAATATTAAAAATTCGACCTTTGTTGTGTCTTGGAGGGCTTCCTATACTCTTAAGATTACGAATATCTAATTCACTAAATGTTAAGTTGTCAATCTCGCCTTCATTCTTGCTGGATGGGTTCGGAGCCGATCCTCGGCTCCGACTCGGCACTTGCTAAGCTTGACAGCTAATTTTACCAGCTCGAGGCAACCCTATATCCCATGATGCAAGGCGGAGACTACCCAGATCTCATTTGCCGCTTCGCTAACGAGGTGCCTTTTTTTACCAGCTCCAGGTAAGTTTCTAAATATAAGATTTTAGTCTAACCCCTTTAATTTTTCATATCTATAGTAGTTTTTTGTTAACCTTAACGCTTACTTTAACCCTATTCCCGTTAGTGTTCCCTTTTTTTCGCGTTTTTTATCCCCTTTCCCTAGCTTAGGCCTTAGGCCTTCCCCTTCCTAAATTTTTTCCTGTCAGGGATTGTTTGTGTCTGACTGTGTTGTTATCCCTGTTTAGTTTAAATTTTTGGATTGGGTGTTTTTGTGTGTGTGTGTTAGTGTTTTGTTTTTGACAACTTGTGTTTCCTCGACACAGCTATGTCGAAGGACACAAAGGTCTCAGGCTTCAAGAAGTGTGACTCGTGCTGTCAGAAGATGCCTCTGACAGATGGTCACACTTCTTGTGTTTACTGCCTGGGACCTCTGCACCTGCAGGACTCTTGTGCTATCTGTCATGCCTTCAGCCCAAGAGTCCTGCAGGAGCACAGAAATAAATTGATATTAAGGGGCTTATTAAAGCCCGAGAGCTCCCCGACTAAGTCGGCGCTGGGGAAGCCCTCGAAACCTATCAAGCCTTTGGCTGAAAGTTCCAAGCCATCGGCTTCTGGTTTATCTTCACCAGTGTCGAGATCGGCTCCGGCCGGAGCCGATCCTTCCATTATAGCAGTCACAGTATCGGCTCCATCCGGCGCCGATACTGCCCAATCTGGACATTCAGTGTCGGCTCCGGCTGGAGCCGACGTATCCTCGGCTCCTTTGACTCCATCGATCTCTAAAAAGAGATCTCGATCCCCCTCATTAGAGTCGATACGTTCGGCTCCGAGATCACCCTTGCTCTCGGAGCGGAGCCATCGGAGCCGTTCTTCTCGGTCGTCCAGGCTGTCTGATCACAACCTCGAGAGAGTGGTGAGTAGACTATTAAAGTCTCAGGCATTGGCCCAAATGCTCCATAGCCCGTCTCAACAGACGGTAGCTATTTCACATCCACCAAACATTCCTCCTTCGACTCTCTTACAGAGCTCGGAGCCGGAGCTCCTCGGAACCGTGACCGTTGTAGCTTCGGAGCCGATACCACCCCTTTCGGCTCCGTCGTCCTCTGCTCCGATCTCCTCCTTGAGGCCTTCATTGGAGGGATCCGGGCATCTGGTCTCTCTCGTCGGCTCCGAGGGGGCGAGTGGCATCGGACCCTTGTCCGACCCCGTTCTCCCTCTCGGGGCTTCGGCGTTGGTGAGCTCCCGGACCCAGAGATCCAACGCCTCAGTTTTCCCCATTGGGAATATCTTCCGAGGCTTCTCCTGATCCGTCAGGTAAACCTCCGCGTAAGAGGACATGTAAGAGGAAACATCTAGACTCCCCCGAGTCTATTACATCTGATACTGACCTGGATGAATCGGAGGGATCCCCAAGGTCCTCCTCTGATGATGTCTCTTTCTCAGACATCCTTGAACTCCTTAAGCAGAGGGGGAACTGGCCCTCACTTAATCCTGCCGAGGAAGAGTCGGTATACCTGGAGGCGTTCGGCTCTCGACCCTCCACCTCCTGGGTGTCTCCGCCTTTCAACCCTCTTATGGATGTAGTGGCTCTGAAGGCGTGGATGGCTCCGGATTCGGTGGAACCTATTCCTAGGAGGCCTTCAAAATTCATTACGGCCCCACCTGATAGACAATTATTGACAAAGGGTGTCCCAGTTGATGCCATGGTGGTGGCTGCTGCCACCAAGAAGGAACTAGCTGATCCTTCAGTGCCTGTCCATCCTCCTAACAAGGATTCTAGGACTATGGACAGGTACGGCAAGCGGATTTTTTCTTCAGCGACTTTTGCCATGAGATCGCTGAACTACTTGTGCCACTTCACCCGCCTTCAAAGATATGTTCTTAAAGAGTTGGGAGAAGTTTTACAGGATCTGTCAGCTGCTGGGTCTCAGGATAAGATTAGCTCACAGCTAGGAATCCTTAACTCCATTGTTAACTCCTCTATGCGGCTCATTTCTTATGCAGCCGATGGAGCGAGTAGGGCTGCAGGCACAGGAGTGGCTTTAAGGTGTCAGTCCTGGATGCGGCTTTGTAATTTTGCAGACCCCTTCAAGGCGTCCTTCACAAACTCCCCTTTTGATGGTTCGACCTTGTTCGGACCTCAAGTGAAAGACACTTTGACTAGATGCGAACAAGATGGCAAGACTCTTTCTGCCGTAGGAGTCAGTTTCTCCACCCCTTCAAGACCTTACCCCAAAGGACAGAAGGGAGGGAAAATGTGGTTCCGCAAATCTCAAGGAGTCACGCCTGACGCACGAAGTCAGTTTACCCCCAGAGGCAGAGGGGGTAACAATAATAGACGCCGCCCTAGAGGCAGAGGGGGTCCGCAGAATCAGGGTTAGCAGCGAGCCTTTTTCTGACAAACCCTTCCAGCATCCCTGAGATGTTGCCCGATTGTCCACCTTCGGAGGCAGTCGGGGGAAGATTATCGCTGTACCCAATAGCCTGGCTTTCCCTTTATCAAGACAAATGGGTACAGTCGATTATATCCGAGGGTTACAAAATTCCCTTTATTCAAACCTCAATTCAGCAAAAGGGAACCCTTCCAGACGTTCCACCCGGTCTAAGGGAACTAGCAGTACTAGAAATATCAAAACTGCTTGCAAAAAGAGCTATCCAGCCAGTCCCAGTGGACCAAATAGGATCCGGAATCTACTCAAGGTTCTTTTTAGTTCCAAAAAAGACTGGGGACTGGAGACCAATATTAGATCTGAGCAAACTAAACAAGTTTGTAAAGAAATCAAGATTCCGGATGGTCACGCTTCAGTCCATTCTACCCTTTCTGGGCAAGGACAATTGGATGTGCTCGATAGATCTTCAGGATGCGTACTATCACATAAAAATTCACAGACGCTCCAGAAGATTTCTCCGCTTTTGGCTGGGGACCAGTCACTTCCAATTCAGAGCCCTGCCCTTTGGACTCACTACAGCCCTCAGAGTGTTCACCAAATATATGGCAGCGGTTACGGCTCACCTGAGACGTCAAGGATTCCAGGTGTTTCCATATCTAGATGACTGGCTCCTCACTGCCACCACCAGGCATCAACTTCTCCAAGCCAGAGATTACACCATTCACATTTGCAGAGGGCTAGGGATTTCTATAAATTTCGAAAAATCTGTCTTGTCGCCTTGTCAATCTATTACTTTTATAGGTGCAAAATTGGACACCGTACAACTTTCAGCAAAGTTAACAGACCGAAGGAACTTGGACATTCAAAGTCACATCCAGGTGATTCTTCTCAGCAACAAAATTCAGGCCAGATTTGCTCTGAAAGTATTGGGTCTTATGGCGGCCGCCATAACACTTCTTCCCTTTGCCCGCTTTTACATGCATCTTCTACAATGGATGCTATTCGCCCAATGGTCTTTTCAACAACTTCCCATGCGTCACAAGATCATAGTAACTCCAACTTGCAGAAGGCATCTGACCTGGTGGATATCGTCCCCTCAAGTCCATCAGGGCAGACACTTTGTTCCTCCTGCCCCGGTTGCCATGGTGACATCGGACGCCTCCCTGATCAGGTGGGGGGGGGCATTATCAGGGCAGAATGGTCCATGGCACTTGGCAACCTTTTGAATACCATCTGCACATAAATGTCCTGGAGATGAGAGTGGTGCTTTTAACGTTGCAAGCCCTCAACGACTCTCTTCCCCTGGGAACTATTGCAGTCCAAACGGACAATATGTCCGTAGTGTGGTATATCAACAAACAGGGCAGAATCAAATCCTATCCACTGTGTCGAGAGGCTCTCAGACTTTGGCAATGGGCAATCTCTTCTCAGCGGTTTCTGATAGCAACGCATATCCCCGGGAAATCCAACATCATAGCGGACAGATTGAGCAGAGCTATTCTCATGCCTCACGAGTGGTCTCTCAAACAATCAGTGACGGAAGAGATTTTTCAGAAGTGGGGCCTTCCTTGCTGCGACCTTTTCGCTACACCTCAAAACAGCAAATGCCCAGACTTCTTCTCTCTCTTCACCCTTCCAAGCCATCCCCCCAGAGACGCTCCAACCCAAGATTGGCCCCGGGGACTTCTTTATGCCTTTCCCCCCTTTCCGCTGATACCTCAACTAATTCAGAAAGCAACCGCCTTGAGAGCCAAGTTGATTCTCATTGCCCCTTATTGGCCTCGACAGATATGGTTTCCGTTCCTACATCGTTATCTCCTGGTACAGCCATGGCATCTGGACCCGGTTCCAGATCTTCTGACCCACCAGTCGGGGCAGCTGCACCAATCCATACCTTCTCTCAACCTCACTGCTTGGTTGCTCCACTTCCATCCTTAGCCAGGCTTCCTATGATTTCTAATCCCGTCCGGGATATCATAGTAGCTTCCCTAAAATCTTCTACCAGAAAGATTTACACTAGTAAATGGTGACGTTTTTCCTTCTGGGCAAAAGCTAGGAACATAGACACCTATACTGCTCCGATTCATTCGGTCTTGGACTTCCTAGCTGAGATTTTTCATTGAGGATCCTCTTCCTTCACAGTAAAAGTTCAGCTGGCAGCCATTTCGAATTTTCATATAGGCCTTTTGGACCACAACATTATGTCACATAAACTTTGCAAGGCATTCCTTCGAGGTATCTTTTTACTTGACCTCCGATTAGAGACCCCCCACCACAGTGGGATCTAAATTTAATTTTAACATCCTTGATTCTTCCCCCTTTCGAACCTGCAGCTGCCTGTTCTTTGAAATTTCTTTCTTGGAAGACACTTTTTCTAGTCGCCATTACTTCTGCCAGGAGAGTATCTGAGCTTCATGCTCTCTGCATTCGTCCTCCCTATTTAATCTTCCACAAAGATAGGGTATCTCTAAGGACTAATCCGTCTTTCTTACCAAAAGTGGCATCGCAGACAAACCTAAATCAATCCATTGATCTTCCAGTGTTTTTCCCGAATTATTCTGATAGAGCGGAACAAAAGTTACATTGTCTTGATGTTCACCGTCAGCTCAGATATTATCTGGACAAAACTAAACTTTTTAGGAAATCTGATCAACTGTTTCTATCCTATGCAGAGAACAGGAAAGGCCTTCCAGTTTCCAAGGTGACTTTATCTAGATGGCTGTCTTCTGTGATTACTTACATTTATCAGCTCAGAGGCAAACAGTTGATTTCTAAGCCAAAAGCCCATTCTACCAGAGCTCTAGCTACATCGACAGCTTTTCAAACTAGACTTCCAATAGACACTATTTGTGCAGCAGCCACATGGGCCTCTCCTCATACCTTTGTTTCACATTACAAATTAGACTTGGCCTCCAGAGACAGAGCGAATTTTGGTTCCACTGTTCTCAAGAGTCTGTTCCATTGAGCCACCGAGGATAGAGGTGCTAGGGACGTGGTCCCATCCAGCAAGAATGAAGGCGAGATTGACAACTTAACATTAAGAAGTTATGTACCTACCATAATGTTCCATGTTAGTTGTCTTCTCTCGCCTTCTTTCTTGCGTCCCGCCCTCCATCCCCCTAGCCTGGTTAGACCGAGAAGATTATGCCTCTTCTATTAACAGGTTTTATTCCTTTTCTAGCTATTCAGCTTCTAGTGTCACTAGATTAGGTTGATCCTTTCTAGAGGATTATGATGTTATTTAGTATTGTTACTTTTTCTTCCTCCTCTACAGTTGGAAGAATATATTACTATTTCCTTAGCTACCAAACGAGATCTGGGTAGTCTCCGCCTTGCATCACGGGATATAGGGTTGCCTCGAGCTGGTAAAATTAGCTCTCGAGCTTAGCAAGTGCCGAGTCAGAGCCGAGGATCGGCTCCGAACCCATCCAGCAAGAATGAAGGTGAGAGAAGACAACTAACATGGAACGTTATGGTAGGTACATAACTTCTTATTTGTTCAAATAAGGTTAGTAAAGGGTGGGTTATACACACTCGAGACATAGTAGTCAGTCTTATTATTCATGTCGCTTCCCATTAGAACCATTAAATTAAGTTTTCTAGTGAAAAGTTTTAGATCAATTAACGTTGTTGCTACGTCAAGTTCTACTGATAGAACAAATGTGTGCCCTTTCGCTAATAAATCAATCATTTCTGGACTGATGTCTATGTCAGAATAGTTGTAAACCTTAAAGTCATTACTGGAATTATACATAACCATTCAGTTACCCATTTATTAGCAGTTTACTTTTTAGCGTTTATTGTATGGTTCAGTGTTTATGTTTGTATTATACTACTTTAATTTAATTTTATGGATTAATTAACTTGTGCATCACATGCTTAATTAATTAATTAACTATATAAGACACGTGTTGTTACTATGCCCATGTTTATTCTGAGGAAGTTGGGAGATTGCTCCCAACGAAAAGTGGATTTTATTTCTTTGTACACTTAAATAAATTATTTTACGCATTCCGACTTGTGTTATCGGTCGACTTGTTGTGGCACCAGGATCCGTGTTTGTTGCAGAAAGTCAGTTTATCCTTTACCAGTTTGTTTCAACATTTGTGTTCATGGAACCAGGATCTCCACCAAGTTCGACCTTTGAGTCCAGCCAACAACGAGGTGACGGCAATTTGACTGCGCTGATAGAGCTACTATCCCAAAAAGTTGACAATCTTTCAAAAAGACTGGATGACTCGATCCAGTCTCAAGGAACTGTAAGCCAACAAGGAACCAGTAACAGAATTATACAAGGTAATTCAAACTTTCAGCATGGGCGTCTTGTTCTAGATGTCGAACTGACTGTGAGTAACGATCCTGTAGCTCGCAGGAGCGTTACAGCTGATGAACCAGCCACAATAAATGTGAATTCGAACAGAGGATTACAGCAAACTAATGATGCAATGCTACCAACTGAAAAAGACTTACACTCTTGAGTTAATAGAGTATTTTCGTTTACTGGAACGCATCTAAGCACTAACCAGGAAGCTGCCCAAGAGGTAAGAGTGGATTTATCCACAAAATTGAGTATACTGGATGAGAAATTATGCAAATTAAGGAAAATGCAGCTAGAAATAGCGTATTTTAGAGAATGTATTTCCCTGAAGATTGTGCCTAAGGGTCTCAGACTATGGCAGTACCCTACAGGGCTAATGGAAGGTACTGATTTTTACAAAGCCCTAATATCTTTGTTTGATAGGCACGGTTTAGAATTATTAGAAGTGCTATGCATTCACTACCAACAAACTGTGGACAGACTCATGGACGAAACAAACAAACTTGATTCAGAAATTGAGTGACACTTGTTTTTCTAGGTACCGCTTTGATTATGTTGGTATTTTTGATAGTATCGATCAGTATCTATCAAAAATTAATGCTACTAAAATAAAGAAAATTAAAAGAGACCTAAAGGATTATGAGGCAGGTACAGCTTATCCTAAGCCACCTAGTTCATAACGGGGCTTGTTGGCCGACGAGAATGGTACTCAGTTATTCAGAAGAGCCACAGAATCATGAAAATGAACCTGTTAATCCTTGTAATGACAACAACTATTTACCAGTGGCTCAGCAGGATATTAACTTGAGTACTAACTGTCGGAGTGAAAGGATAGCATCTAATAACAATAAAAATAATCCTAACACCAGAAATATGAATCAAAGAAATTTTCGGTACCGAGCCTCGAACTTTATAGAACTGAAAATGAGAACAACCAGGAGTACGAACAAGACCAAACAATAATGATGGACACTGCTTTAGCTATTAACAATGATGTTGTTAAATGCAAAATTTTGTATAATTCCAGTAATGACTGATTTATTAGCGAAAGGGCACACATTTGTTCCATCAGTAGAACTTGATGTAGCAACTACATTAATTGATCTAAAACTTTTCACTAGAAAACTTAATTTAATGGTTCTAATGGGGAGCGACATGAATAATAAGACTGACTACTATGTCTCGAGTGTGTATAACCCACCCTTACACCCTTTACTAACCTTACTTGAACAAATTAGTGAATTAGATATTCGCAATCTTAAGAGTATAGGAAACACTCCAAGACACAACAAAGATCGAATTTTTAATATTAGTAGAGATGCCAGGGAAAACCTGAATTTTTTGTGCCAAGCCCCCATCCGTATTATGAAACCAGATAAGGGTGGGGGGCTAGTGATCATGAACACTATGGACTACAATGAAAAAATGACTGAAATTTTGGATAGTCATACGTATGTAGAAGCATCTAAAAATGAGATGTATGGTGCCTATAGGAAAGTTACAGCCTTTATTGAAGAACTATACATAGAGGCAAGAATTGACAAATCAATGTATAATTACCTAACTCAACCTGCTCCCCGAATTCCGAAGTTATTTGGAATCCCAAAGGTTCATAAATGCATAGATAATCCACCTATGCGACCACTAGTGGATGGTAGGAATAGCATTACTTACACGTCTGCTAAAGTGGTTGATAACATTTTAAAGAAATACATAAAACTTGAAACACAAATATCCAAGGATTCTTGGTCATTCTTAGAGAATATTAACAACCTGGAGTTTAGTGAAGATACTTTTTTTGTAACAATTGATGTGAAGGATTTATATTCATCAATTCCACATAGTGTAGGAAAAGAGTGGGTTGTACAAATGCTAAAAATTTTTGATGCCCCTATACAAGAGATACAACTTGTAGGAGAACTGATTGATACAGTACTATCGTACAATTATGTTCTTTTTAATGATGAGATTTACCATCAAAAAGTCGGGGTGGCAATGGGCTCCCCCTGTGGTGCCAGCCTGGCTAATTTGGTTATGGCTTACTGGGAGAGGGAATATGTGTTAAAAACCCCATTGTGTAAAGATCAGATTCAGTTCTACACCCGGTTTTTGGATGACATTTTGATCCTGTTCCAAGGTACTTTAAATGAAGTAGAACATTTATTAGACATGTTTAATTCTAGTACTGAATTTTTACAATTTACTTTTAACTATAGTAGAAACAGGATAACATACCTGGATGTAGAATTATGTAAGGATTACTATGAAAAGAAATTTGTTTCCAAAATCTTTCGTAAAGACACACACTCTAATATGTTTTTACATTTTACCAGTTGCCACCCTATACACCAGAAAAAATCAGTTTTCAAAGGCCAGGTTGTAAGAGCAGCCAGGATGATTACCAATGATACCGAATTTGAGGATGAATTTAAATTATTGAATTTGTTCTTTAGAGAGAGAGGGTATCCGGATAGCTTTGTATATGACATCATAAGAGAAGTTCAGTATAAAACAGAGCTAGGTGTTTATACCCCAGTTTTAAATAACAGTAAAGTAAGTAGACCATTGATGAGTCCAAAAACTAAAATTTTTAACCCTTGTAGCTTTATTTGTACGTTTAACATTGATTCTCACCAAGTTACAAATACCATTGTGAAAAATTGGGATATTTTGATGAGAGATAGCCAGCTTAGATTGTTACTTCCTACAGTACCCGGAATAACTTTTAGATGAGGTATTAACCTGAAGAACATTTTAGAGGCTAACCCTAGGCCATTTGTGAACAGGAAGGGCATGCATAAGTGTAATTTGTGTCGGATGTGTAAATATATAGACACTGGAAGTAACTTAATGATACGTAGTAATGAATATACTACCAAGGAGAAATTTAATTGTAACAGCAAACAAGTTGTTTACCTGGCTAAATGTACATCATGCCCAGCTTTCTATATAGGTAAAACTGATAGAAAGCTGGGCGAGAGGATCTATGAGCATACATATTGTATAAGTAAGAAGAAAATGGAAAATGCACTCGCTAGACATACAAGTGACTTTGAAGGGCATGAATTCAAATTTAGAGTCATTGATCAATTATTTAATGATGTAAGAGGTGGACCTGAGTCATTAAAATTGGAGAGAATAGAATTACTTTGGCAACTTAGAGTGAATGCCTGCCAATACCCTGATCTTAACGAAATGTGTTCAATTATGTGTATTCTTAGACTGAAAAATCTTAACAGATAAGAAAAGTAATGAGAATAAATGTTTTGTATATTAGGGAACATTAACAATAACAATGACAATTTTTTTGTAATAATTTTTTGGCACTAATTTTCTGGTACATTTAAAAGTTTATCAGAATTTGTTTACATCAGCTGTGCTGTTAGAAGAGGGTGTTTATATATCCACACATTTTTTACCATTATAATGCTACATTGTTATATTTTTTGAGCATTAGTTGGATATATGCATACATATTTGTATATATATATATATATATATATATATATATATATATATATATATACACGCATCTGTGTGTATATGTATATGATGTATGTATATATTTTTCTCTGTAGAGTTTACCATTATTATTATTATTACTATATGTATTACTTGAGCAGTGATTTGATATGAGCTGAATTATATAGGCAAACAAACAAATTTACACAGTTATTTACAACTGAACTACCATTATATTGGATTTATTAATATCTATTTTTATTTATATTTATATATAACTTTCAATAAATAATAATATATATCTGTTTACATACATATATATATTTTTCTATTTACATGTTTTTATATACATCTTATAATGAATTTTTAGTATACACGAAAGTATAGTTGGTAGGTTGTTAGTGGGTTTATTTATTTACTTACCCACCCATCTATTTATTTATTTACTTACTTATTTATTTATCTATTCATTCATATGCTTATTTATTGTTAGTTGATGAACCAGTATCTGATAAATAGAGGAGAAAATTTTTTGAATAGTTGTTAACAGCTGTCTAACCAAGCTAAATAATATATATATATATATATATATATATATATATATATATATATATATATATATATATATACATACATATTTTTTTCACTATTTTTAAAGTACGAAGCTGGGTTTTAACCATTCAGTTACCCATTTATTAGCAGTTTACTTTTTAGCGTTTATTGTATGGTTCAGTGTTTATGTTTGTATTATACTACTTTAATTTAATTTTATGGATTAATTAACTTATGCATCACATGCTTAATTAATTAACTATATAAGACACGTGTTGTTACTATGCCCATGTTTATTCTGAGGAAGTTGGGAGATTGCTCCCGACGAAAAGTGGATTTTATTTCTTTGTACACTTAAATTATTTTACGCATTCCGACTTGTGTTATCGGTCGACTTGTTGTGGCACCAGGATCCGTGTTTGTTGCAGAAAAACATTTGAATCTGTCCAGAGCTGTAGAGTCAGGAGAGAAAAAAATTATTGAAATAAGGATGAGAGTGAAGAAGGGGGGTGTAAGGTATGCAAAGGTACTCGTTCATATTTAGGGATATAGTTTATTCTATGTTGATCAAGAATTGAGTCAGTTTTGACTATGAAGTCTTTCAGAAGAATGGTTTTAAAAGACTTGGAGGGGGGGGGGGGTATTGACCTGATGGATACTGGTAATGAGTTCCAGGCCTTAGCAACTTGGTATGAGTACAGACCATGCCCAGCAGATTTGACAAGTTTTTGGACAGAGAGGAGTTTTGGTCATTGAATCTTAATGACAGGGTGGGAACATAATTGTGTAGAATGATGTTTTAGTTCTGGGCAAGCAGATGGATGCTGGATAATTTTGTAGGTAATAAGTTGCGTACATGTTAATTGATAGGTCAGTTCTACCCAATTTACACTTTTTTTAGTGCTACACAGTTGTGGGTTCTGAAAGGGGTATTTGCTGCATATTTAGTTACTTAATTAGAATGTTCAAGTTTTGCTTTTTGTAATGCCTCAAGGTTAGTAAGAATGGGAATGCCATAAAATAGTGAGGAGGAGAGGTAAGTAGTGGCAAATAGTTTTAGTTGTGTTGTTGAGAACGTTTGGTTATCCATCAGTTAAAAAAAAATCTTGACTATTTGGATGCCAGTGGAGATGGTATAACCTTTATTTAGATTGCGAGTCCAGAATCATTTCTGCAGGAATTAGAAGTTGTATTAACTTTCAGCAGTTGACCACTTGGTTACACCTTTTTAGCATAATAAAGTGCTACAAGAATTCAAAACTGTATGGATGATTAGTATTTGATCCCTTTGCTTCACTTTTTTTGCATAATAAATTACAGGATTTAACCTTTTTTGTCCTTCTGTCTCTCCTGCTTATTCAGTTAATCTTCTTTAAAATGTGTTTTGACAAAAAGAAGGGAAAAGAAATCTAAGATGCTTCATAATATAAAGGCTTAAAAGTAATTTATGCTTAATTTATTAATTTAACTAGTTATGTGAATATGTCTGTCCCGGACCCTTTTCAGCCAAGACCAGGACCACAGTGGCAAGGGTAAATGTTCTATAGACAGATAGATTGAGAGAAAGAGAGCATTTATCTGTGCCATTGTGGTCTTGCATTTATACGCCCATGTGCACACATACATACATATATATGTCTATATTCTACTTCTAAACCCTGACTTCCACATCACTGACTTTCAAAATCACGAAAGTTCAGAAACATGAGCATTAATTTTTATCAAGTTAAGTAAATACATGGCCAACTGTAAATGAAACGCTGAGGTAAGTAAAACCCACCTAGGTAGGAGGCTGTGCTCCCCACACCCCCCTAACTAAATATACCAACTCTGGGATCCAGTACAGTGGAGAACAGGGCATGTTGGTCAAATGTTTGCTTACCTTAGTAAACAGTCGGCGTTCGGGTTTCTGAACTTTCGTAATTTTTGTCTCAGGATTTTGAAAGTTGGTGATGTGGAAGTCGGCCTTTAGAAGTAGATCCCTCTCTCTCTCTCTATATATATATATATATATATATATATATATGTGTGTGTGTGTGTGTGTGTGTTTGTGTGTGTGGTGCCTTTCAGGGGAAGAGTTGTATAACCCAACTGCTTTGGGAATCATCTGTGGTGTGCAGTATCCTCTAGATTGTCTAACATTGCTCACAGATTGTGTGCTGTGTCGTGTCTTTTCACTAAATAGTGAAAGGTTGGCTCTAGGTGATTTGCTCATATTGACTAATGTCACCAAAAATGGACATTGGTATTTTCCTGTGCTAAGTGGGTTGAGGACCTGGCCTACTCTGACCTATGCCAGGAACCCATGCTAAGACCCCTCCCACCATATCTGCCCCTATTAGCCAGTGTGTGCCTGCTGTAAAGCCCAGCAGCCCTGGGTCAGTAAGCTACTGGCCAGACGGTGTGCATTTACTCATCTTGGGTTACCAGGGATAGCCCTGGATGTAAAAGCAATCAAACTGCCAAAAAAATGAAGCATTGCTGCTTTCAGTATATATTCACAGCCAAAATGTAGCTTGAAAGTGTTTGACATGATGGTAAGAAAGAGGCTGGACACATGAGGCAGAGGATTGTCTAAAATTGGTGTGGTGGTTGTGTTTGGGGTTGAGGCTTCAGAAGATATTAAGGAATGTCATCGGAATTCGTTCCAGACTCCTGGCAAACGGATTCCAGTGAAAGTATTGGACGATATTCATAATCTCAGGCCTGTGTGCTACAGCAAGGTTGTGATAGTGGGGGGAAAGAGTGCAAGTAGCAGTTATGGAACCTACTAGATAAAGCAGGACAACATGCACTGGTATTGATAATGGGGGACCTGAATGCATATATCGGAACAGACAGAACAGGCTAGGACTGGCTGGGTCCACATTTGTGGGGGCACTGAGAATAAATGAGAAGCCATGCCAGACTTCTGTTGGCAAATGGCGTGATGGTGGCCAACGTGTGGCTCAACAAGAGAGAGTGTCACAAGAACACATGCAAGACTGGCCAGCATTCAACTCAGTTAGACTTCCTGCTAATAAGGAAAAGGGCATTGGGGTAGAATTAGCAATTGCAAACTCACCCCCAATGAAAAGGTCAGCTTACAGCATAAACCACTGGTACAGTGATCACAGAAGGCTCTATGGTTAACAGAGACTAGGCTGAAGACCTGGAAATTGACTGGAGAGAAAACACAAGAATTCAAGAAAATACTTGTGACTCTGGCACTTCTGGAAGTAGTAGTAAGTGGAACTCGAGAAGAATGGCTGAGCCTCAAAACAGTATATTTGTCGATGGTAGAACAGATATGTAGCTGAAGCATGTATGGAAATACGGTATGTAAAGAAAACTGGTCGTGAAATGCAAAAGTCCAGTAAGTCATCAAAAAAAGAGTGAGTGCAGGAAAAAGTGGGAGATAGAAAAGACAGATCAGGCTAAGAAAGAATACTGGTAGGCTAACAAAAAGGCTAATAGAGCAGTTGCAATAGCAAAGAACAAGGCATCAGCGGCACTTTATCAACTTCTGGAAAATGGCAGATGACATAGAGAAATTATCAGGTTGCAAAGAAAAGACAGAAAGATGAAGAGGGTCATCATGCACCCTTTATAAAGAATGCCAGTAATAACTTGCTCACCGGTCCATAAATATGTAAGACAGGAATACTTCCAGCAGCTTCTGAATGAAGAAAACTCCACAAAAGCTGTACTGCCACAAAAGCTGTACTGCCACAGACACACACTCTATGATGAAAGAAAAAGAGAAGCCCACCTTAGAAGAAGTAAGAACAACATTAAGAAAAAATGAAGCCTGGGAAAGCAGCAAGTTCAGATGAGGTCACAGCAGATATGCTAAATATGTTGGGTGAGTTAGGGGAGAAATGGCTCCTGAGGGTACTTATAGCAGTACGGAGAAAAAGGTGTATTCCACGTGACTGGAGAATAAGCATTTTAGTGCCAATGTACAGAAACAAAGGGAACAGACTCAACTGTGGGCAGTATAGATAGATACATCAAACATTTGTTAACCTGCATGAAAGTTCTGGAGAGAGTGATTGGAAATGAACATGCAGAGTAGGAGAAATTAAGATGGAAGATTAGCAGCTTTTATTCAGATTGCAGTATAACTGATATGGTGTTTGTAGTGAGACAGTTAGTTAAGATGAAGCAAGAGATGAGGAGAGAGTCAAACTAGATATTCCTAAACTCTTGACAAGGCATATGGCAAGGTGGCAAGAAAGCTGATTGGGACAGTCCTCTGATCGTTCAGAGTCTCAGAAACATTAGTAGAATTACTGTAAGCTATGCACAAGGACCCAGTGACACAGTACAAACAGTGTATTGGACCGGATGTAACTGAGGAAAGAGACTTGATGGTGCATATGTTCCTTTTCCAAGTCTGTCTTTCCAGGCAACTGTAAAGAAAAAGCAAAAAGATCTGATGTCCTTTAAATTCTTCAATGAATGGGTTACGGATCTGATCATCCGATCAGACTCTGTTGCATACTTCAGACTTTGGATCTAACTCTCAAGCTTCTCACTCTATCCGCAATGTTCTAATCCATCCTCAACACCCCAGATCTCATTTGCCGCCATCGTGTTCAGATGTATGGTCCTTCTCTCATAGCATTTTATTGAGTTTTTCAACTGTTTTTGTAAGTGAAGGTTTAGCTTTCTTATCTAAAATTTATATATTCTATTACTACAACCTCCCTCTTAGTTTCCCATTTCTTTTTCTGCGTCAGGAGAGTAATTACTATATTTTTTTTGCAATTTCTTAATTTATCATAATTGGTAATTTTTCTTTCTGTATCCATTCTGTCCTTCCTACCCTTTTTACAGGGTAATTCTTAATTACCATTGCTAATCATTTTTTTCTTTCTGAAATATTTTCCTTCAAAAAAAAAAAGTATTTTTTTTTTTTTTGATCCGTGAGGCCCGGAACTACTCTGATGTTAACATATCCATCCCTGCCTCTTGTAGCCTCTGCTGCAGACAGCTCGGGTCTGGTTCCCCCTCCTCCAGGCACCGATCTGGTAAGAGTCGTAATCTACCTGTACTGGAAGTCACGGCTCCGGTGTGGGTGGCCATGACTTCTCTGGGTCCGTCTGCCTTCAAGGTTGTGGAAAGGGCTTTTTCTTTTTCTAGAGATCCAGTTTGTCACTCCTCGGATCCACCTGCTATTTCCTCTTTGGTTCAGAGCTCTGACCACATCAGACCTCTTCCACAGGGTCAGCCAGTTCCACCTAGCTTCCAGTCAGTCCCATGGAGGAACTCCTCCTCGCTTCTGCTACCTCCCCTGAACAACCCCCTGAGGAGATCCCTCAGAAGAGGACATGTAAGTGGAAGCACATAGATTCTCCATTGGAATCTCTCATTGAGGATACTAGTTTCGAGGAAGGAGAAGGATCCTTCAGATCACCACCTTCTGATGTCTCATTTGGAGGCATATTAGAAATCGTTAAAAAAAAAAGGTAGTTGGTCTTAGGTTCATAGGTAGGTACTAAGCTATCTGCCCGAAGGTATTTATAAGCCTAGCCGGAATGTGTTGGCTCCCCCCACCTTAGATTAGTTCCCTGTGCCTCTGTCCAGCAGAGCCATTGAAGTGATCCCTGGGGTAAACTTTCTGTTTCCCATCCACTCGTCAAGGTTTCTCTTGGAGGGTTAGTGAGGAGCTCTGCCTAATGTAGATTGGAATCTTGTTCCAGAGCATGGGAAGTCTCTGGGACAGGAATCTATCCCTCCAGCACGTCCTATTTATTGTTATGGTGAGGTTTAGATCCCTAGAGCGTATGGCTCGAGGGGATATGGTTTTCTTTAGGTGGAGCATGTCCATCAGTTCTCGGTTGGACAAGGCCTTGTATGTCATCAGAAATCACCTCAGAGTAGGCGGTATGCAACCGAGTACAGCTGGAGTTTCTTCAGTTGAGCTGCATAGGGCATCTGCTTGATACCAGTGATCCTCTTGGTGAGGTACTTCTGTGGTCTTTCCAGTTGTTGCAGGTGTCTTGTAAGGTACATCCCAAATGGGGCATTGTACTCTATGATGGGTCTGATGAGTGATTGCATAGAGGGGCCCAATGATCTCTTTTGATCTGGATGCAAACCCTTTTGTGATTAGATGGGCCACATAGAAGGATTTTCTAACCACTTTGGCAATGTGATTATCAAAGGAGAGGTTACTATCTACTTGGGTCCCCAGATCCCTTATTACGTCTTCCGTATTTAGGGGGGTACCATCTATGTGGTAGTTTGTGGGTACTTTGTTTTTTCCAAAGGGGATGACTATGCACTTTTTGGCATTTAGCTTGAGGCCATGGTTTTGACACCAGGTATCTGTCTCAGTGAGACCCTTTTGGAGGATGTCTCTGTCAGCCAGAGAGTCAATTATAGCCCCTAGTTTGCAGTCGTCTGCGAACTTGGTCAGCCATAGTCCTCCTGTGCTTGCCTGTACCTCTGAGAAGTATATGCTGAACAGGAGGGGTCCTAGGACTGAGCCCTGGGGAACACCACTTGTAACCGATTTAGAGTCAGACCTAGCTCCCGCAACTCTTACCATGTGGGTTCTGTCCATGAGCCAGTTAGCAACCCATCTTGTGACGTAGGGGGTTATGTTAAGGCTGGTGAGCTTGTCTATAATGAGAAAAACACAGAAAAAACACAAGAATATATCCAAAAACCACCAGCACAGGAGGCAGAAAAATGAGGTGAAAGGAAGATCCTTTAATCCAACAAAATAAGCGTTCTGATACCTCGGCAATTCTCCTTCATGGAACATTTACCATATGCATACATCTTCCTTTTATATACTTATCAATCAATCAATTATTCTATTTCACATGATCAATTGTCATTATTTAATTCTTTTTACAATTATTATGAAAAAACAAAATAAATACAATATTAAATACACTTCTTAAATATGTTCACTAAATACAATCATTAAATACTACATTTTTACAAACATTTTTACAAATATTAATCATTATCCACCTAAACTGTATTTAATGCCCACATAACTTTAATACATTGCTGCTGAATGCATAAACTTAATATATAAATAACAATCAGTATGTCCTCAAATTCATTTTTTCAAACTTATAAAGATTGTATGTCATATAAATATGACTAAAGTGTCAAAGTTTCAAAATTTGAATAAAAAACTCAATTTTATGTCGCTAACCCACTCTCCAAATTCATTCCCCTAGGAAATAACGTGTGATATCCCAAAATCATTTTATGTTCCAACCTACATAATGCAGTCTTGAAATTCTCTACACAAACATGGGGTCTAGCCAACACACTAAATGAAAAACCATTAATACTCCCATTATGTGAATTAATAAAATGGGAAGCTACTGGACTTTCCATTTGCCCCTTCTTATGTCTCCCAAGTGTTCTAAAATACGCACTTTAACCCTTCTAGTAGTCTGTCCAATGTACCATAAAGGTTTATTAGCATTACCATCAGAAATATTTTCGTCAACATTAGCAAGCAAACTATTGTCAAAATTGTCTCTGAAACAGTTCCAAAAGGAGTCCCTTCGGACCTCCCTAAAGACGTCTTAACGAAAACTTTGGACAAACAGTTCTCAATCAGTCCCTTTGATTTTAACGGACCCACAAGTCTTATTTTAAGTTTTTTGTAGCTACATGAGAAACGTTTGATGTTTTACTTTGATTTTTCCCAGATCTAGTTTGCACATTAGAATAAAACTTACGGTTGTTTTGTAAACCTTTTCGTCCTTCTGCGGATCCGTTTGAACTTTCCACCGCGATATCCTCAAAAGAGACGCTCTTATGACTTGCACTTGTGTCGAGGTTTTCAAATTTTTCATTTTTGGTGGAACAAATTTTGAAAGAATTTTGGCATGTTGTTAGTAATGATCCTAGTGTAGGACATCTATTTCCCAAACTCATAACTTTTTCTTACAGTAGATATTGTAATTTAAAAGAATTGTTAAATAGAAAATTGATATATTCTACTGATAGAAATGTTGGTATGTATTGTTGTGGGCGATGTTCAGTATGTGGGAAAGTTAAAAACATGCATGGTCTAAAAATTAATGGCAAAAGATATTTTGCATTTGAAAAATTTGATTGTCAGTCATTTGGGGTGGTGTACATTTTAGGGTGTAATTGTAATAAACCTTTATGGTACATTGGACAGACTACTAGAAGGGTTAAAGTGCGTATTTTAGAACACTTGGGAGACATAAGAAGGGGCAACATGAAAAGTCCAGTAGCTTCCCATTTTATTAATTCACATAATGGGAGTATTGATGGTTTTTCATTTAATGTGTTGGCTAGACCCCATGTTTGTGTAGAGAATTTCAAGACTGCATTATGTAGGTTGGAACATAAAATGATTTTGGGATATCACACATTATTTCCTAGGGGAATGAATTTGGAGAGTGGGTTAGTGACATAAAATTGAGTCTTTTATTCAAATTTTTAAATTTTGACACTTTAGTCATATTTATATGACATACAATCTTTATAAGTTTGAAAAAATGAATTTGAGGACATATTGATTGTTATTTATATATTAAGTTTATGCATTCAGCAGCAATGTATTAAAGTTATGTGGGCATTAAATACAGTTTAGGTGGATTATGATTAATATTTGTAAAAATGTTTGTAAAAATGTAGTATTTAATGATTGTATTTAGTGAACATATTTAAGAAGTGTATTTAATATTGTATTTATTTTGTTTTTTCATAATTGTAAAAAGAATTGAATAATGACATAATTGATAATGTGAAATAGAATAATTGATTGATTGATTGATTGATAAGTATATAAAAGGAAGATGTATGCATATGGTAAATGTTCCATGAAGGCGAATTGCCGAGGTATCAGAATGCTTATTTTGTTGGATTAAAGAATCTTCCTTTCACCTCATTTTTCTGCCTCCTGTGCTGGTGGTTTTTGGATATGAGCTTGTCTATAATACCTGAGTGGGGAATGGTGTTGAAGGCCTTTGCAAGGTCTAGGTAGGCTGTGGGGACCACCTTTCCCTCATCTAGATCCTTGGTAACTGTCTCAAATAAGTCCACCAGGTTTAGGAGGCATGATCTGCCCTTAACAAAGCCGAACTGGGTAGGGTCCAGTGTTTGGAGGTTTCCAATGTCTCTGTTAATGAGATCCATGATGATGCACTCCATAGCTTTGCAGACCAAGCTAGTCAGGCTTATAGGGTGATAGTTCCCGGGGTCTGTTGTGGCGCCACCTTTGTGGAGTGGAATAACCATTGCTGTGCACCACTCTGTGGGCACATAGCCTGTGGATAGGCTGAGTTTAAACAGTGTGTTTAGGTGAGGGGTTAGTTCATCTTTGAGCTCGTGTAGGACGCAGCCTGGGACACCATCCGGTCCCATTGATGCTGTGTTTTTGGCTTTGGAGAGGGCTGTTTTAAGCAGAGTGTCTGTGATTGCAGGGGCACTACATTCTTCTGGTATAGTCATGGGCCCTTTTGGGGGTGGGGGTTGAAGTTTGCACTGAACCTGTCTGCCAGGATGTTGGCTATATCGGTTGGTACAGTGTATTTTTGTGCCATTCTGCACTAACTCTGAGCAGATCTGAGAATTGCCACTTAGATTCTTGACATAGCTAAAGAATGCCTTTTGGTTATCTTTGGAGTCCATGGCAATTTTTCTTTCGAAGCTAGCTTTGGATGATTTTATGAGGGAACGTAGTTTCTTGCTGATACTGATCAGGGATGTCTTCCCTTCTTGGGATTTTACTCTTTTCTGTACTAGTTTCCTCCTTCTATTGTATAGCTTGTTTATGGCAGGGGTCCACCAGACTGGTTTCCTTTTCTTGGAGGAGTGGGTCTTGGTTTTGTTTGGGATAGCATGATCCATGCATTCTTGTAGGTGCCCGTAGAGTGCATTAGTAAAGGATTTTGCAGCTTGGACAGCGTTATCCTTTAGCATGGGGGGGGCTTTGAAACTTCACACCTCAGTCTCAAGTAACATGGTTTGCTTTTGAAAAGTTTTTCACGGAGGTTTCTTTGACCGGGGGTGGGGGCGGAATGTGGATATCCAGAGTGATTAGTTTATGGTCAGATCTAACCAGCGAGGGGTTGTCCTCCGGTGTGGAACACTGGTCGCCCATGTTGGTGATGACCAGGTCCAATATGTTGTCACCTCTGGTGGGGATGTTGACCAGTTGATCCAGGGCATTTGAGTTTATAAATTCTAGAAAATATTGGGCAAGGGAGTTTGTACTTGAGTATTTCTCCCAGTTAATATTTGGGTAATTGAAATCACCCAATATCAGGGTGTTTGGTAGGACCTTTGTTTCCCAGTGTTTTCAGGAATGTGGAGTGGGGGTCCTGGAATTTGGTGGGTGATCTGTAGCAAGCTATAATTTGAATAGCAGTTTTGCCCATTGTTAGTTGCATGTGGATGATCTCTGAAGCATCGTGCTGTGCCACTAACCTGGAGGTGTGGGTATCCTTGATGAATATGGATGATACTCCTCCTTTTGTATTTCGGTCTGGGTTTTGTAGCCGAAATGTATGGTATGAGTTGTAGCCTGGTAGTGCTGGGGTGCTCTCTGGAGCCTTAAATCAGGTTTCTGTTACTGCACATATATTGATTTTCTCCATACTGAGGAGTGCCTCGAGTGTGTGCATTTTGAGGTTTAGACTTCTGGCATTGAGTAGCATAACCCTCAGTTTTTTGTTACTTGTGCTATTTACGGTGGTGGGTTTGTCTTTTGAGCCTTGCCTAAAAAAGGCACTATGGGGGGGGGGGGTGGCAAGAGCCCTGGCCAGTATTCAAAAGCGTAAGGGTGACAGGTGCAAGCCGTCTCTAGCAAAGCAGTGCGTGGCTTGTCGAGCATGTCGTCCCAGGCTGACAGACATTGGATCCCCTTTGAATGACACCAGAAGCTTAGCCAATTGTTGAAATTGATATTTTTTTCTCTATATCGTGATATTATTTTTGGTGAGGGCAGGATGCTACTCAGGGTCAGTGTCATACCGGCCTGGGCTACGTGATCAGAGAGCTCCTCCATGTCTCTTTTCATGTAGTCCAGGGAGGTACAGCTCAAGTCATTCACACCAACATGGACAATGACAGTGTCATATTTGTACTTGTCCTTCTCCAGAGAAGTAGGTGTTTTTGGAGGATTGTGGTTCTGGTCTGTCTACATCTTGGGTGACCCCCAGTGGATGAGCTTATTGATCTGGTCTATCGCTGGATATAGGAGCCAGATTCCATTGAGCTAGTATCGTGTCGCCTTGACAAATTCCTAGCCCCCCCCCAAAAGGTCAACCTCACTGGAACAAAGGAGTCCCCATAGATGCAATGATGGGAGTGGCAGCCACTAAAAAAGAGCTAACAGAACAGAGCTCATCTGTCCTCCTGCCAAACAGAGAGTTTAGGTCTGGACAGATTTGGAAAGTGAGTATTTTCCCTCAGAGACATTCCCCTTGAGGTCACTTCACTGTCTGGCACACTCTACAAGGTTACAGAGAGATTTGACCAAAGAACTGTCAAATTCTCTCTGAGTCCACGTCTGCAGAGGATTTCAAAAGATCATCTTCTCAGTTGGCCTCTCTTTTATCAATTTCCAGTGTGTCCATGAGATTGATCTCTTACACAGCTGAAGGCGCCTCATGGACAGCTGGTTCAGGCATTGCCATAAGGAGACATGCCTATGTGCGGCTATGTGACTGGCAGAGCTTTTCAGGGTGTCTTTCATCAAAGCTTCCTTTGGTGGAACATCTTTGTTCAGTCTATTTGTGAAAAAAAATGCTTACCTGCAGAGAACAAGAAGGAAAGACCCTGTCTGCTGTGGGAATCAAGTTTTCTACCCCTCAAAGAGCTTTTTGTAGAAATCAGAGAGGTGGTAAGAAAATGTGGTTTCGAAAATCTCTGGGACCTTTTCATGATAGCTTGGAGAGGCAGTTCTAACAGTAGACACTGACCTTGAGGCAGAGAAGGCCTGCAAAATGAGGGTTTCCATGATTTCCATGATTCATTTCCAGATAACCCTATCGGTGCTCCTGAAGTCCCACCTAACTGCCCACCTCTGGAGGCAGTCTGGAGACGATTGCCCTTGCACCTAAATGCCTGGGCTGCTATAACAAAAGATACTGTGGTGATGAAAAATAATATCCATGGATTACTTCATACCATTTTCCCAGCTCCCAATCTACAAAAGGAAGAACCTTCCCGATATTCCACCCAATCATAGGAAGGCAGCAGCACAAGAAATTCAAAAGCTGCTAGACAAGAGTCATCCACGCGGTTCCACCAGACCAAATTGGATTCGGAACTTACTCACATTTCTTTTTAGTGCCCAAAAAGACATGGGACCTGAGACCAGTTTTGGATCTAAGTAAACTGAACCAATACATGAAAAAAAATCAAAGTACTGAATGGTCATTGTCCGGTCCATTCTGCCATTTCTTCACAAGGGCAGTTGGATATGCTCCATAGATCTTCGGGATGCGTGCTGTCACATCAAAATAAACAGGCACTCCCAAAGATATTTACGCT
Source organism: Protopterus annectens (assembly GCF_019279795.1). Taxonomy (NCBI): domain Eukaryota; kingdom Metazoa; phylum Chordata; order Ceratodontiformes; family Protopteridae; genus Protopterus; species Protopterus annectens. Next base: position 1,471,256,638 of record NC_056739.1, read on the forward strand.
TTTGTCTGGGAGCCAGTCATTGCCAGTATAGAGCCCTGCCCTTTGGACTCACCACATCCCCCAGGGTGTTCAAATGTATGGCAGTAGTGGCAGCTCACTTGAGACTAAAGGATTCCAAGTGTTTCCACACCTAGATGACTGTGCCCTCAACGCCCCCAGTATGCATCTCCTTCAACAATTCAGGGACGGTTTGCTCCAGATTTGTCACTCATTGGGAATAAGTCAATTACGCCAAGTTAGATGCGACACCAGTACAAAGTCTGGAGTTTATTGGCTCACATCTGAACACAACACCACAAATTACTTCTTTACCTAATCATCACATAGACACACTCAGATCATCAGATTCTATCCCGTCCATCTCCTCCAGCCAGATTCATTCTTCATTCATTGGGGTCTATGGCAGCAGCAATACTCCTACTTCCTTTAGCACATTACTATATGCATGTTCTTCAATGGACTGTAGCTGTTCTGTGGTCTATTCAACAACAACTCCTATCTTTTCCAGTCAAGCTTACACCAATTTGCCGACATCACATCAGTTGGTGGATCCAGTCGGATGACATTTACCTAGGCTGACCCTTTGTCTTACTGCCTCCAATGGCCACAGTGACTACGGAAGCCTCCCATTTGGGGTGGGGGCATTACTTGGGAAGGACGTGGTCTTCCCAAGAGACCAATTCATGTGTCAATCCTATTAGAGTTGCAGACATTTCAAGATGCTCTTCTGTAGGGACTATTGCAATTCAGATTATCAGCGTGTGTAGTCTGGTACATCAACAAACAAGTGGGAACCCAGACTTACCTCTCTGCCAGGGGGCTGAGAGTGTGTGGCAATGGGCAATTTCCACCAAATGCTTTCTAGTTGCAACACATATTCTGGGAAAAACCATTGTGCTAGCAGTCAAACTCAGCAGATCCATTCTGATGCCTCATGAGTGGTCTCTCAAACAATCAGTGGCAGAGGAAATTTTCCATCACTGGGGCCACCCTTGCTGTGGCCTCTCTGCATCCCCTCACAACAAGTGCAGTAGGTATTTTGCCCTGATCCCTCCTCAGCAAGAGTCACTGAGAGATGCTCTAGTCCATGTTTGACCATCCCATCTCCTTTTATGCTTTTCCCCCCACATCCCTTTATCCCCAAATTCCTACAGAAAGTAGTTTGGTTGAAGAGCTCAGTCATTCTCATTGCCTCCTACTGGCCTTGGCAGATGTGGTTCTCCTTCCTTTGCTGTCATCTTCACTACCCTCCCTGGATACAGGACCCAACTCCAGATCTCCTCTCACACTCCTCAGCGATGAGTTATCCCAGTATCCCAGCCCTCAGTCTAATCATGTGGTTTCTCCAGTTCCAATTATAGCCAGACAGCCCAGGCTTTCTTCCCCAGTATGTACCATTCTATTGTTCTCACTAAATGACTCCACCAAGAAGGTTTACAAGTAGAAATGGGAAAGGTGTTCCCTTTGGGCATTACGAAGTAATGTTGACCCTTTTACTGCCCCTATCTCTGCCCTTCTTGATTTTCCGGCTGCTCTCTTCAGTGAAGAAGCTAGTGTTTCTATGATTAAACTGCACTTGGCAGCCATATCATATTTTCATGCAGGAGATAGATTTTTTTGTTTGGCCTCTTACAAGTTATGTAAAGCTTTCTTGAAAGGCACTTTTCTTCTTATAAATTGGACCTAATTTCCAGAAAAAGAGCAACCTTTGGTTCAGTGGTTCTCCAGAATATTCTTCCATGAGTGCCACCCAAGATTCATGTAGCTGGGGACTCTGTCCCATTCGTTGAGGAAGAATGAAAATTTAATTGTAAGGAGGCACAAGGTTGCACCCTGTATGCATGGTGGATGTGATCACCTGGAAGATGTCTTCAGCACTTTTTAACCCTCCAAGCAGATCACATTCTATCAGATCAGAACATAGTAGCACTCAAGCAGAGTAGGGCCAGGACAGACCCTCACAAATGGAAACTGAATAAGAGGGTCTTCCACGAAATTATTCAGTTGTTACATCTATTTGCCTCCTTTCAAAACAGACTGCTTAACAGATGTTTCTTCACTCCCTTGCATGGGAATGTTTATTTCCACCTCTTTCACTGTTGTTCAGGGTAATTCTAAAGATTCAGAAGACTTTCCAGATGTTTGTAGTGACCCCCAGGCAGCATTGGTTCTCCGTTTTTATAGAACTGGCCAGTGGCAATTACTACAAGCTTTTTCACAATTTGAATCTATCCACAGAAGACAGAGGGAGTTTGATGCACCCTGTTCTAAAACATCTTCAACCATCTGTCTGGATAATTCATTTCTAATATCTTTTAGGCACCTCTTTTCATAGGGCATGCATTAGGTACTAAAGGAGACGAGAAATCCTGCTACTAGAAAAATCTTATATTGGCATGTTGGAGAGTTTTGTAGTTGGTGCCTAGCCAATAACCATAGTCCTGTCAGGGATTATGCACCACTGGTACTCAAATATTTGTGTGAGTTTACTACCATCTGGTACATCTTGCAGCCGTTTAATTAAGACTACCCTTGGAACCTTCACTTTCTTCAATTTTATTTAGTAAAACACTTTATGAAGTGAGTGTTATGCTCAAGATCACCTTGCAAACAGGTTGCTCTGTTCTGGGATCTTAACTGTCTGCTGGAAAACTTAACCACATCTTTATTTGATCTTCGGCATCAAGCAGTCTTAAAGTTCATGACATGGAGAAACTGTTATACTCATTGTTTTGACATCTACAAGAGCAGGATCTAAGTTGCAAGCTATCATGGTGAGTAAGCCCTGTTTGTCTTCTATAGGGGTAGGGTGTTAAGAACAAATCCCTTATTCAAGCCCAAGGTTGTTTTAAAGTTTACTTAAAGAAAGGTCATTAATTTGCCAATGTTCTGTCATAAGCCTCCAAACCAGGAAGAAAGGATTCTGCATACTCTCGATGTGCATAGGAAGGTCAGATGCTATCTTGACAGGTCAACGTCCTTTATAAAAGCTAATCAGCTGTTTCTTTCTTGTATTGGGACAAAGAAAGGACAACTCATGTCAAGCAGACTATTTCCAGATGGTTGTTCTTGGCTGTTCTCTTTGGTTATACTGGCCATGTGGGGGTCTTGCTTTTCTTTGATGTCATAGTGGCAGCTACATGGTCCTTCATAAATACCTTTGCAGGACATTGCAAACTGAATTATTTTTGTACATTCTGTACTGGCTTTGGTATTACCATTCTCCAGGGGCTCCTGTATCCATATCCTTCCTCCTCCCAGGTTGGATGGGCTTTGGTAATCAATCCATGTAGCTTAAAGGCTGCTGCAGCAGTGGAAATGGTAAACATAGTACAGTTGTGTAAATTACACTTATCCATAACAGTAGATGCTTGAATTCCCCGCTGCTGCAGTTGCCGCACCCACACTCCTCCCCCTATTATTGTTGGGAAATAGATTGGTGATTATTTCTTGTGTGTTTATTTCAGGATGAGTACACTGATAGTTAACATTCAGGCAAGAAAGTACTGAACATTTTCTGATCTAACTGCTGATTTTCCTTCCTCAGAGCCGACCAATCAGAGTGTAAGTGTAGGAGATTGCCAGAGATTTTCGATGCTGGAAGGTTGTTGTGTCTTGGGCAATACACAAGCCATATAGCCTAAAGGCTACTAGAGCAGTGAGGAATTCAAACATGTACTGATATGGGTATTTGTAACTTGCACAACTATACTTTCGGCCATGTGTGCATGAAAGCAAAGGACAATGTGGTGAAAAAGATTTGGGACATAAAGGAAGAAGGTAAGAGGAAACAAAGGCAACCAGCATAGAGATGGATGGTTTGCATGAGAGAAGACCTGCAGCACTCGGGCATGACTGAAAAAGGAAGGTAGGAGACTGACATTGAATCCAGAGAGTTTGCAGCAGGTCGCATGACACTCTGATCCCATGTAGAAAATGAAGAAATAGGGAGTTGATGATGATTATGTTGAGCATATATCGACATAAGGGGAGGCCCTAGTGATCCAGGGTCCCAGGCTTGTTAACCTGAGTTGAAAATACTTTTCCATCAGCTTTTGATTCTGTGGTTCAAAAGTTGTTGCTGAGCCCTGCTCTGGATCCCTTGCTTTCTGCCTTTCGTCTTCCATACAGCTAATATGCATAGGGTGAAATGAAGACTGTTAGACAGGATGTCTTGAAAGCTAGGTGCCCTGTTATCATATGGGGTACACTTTGCTCCAGGTATGAGTATAGGGCCTCCTTTGACTCTCCAGATTTCATTGTCCATGCTAAGGTTAATAATGTTATTTGCTTAGTAGGAAATCCTTCTATGGTCTGCTGCAGTTCTTAGTCTTTCTGTCCCTCGCATAAACCACTGGTACCCAGACTACTACCTGAATCCAAGTTATAAGCATCACACAGAACATGCCTCCTTCTCCTCCATCTACTGTCTCGTAGTTGGCCTTTCTTACACAAAGCCACCTGTTATTACTTGGAGTCAAGAAATGGTGACGGTGTAAGCAGAGGATTTAAAATTGGCCTTGAGCAATCCCTTTATTGGTATACATAATATAATCATACATTGATTAAATGCTGTTCAGAAGTTCACTTCCAATTTCAGTATTTTTCTGCTGCCTTAAACAATCTTTTCTGGTTTACATTTCAAGGGACATTATGCGTTTATTAATAAACAAGTCATGCATAAAATTTAGAAGGAAACCGGTTTATGGGACAGTGTGCTTTAGTAAATTTATATTCTGCTGCAGATTTCTTATTAATACTTATATTGAAGTGTATTGTCACCATTATATTTATTACCTTTGCACTATAATATGTGGTACTTAAATTGCTGAACAGCAATGTTTTCTGCCTCAATTTTAGTTAAAAGGAACAAGCAATTGTAAGTTGTTTACCACACAACTGTGCCACTGAGGATAAAGGGTCAACTTTAATCTTAGTGACATCTTCACAAAGAAAATGTTAATTGAGTCCATAGGCTTTAATGGATGCATCACCACTCATGAGAAGAGACATGTCCATTAAAGGCTGTGGCCCTACCCATAAAGTAATTTCACAAAGGAATATGCTAAATTTATTTGTGCTGTGTGTGACGATGTGAGGTGTTGGCATCTATGCCAGGGAGAATAGGGCAGTGTATGTATAACATATGCCAGCATAGTTAGCTGGAGTTTTGGGTACTTTTCCGTTATTGGGGCAACACCTTCAAAGCAGTTGCTGAGCTCCGATACTACTCTATTTACATGTCTTTCAGCTGTTCATCTTTTAGTTGTTTATGTTAACATGTCTCAAAAATGTAGAAGGTCACATCTTTCCTCTTTAACATTTATCCAATTTACATGATGTTTGTAGTAACTCCTTACAAACATGACAATACACAGCATTCGGGGCTCAGCAACCGCAGGAGCAAATTACCGATAAAAACACAATGTCACTTAAAAGGGAACACTTTAAAGCATTCTCTCAAAGTGTGAATGGCTCAACATTACAGTGAAAAATTTTCTTTTTTGGGGGCTAAGTGTCCCTTATTTTCCTTCTTTTCTGTGTCATACTTAGTTATTTTCAGGACAGCCCAGCAAGATGAATGTGGGGGAAGGAACTGACAGGAGCTTTGCATGGAGGTGTTGCCTGTGATAGTCAATCGCCTCATGACTTTGGTACCGCACACAGGAAATTAACACTAAGAAGACACTGTACAGGGAGATCATTCATTTTTCCTTTCTGGTAGGGCAATTATAACAATTGGATATGCTACAGAAATAAAAATGAAGAATGCCCTCGGTTTCCACATTTGCTGCATTTATTTACTTTTCTTAGCATTTTTCGCTGCACTTTCAATGCCATCGCTCAGCTGAAATCCAGTTGCAAGACACATCCGTTAACCAGGCATGTGGACAGTTTACCCAGATAAAATTTTTTTTAAGACAAATACTTTTTACACACATGTGGTCGATAGACATGTCAAGGTTCTGGATTTCAGCTGAACGCTCGCGTTGAAAGTGTTGCCCCAATAACGGAAAAGTACCGAGTTTTGTAAATAATTTTGTGTCATTTGACTATCACACTGACTTGTACAGATGCTTGTATTAAACATGTATCAACAGTGTTGTTATAACTGATTAAATATGTATATTTAAACAAAGAATTCTGGAAAGAAACAGAAGTTTTGGAAATTGTTCTATAATTTTCAAATACTGCAGCAGAACTTAGCAAAGTTAAGAGTGTGTATTGTACCAGAGTAGGGTGATCAAATGTGATTTCATTCTATAACCAGCACTGAGAGGATGGAACTTTCACAGCAGTTTGTTCTGTTTTGTTTTCTTTGGAACCTGCTATAAAGATCTATGGCAGTTATCACAATTAGTTGAGTTCAGTTTAGTTTTGAAGCTCATCACCTTTCCTTGTAGAAGTAAGCATCTCAGCATCTAATCTTGCCTTGCTGTATTAATTGGTACTTTTCCGTTAAACTCCTACCAGGTCCTCACGCTGCTGTGTTTCGGCGCTATTTTATCATTTATGCAGGACTGACAAATGTGATGTGAAAAGATTCATTTTCATTAGGTAAGGTTACGTTTTTCTTTTTATTTCATTTGGCAGGCAGTACTGCAGACACGAATGTCTTGTCTGGTGCTGCACGATCGCAGGTTTTATAATGTGCAGAACAACTTTTGTTTGCATGTGACTGCTGACTGAATAAACTGGGGACTGTGTGCATTGCCAAGACCAATATTTTCAATGTCTTGTGTTAAAAGAAAGAGAGATGGATGAAGCTGCCAGGTAACAGGAAAAGAGGGAGGCCTAAGATAAGGTTTATGGATGTGGTGAGAGAGGACATGCAGGTGGTTGTTGTGACAGAGCAAGATGCAGAAGACAGGAAGAAATGGAAACAGTTGATTTGCTGTGGTGACCCCTAACGGGAGCAGCCAAAAGAAGAAAAGACTTTGACCTGTATTGCCTGCAGTAATACGTGAACAACATACTCAGTTGTACGATGTCATATGCAGTACTATGCACACTTGCTGATCACTCACCTAGCAGAAGTAACTTCAGCTGTCGGCAAGCATCCCTTTTGTCTCTTTTGAGTTGTCTCTCAATTTCTGAAAAGTCCTTTATGTTTGTTTTCCCAACAGCTGTAGCGAATGTATCAGAAGAAGCCAGTGTTACTGAAAAACCAGCAAAAACAGCAGCACAGACTGGTAGGGGTTTAACGGAAAAGTACGTATTTAAGATAGCTAGGAAACAGTTACATTTAATCAGTTATAATAACACTGTTGATGCATTTTAACAGTCAGTGTGGTAGTCAAATGACACAAAATTATTTACAAAACTCCAGCTATCTATGTTAGCATATGTTATATATGCACTGCCATATTTTCCCTGGCACAGATGCCAATACCTCATATCATCACACTGTGGTTTATTAAGAAGCTTACAAAGCTTCTTGTTAAAAAAAAGGGTGAAAAATGTGTTGCAGCATTTAACTCACCAGATGCTGAAAGATGCCTATGATGAGTGACATATTTCATGCAAACTGTTACTTCATTCTTCAAGAAAATAAGGTAATTAGTTGTCTCTGCAACCATCTGCTCTGGTGGAACACATGACTGTTTAATTCATCCATTATTCTGTTTATATCTAATGAATTTTCTTGACATGATTATACGTCAGAGGTATATAGGAGCTCTTTTGGTTGAATTGTTTTTTTCTGTGTGTGTGTGTGTGTGTGTGTGTGTGTGTGTGTGTGTGTGTGTGTGTGTGTGTGTGTGTGTGTGTGTGTGTGTGTGTGTGAGAGAGTGCTGAGGTGAACATATTATAACCAGTAGCTTCCTCTTGTTTGTATGCTTCCTTTTCCTTAAAAGTGTTGGTTTAATTAAAACATACATCATTTGAGTAGGTATAATTAAGAATTGTATGGTTCATGATTGAATTGTTAAGAAATCGAAGTTGGTGCTCATGTCTAGCATTTCCTTTTTTGTTTTTGAAGTATGGCCACAGTCTGTAGGACAGCAATACCACTGCAGTTTTTGTATGCGTCTATATTAAAAGCACAAAGGTGTACTTACCCGAATACATAAACATCAACATGTCTTCATCAAACTGTGAAAACATCAATCGTCCTGAAGCGCGAAATCCGAAATGTCTAATCGTCATGGTTGGCCCTTCTGCGGTATAGCTCCGTAAGGTAAGTGTGCGATAGTTACGGTCCTTAGGGTTAGGGTGCGGGTTAAGGTAAGTGCATACATGGTGGTATATGCAAGATTTAGTGTAGGGTTAGAAGTAGGGTTTTGGTTAGTGTATGTATGTGGTTTATTTAGTTTGTTTGGGTAGGTAGTATGTAGCGGGCAGTGGGGTGGGACAACTATGACGGTTCGAGTTTTTGAATTTCGCGGTTTAGGGCGTTCGATGTATTCGCAGTTTGCGGAATAAGTGTCGATGTTTACGTATTCGGGTAAGTACACCTTTGTGCTTTTAATATAGACCCTTTTTGTACTCATGAACAGAAGTCTACTGTATTGGCTGTAAACTTGTGTTCTAGCTTTATTCACTATGTCATTGTCCACTGCTTAGGAATTGCTGTGTTTGTTTGTAATTACTGAGAAAATATAAGCAATGACACAGATCTGTGCATAAAAGTTACTGGTTAGTACTGGCTAAAGTACCTCAAACAGTAACTTACATCACTGTCTGATGAGATTCTATGCTTTACTGTAAAAGTCAAAAAATGATATGCACTTTTTCTGCCAACAGGTTCTTATGGGTGATGTAGAAGATGCCATTTGTCTGCATGCCTTTTATTATGCAATATGGAAAAAATTTGGAGCTCTTCCAGAGCGTTACAATTGGCAACTACAGGCACCTGATGTTCTTTTTTATCCGCTAAGGCCAGAGCTGATGGAATCTACATACCTTCTTTATCAGGTAAAGAACTAAAAGTATTAATTATTAACTGGATAAAAGATGAAGTGCAGATTTGTCTTTGAAACACAGTTTTGAAGTTCAGTTGCCTAAAACCAATGTGTGAGCTGGTGTACTCCTGTATAGTTTTGTCCTGCGAAAGACTTTTTAATGAGCTGATAGCAAATGTGGTAGCATTTTTAGTGGTGGTACAGCTTTGTCTTCATTATTTTTGGAATTATTTATTTAGAATGTTTGGGCCAAATGAAAACAAAAGATCCAACATTGAAACCGTCCTTGATTGGTCCTTAGTTGGGCCCATCTTTTTCACTAATTAGAATGTGTCATTTTTTATTAAGATCCTGCACCTGGTCTGCTGTACTTTGTGATGCCCCATGATGTCTCATGAAAGTTGTATAAACTTTCTTGTCATCTGACCCTAACAGTTCTTTTAATGCTTGCACAGTTCAGATCACAGTCTCTGCTATTACCGGAAAGGTCATACATTCGATGTCTTACAGACCCAATAAGTATCCATCAGATAAGTAGCTGATATCTGCAGCTGCAGTGCATTTACTGTTTGGGGGAACAGCATGCTGTCAGACATTGCCACACGTATCAGAGTCAGTCCTGTCAGTTGTTGACATTGGAGGGAAGAACCTGTTCTATGTCATGGCTGTAAAAATGGTAGCATTATAGAGGGTCCATTTTGCATGGATTGGTGGGAGAGGGTTCCAAGCAACCCCAGATATAAACTGTAGCATCTCCACAAGAATCAAAGTTCACTGGGTGCACCCTGCCTAATCTTTCTGAATGCAAGTCTATTTCAAAAACTCTGTTGGATCCAGAATGTGCTAACTCGTTCACAGTAATATGGATACAGGCCCAAGCCAGTCCTCCATCTCCACATAGGAAGAGGAACTGAAAGTGGCACACCATGACTCCTGCTTTGGGGAAGGCCCTTCCCCATTGAATGACTGGTGTCTACAGCCTACCAGATCCCAGATAGTTGTTTATTGCGTTACCCAGTCACAGATCTTACCCTCCTTGGACCTTTTCCCCCAGGCTCAGTAAGGCCGGCCACTTAAAGTCAAGACAAGGTACCATTGTGTTGTTCTGCACTAGGGCTCATTGCTCTGGGCCTAGACATGAAAGCAAAGTTTGATGTGACTTTCAGGATGGCTGCACACTGATCAACAACTTGACTTCAGCTCTCCCATTGTAAAAACAGAAATTGAGAAACTGTAGCCAGAGATACTGTCATTTGGAGTAAATTCAGTTACCAGCTGGTAAAAACACTGCCTAGATGCCTGCAAAAAAGAAACTGAGAGAGCCTGAAAGAAAATTCACTAGAAAAGGTGAAGAGTTGTGTAGCTGTTCATCAAAAAGCAGTTCAAGCTCCAGTTCTGGCGCAAGATAAGCCTTCCAGTAATCTAGAGGAAGAAATAAGTCAAATGTCACAGAGCTGATTAAAATAAATGCAACACTGAAGGAGCATATTGGCCCAAATAACAAAAGGCTGGGAAAAATGGAAGAAGCTTTAAACAGATATTCAGATTAGCTAATAAAACTGAAAAAATCAGAGGTTGAAATGAAGAAAGGCTGTCTGAGTATGAAGACTGTTCAAGAAGAGACGTTTCAAAAAATGGTGAAATTAGAGGACAGATCATGTAGGGAAAATCTGAGATTTTCTGCTGTACCAGAGAAACTAGAAGGAACAGACTGCATTAATTTTATGAAGGCACAAATAAGCAACTGGACTGTTATTAAACAGCAGGAACTGCTAATTGAAAGGGCACACCATCTGTATGCTCGAAATATATCCATGAGAAAGCAGCCAAGACCTTTGTTAGTAAAGAGGCCAACCTACCATCAGAAAGAGTTGATCCAGGCAAAACTGTGGGAAAAAGACAAAGTATTAAAAGTTGGAGACAGTAGAGTGTTTGTGGGAAATGATTATTCACTGTACACCAGGCAGAAGAGAAATACATTGATTCCAGTAATTGAGGAAGGTCAAGAGGCAGGTGTGAGATTCAAGCTGCTGTATCCAGGAATATTTTTTTTCTTGGTGGATCAAAGTCATTCTTTGATGCAGAACTGACTAAGGAAAAAATGCAGAAATTTTGTCCAACAAAAAAATCAACCATCATGCAGAAGGAGACTCAGCTTCTCATTCTTCTGATAATAAAGCATACGGAGAGACTTTGCCAGTGAAACGTTTTCCACTGTTCCAAAGGAAAATGCTTGAGAGACAGAGAAAAGCACAGTAGTTGACCAGAAGAATTGGGGGCACTTTGGAACTGAACCAGAATATGGATTTGGGAGATGGAGATGAACAGGAAGACCACCAGCAAAATGGAATTTAGTGAATAAATGTGGGACTGCAACGCATCAACCACATTTGTGAAATACAGCTGTATGAGAATAACTGGAAAGCGTGGACTTTTGTTGACTTTGCTAAACTTGTCTGTATCTGAAAGGCACTTGCCTCACTTCGTGTCATTAATGTTTGGAGGGACTATGAGGCGACAAGGAAGGAAAAAGGTAACTGTGAGTAAAACATTTTTCCCTAACCGTATTTCTTTAAAACTTTCCACATTATAAATTGCATATTTTATAGTAAAATGGGCACTTGCGTATTATCACAGCCAGATTTGTAAACGGGCATAATTCACAATTTTCTCGCAAAAGGAATTTATCTTATCATGAAAAGGGGTGCGTAAACTCCTAAGTACTATTTTATCACATTGGTTATGAAACAGGAACAGGAATAATGGCAAAATTCCTCTTCCTGGGTAGTGTCATTTATCAACGTAACTGGTTCTTGCATATTAAGAAAAGGAATTTGCAATGATTATTTATCACCTGATTAAGGTTCTTACTTCGTCAACCTTTCAAGATAATACTAGGTTATCTTCAACTTTGCAAGATAATACTATTGATATTTTAAAAACTTGATCATTTCTGGAGGCAAGAGATTGAGTTTTAGGTGATAATGGAGAATGCTGCACTGAGCGTATGTCAACACTCATGCTCATAAACACAAGTTACTCAGTTCAGCGTTCTTCATTATTGCCCAGTATAATGTACTAGGGATGTCAGTTAAAAATATTCTTAACGTTCAATGTTCGACAGATCCCTTCAATATGGATTGCAAGAATGTGGACTTTTTAGGGCTATAAATGAGCAACGTTCTTCATAATGAGGTAAAGTTGAGAGGTATGCTTGGCAGTGGCACTGGAGGTGAAAACCCTCATCATTACAGCAAATGTACAATAACAATGACAACACAAGCTTGTTAATAACACTCTTCTTTAGTTTAATAACCTTGCGCAGAGTTAAAACAAATGTTGACAGAAACAGCAATAAATACTTCATGGAATAACTCAGTCAACTAATTTAATGACCGCAGCTAAACGTACTTCTTTGTATTGATGCAGTAATTAGACAAGTTACATTATGCCTGCTTACAAATCTGGTTGCGATACTACGCAAGTGCCATAAAATGTTTTAGTTCTCATCTATGATAAAGTTATTAATGTAAACAGATACCTTTTTCCTTCTTGTCTTTCTCTAATCGTTTTTTGCTGTTAAGAAATACAGGCATTACAGTGTGAAAAGAAAAAAAAAAGCTAGACAAAAGCATGTTTAAGTTAATAGGCTATAATCCTGATTTGCTGAGGTGGATGTAGAAGTACACAGAATAATATATGTAGATATGATATGTTTTCTGTTACTTTTGCATAGGTTAATGTCTGGATTAAGATCTTTGGCTTAGTCTAATAACAAATTTTAAGTGGAAACAAGTAAATATGAGAACACTGAATATAATGAAAAGGTTTTTCTTTGGCAAAAAATGTTTCAGCTTGCCTTTCATGCTGCAACAGGGGACTTCATTTATCTTTTTTTCTCTCTTAATTTTCCATGGAGGCAAGCTGATAATAGGGCATAAAAGACTGAATACTGGTTTTCTTCATGGCTAAAAGTTAATGATTTCTAGTGTGCAAGTAGTTTTCACACTTGGGGAGAGGGAATAAAGATAAAAAAGAACAGACACCAAATAGTGTAAGTAGAAAAAATAGGTAATATGCTTCTTATCATGGACAACCTCAGTTTCAGGTTAACTAGGGCCTATGTTAGCAGCTGTCTTGCACAAATGTTCCTATTAGGAGAGTTAAACTTCGTTATTAGAAGATGTACATAGTTATGTGTGCTTGTATTAAGTTAGTAGATTATGGGGGTGTTCTGGGTGTGTGTTTGGTCTCTTGTTTGAGGGTTTGTATTAAAACACAAAGTCTTGTAAAATGTGACATAAGTTCCAGTGTTAATGATAAGAAAAAAATGTATAAATGATTAACCTGCTAAACATTAATGGGTGCATGTATCACAAATGCTGCACTTAGACATTTAAAAAAGCTGCCTATCATAATAGGTGGAAATAATGACTTCTCACCCTGACAACTCTTTCCATATTATTTTGGAATGTTACTGGTCTCAAGAGATATAGACAAAAAATAGGAAGAATGCTTAATCAAGAAATACAGAGAGCAAATAGTGCTATAGGAGACACCATGGAAAAGACTTGAGCGTGTATATTTGATAAATAAAGGATTTCAAGATGGATACAGGTGCTCTGGTTTCCTTCCACATTCCAAAGACAATGCAGTAGGTGGATTGGACTCTCTAAATTGGTCATAGGTATGAGTGTCCATGCGAATGTGTGGTGTGGATGAACTACAGTGGCAGGGCTAGCCACCTGGTGGTATAAACCTTGGCTCTAATTGATGGTCACTGTTGAAGTGACACCCCAACCCCATGTGCAAAAATGGGAAAAGGGCACTGTGGATGGATGGATTCTAACTGCCAGAGGAGCTCCAGTAGTGATAGGAGAGGGGGGAAAAGGTAATGTCAGATTTGTAGTAATATGGGGCTACTGGCAAGCATTTATATTCCACCTAAAACTGTTCTTTTGGAATGTTTTTTTTCCCTGAGAAATCAGTTTTCAGCAGGGAATATTATTTATAGGTATGGACTGGGAGCTTAGAAGGGAAAATATAGCAGAAGAGGGTAGATTTTTGAAGACATTTATGAAAATATTTGGTATGAAAGATATGAATTCAGAGATAATTTATATATCATTCCCAAAGTACAATAACTGGGCTAGACTTGATAGAAATTGTATTTCACAGGGGCATGTCCATTTAATTGAGAACTTTGATACACATCCAGTAACTATTTCAGATCATGCACCGATAATTACTAAGATAAAAATACGGGGTAATAAAGTAAAGATGAGACACTGATGCTTCCCCACCTACCTGTTAAAAAGAGAGGAATTTAAGGAATGGGTATTATTAGTGAAAATAGAAAGTACTCCAGAACTTATGCGTAGTGAGTGAGATAAAAATGAAAGTGGAGTTTAAAATTAGAGTAGAAATAAAAGAAAAAGAGATCTGGTTAAGAAGCAATAAGAATCCTTTAGATGGGCTGACAAGGTTAAAGTGTTACAAAATAAGAGGAATCTCAGAGAATAAGAGGTGCAATTGCAGAGTACTAAATAGAAAATAAGGGAGTACCTGGATAATTTGCTGGAGTTTAGAAAGATTGCTGTTAATCAACTGTTTTTGATAACTCCAGAATACAAATACTTTTGGCACAATAACTTAGGCAACAGAAAGTAGAAAGGGTTATTGCCAAACTGAGGGAGCCTATAACAAGACAAATAACCAAAGATCATATAGAGGTGTTAAGAGATATTTCAGAAATTTATGAAAATTTGTACAAAGCAGAGAAATGGGAAAATCAAGAAGAAGCACAATGGAAATATTTAAGTAAGACTTTAATATGCCAAAGTTAGAGGTAGATGAGGCTCAACAACTAACATTCAAGATAGAAGGAGATGAGATAAAAATAATGATGTATAACCAATCTACAGGAAATTCTCCAGGAACGGACAGTATTCCTGTGGAAGTTTGGAAGTTAGGAGGGAGTAAAATGCTAAAAATCTGGAAGGTTTTGATTAACACTGTTTTAAAAAGAGAGGAGGCATCAACGTCCTGGAAAAACTGTGGTGGCTGTAATACCTAAAGATGATAAAGACCTCCCAGACCCAGTTTCATACACATAATTCTTCTACTTGTGAGAAACGCATCTATATCCGTAACCTGGAATCCATGCTCTCACGCGCCATAGTCAGTACTCCTGACAAAGTGGAGATTGCCAGCACAAACACCACACCACCCAAATCACATACCCAAGCACAACACACATCCACCTATGCAGAGGTCCTCAATAAAAACTTACCTAAACAGCAGAGACCTCTAAAACACACTCACAAACATTCCACACACAACACCAAACATATCACAGACAGCAGACAAGACACCAGTGTCTCACAAATACACCCCATAAGGCATAAGAATAAACTCACACAGCCCATAAGGCACAAAAATAAAACAAACATACTAGTCATTGGTGACTCAGTTGCGAGACACACCATTGTCCCCCTCATCAGGCTTGACAAGGAGAAACTTAGTCAGTTGTCTGTCAGGTGCTAGAGCCGGCCACATCACACATGCACTTAAGTCTCTCTGCAACAGGTACAAGTATGACTCTGTCATTTTCTTGTTGGTGTGAATGACTTGAGACGCATCTCCCGGGCAGGTATGACCCTAGCCCTAAGCAGCATCCTACATTGACTTCAACAATTGGCTTAGTTTCTGGTGTCATTCCAAGGGGATCCAGTATCTGTCTGCCTGAGATGACATGGTTAAAAGGCCTTGATGCTTGCCAGAGATGACCCCCACTTGCCACCCCTGGGATTCAGGATTTTGGCCAAGGCTGTTACCTCCCCCATTGTGCCTTTTTTAGGCAATGTCTCAAAGACAAATCTTCCAACATAAAAGATCTGTCAAAAAGCAAATTGAAGGTCATGCTGATTAATGCTAGGAGCCTTAGCCTGTCATTCCACCCATTCCCACCCCAAAATGAGGTCAGGAAGACTAAGGGTGGTGGAGTTTCTATTTTCATTAAAGACAATCACACCTCCAGACTGGTTTGCCAGCGTTGTGCAGTAGAACTACTTCAGGTGCAACTGACAATTGGCAAGACACCCATCCAAGTTATTGCCAGCTATAGACCCACCTACGTGACTCAGGACACCCACTCCTCTAACATGGTCCTACTTGATTCCTTCAAGGTACCCCCTAACACCCTGATCCTCGGTGACTTCCAACTAACCCACCATTGACTTCATCAGTTCTAACGCACTACACCAGGTTGTCTCATCCACCACAAGGGGAAAAACATTCTAGACCTTGTTCTCACCACCCTGGGTGACTGCTGCACCACCCTCATAGTAAATTCTTCCCTGGTGAGATCTGACCATCGGTCTGTCTCACTCGAAGTGTCTTCCTGTCCACCCCTCCCCCCAGCTGTAACCAGGCTGAAAAACTTCTCAAAAACTGAGTACAACCTTCTAAAAGAGGGTATCAGTAGCTTCACACCACCCCCTCTCAAAGTATGCAGACAAATATGCTGAACAGTACGCCAGTGCATTATACAAGCACCTGTACAAATACATGGACTCGGCCATACCCAACAAAACTAAAATTTGCTCCTCAAGGAACTACAAACCTATCTGGTGGACATCCTCTATCAACAGGCTTTACAACAAAAGGAAGAAACTGTAGTCCAAGGGTAAAAAGGCGCAAATTCCTAATTGGAAAACTCCCTCCTTAGCCTCAACAAGCAAATTAGATCACTAGTGAAAACCTCCAAAGCCAATTATGAATCAAAACTAGCCTCCGAAACAAAGGCTAACCACAAAGACTTTTTCAGTTACATCAGGAACCTCCATGACAAAGTCCAGGCTTGTTCTGAATTAGTTCTTAATGGTACCACTTACATTGATCCTGTTGACTTAGCCAACCTGGTAGCAGATGGGTTCAGCGCAAACTACACCCCCCTGTCCCCCCGCAAAGGCCCATTTGACATATCCAATACTTGTCCTGCACCTCACATCTCCATAGATCAAGTGTTAAAGGCCCTATCTAAGGCAAAGAACACAGCTTCCATGGGACCTGATAGTATCCCAGGCTGTATTCTGCAGCATCTCCAGCAAGAACTAGCCTCGCCATTGAGCACCATATTCAGCCATAGCCTTAAGTACAAGCTTCATTCCAGCAGAGTGGAGAGCTGCCATTATCATCCCTTTGCGCAAAGGTGGAGCCACTACTGACCCTGGAAACTATTGCCCTATTAGCTTGACAAGCCTGATCTGTAAGGCCATGGAGTGTATTGTTATGGACCTCTTATACAAGGACACAGGCAGTCTCCAAGCACTTGACCCCACCCAGTTCGTATTTGTCAAGGACGCATCTTGCCTGTTGAACCTGGATGACTTTTTTGAGACTGTCACCAAGGCACTGGATGAGGGAAAGTTAGTACATACAGCTTACCCTGACTTGACCAAAGCCTTTGACGCAATACCCCACTTGGGCATCATTGAAAAGCTAATACAACTTGGCTTAAATCCATGTCTCATTAGGTGGGTGACCATCTGGCTCACCGATAGGACCTTCAAGCTCAAAATAGGTGCCTCCACCTTTGACAACACACTTGTCACTAGTGGTGTTCTCCAGGGGGTCTGTCCTGGGACCCCTACTGTTTGGCATCTATTTCTCAGAGGTCCAGGCAAAGACAAAAGACCTGTGGCTGAATATGTTTGCGGACTGTAGGTTGGGTGACATCATTGAGTCCCCAAATGATGCTAGCATACTACAAGAGGGTCTCGCAGCAACAAATGAATGGTGCCAAAGTCATGGCCTTAAGTTAAATGCAGGAAAAATGTATTATCATACTATTTGGTAAAAACACGGCCACTACAGATTACCACATCAGTGGCAACCTCGTAAGCACACAACCTGTGGTGAGAGACCTGGCTACACAGGTTGACAATAATCTCTCATTCGACCATCATGTAGCAGCAGTGATCAGAAAAGCCTTTTACTTGGTTCATCTCATAAGTAAAAGATTTGCATCCAATAAAAAGGAGGTTATTACCTGTGTATACTCTTCCCTCATTAGGCCAGTAATCGAGTACAATGCCCTGTTTGATATGTACCTCTCCAGACACCTGCACCAACTGGAAAGGTCACAGAAATACCTGACAGAGAGAATCCATGGCCTCCAATACCTGTCCTGTGTGGACAAGCTCAAATCACTAATACTCTACTAGGTATTGTACAGATTGCTCAGAGGTGATCTGTGTGTCGGCTGCAAGGCAATCTCAGACCCTGCTCTACTAGAGATGCTCCATATCCGTAAGTCTAACTCCTCGCACATTGCCTGATCGAAAGGCCTAAGTCTAATGTGTAACATTAACAAAACCTGCTGGAGAAACAGATTTGTCTCCCAGAGGCTGCCCTGTCTCTAGAATAGACTCCCCATACATATCAAACAAAGTACGTCGCTGATCCTCTTCAAGTGCAACTTTGAGTGGATGGGAAACCACAAATTTGTCCCAGGGGTTCCACCTGTGTCCCTCATTGACAGGGGCTACAGGTGCTGATTGAGATATCTATTTTGGGGATAAACTCTTGGCTAGGCTTGTAAGGGCCCTAGGGTCATTAGCCTTGTAATCTCCTATGATCCTATAGGCCCATCTCAGTTTTAAACCATGATTATAAAATGTTTGTCTATAATGGCAAAGGTGGTGCCAAAATTGATAGGCATGGACCAGTGTGGTTTTGTGGAGGCAAACATTTGAAAAGTGATGATACAGAGGAAGCAGAATGTAAGACAATATTGCTGTTATTGGTGGGTCTTGTTGCAGAAAAAGTTTTTGACAGAGTAAGCTGGGACATGTTATAAGTAGGGCAATGGAAGCATTTACATTTCCTGATAACATAACAAGGGTAATTAGAAAGATATATGAGGGACCGAAGACAAAAATCTAAGTGGAAGGGTTCCTCTCTGATGAGTTGTATCAGAACAGAGGAACTGGGCCAGGGTGTCTTCTTTCCCCTTTGTTGTTTTCATTATATTTAGGACCACGGGCAAAGAAATTAAGGGTCTTAGAAATCCAGTGATGTAATTGGAATGGTGTTCAACAAAAGTTGGTATTGTTTGCAGATGATATTATTTTATACTTGATGGAACCAGAAAAGGACATCTCAGTGCTGTGAAATATTCTGAAACAGTTTTGGGTGCTTTTTCAGGATATAAATTTTAATGAAAATGAAACAAAGGCTACAGATATAAATGATGTACCTACACATGAATTGTTCCAGCAATTCCCATATTTATGAGGATACAATAAAATGAAGTGTTTAGGAGTATGGATTAAAAAAGATTTGGTTATGGCAGCTAAGGATATGTGGGAAGACACTAAACAAAAGATAATACAAAAACTGAGAAACTGGAAGCTGTTGTCTGTGGATATGGCTGGCAAGATAAGAGCAGTAAAAATGCTCTTAGTCCTTTTAGTTTTATACACAGGTCAGGCATATTTTTATCAGCCAGAGGAGAAGTTTTGGGACATAAGTAATAGAGTTGAAGGATTTTATTTCAGAGAGGAAGACAGCAAGAATCAAGTGGAAAAGTTTATTCTCCTAACAGAACAAAGACATTTAGGATTACCTGATTTGAAGGAATATTTCAGAGCTTCACAGTTAAAGCTCTTGTATGTAACACAAGCCGAAAGCTACAATTCATAGTGGAAAGGGATGATGATGATGAAGCAGGGAGATAATTCAAGAAGTAAGGAGGGAATGTGATTTTGGACACAGGTCCTTAAGATGAATAGCAGTCATGCAGAATATTATATTCATAAAGCAGTAGAAAGTATTCTAAAAACTAAGCCAACATGGGAATTGAGAAGGAGGATTCTGCCAATAGGGATAACTGCAATTAAGGTACATAAATTAGACAAGAGGGGGTTAGAATTTATTAGAGGAATCTTGCAAAGGAACTAAGGTATTTGGGGACAAATAATTAGAGGTGGAAAGGTAATAGACTGGGAAGAGGCCAAGAAGACATTTGGTTTGCAGGCTAGTGGTTGTCCTCCCTATCAGGAACTGATCTCCGAAGATAGACAAAGAGAAAGAGATGGGAGAATCCAAAGTGAAAGACCTACACTACCTGCACTGGTTGAGTTTTTAATGTATCTAGAACAGAAGCTGTTGTTAAAAATTGATAATTAGCTGGGCATATAAAATATTGTATAGTAACTATAGGAATCAATCAGAAGAGGTCAGAAAAGATTGAAAATTGAGATTAAATATGCAACTCACAAAGAAGCAATGGAACAGCTTGTGTATGGCTCCCAAGTGTGCAGCAAAGACTAGAAGATTAAGGATTTTTGCCTGGAAGCGTTTGCATAGATACTTTTGTACCCCAAACAGACTCCAAAGAATTTTTTCTCAGGTAGATGGCAAATGTTGGAGGTGTGATAGGGAAGAAAGAGTAACGGGGAATATATATTTTGGGAGTGTAATGAGTTGGTAGAATTTAAAAATTCCCCACAGAGTACTTGTCAGGAATACTGGGTAAGCAAATGAGTGTAACTAAGGAAATGATGTTTTGAGCTAGGATAGAGGATCTGAATCGTCTAGACACAGTAAGGCCTTGTTAAGTTTAATTCTGGTGGCTGTCAAAAAAGCAATTATTAGAAAATGGAAATCACCATTTGAAGTATAGTTGGTTTAGATTTTGAGGTAAAAGAAGCAGAAGGGGAACCTTTAGAAAAAGGTAATAATAAATTGCATAGAATGGAAATTGTGGGAACAGTACATGCAAGAGCAATGAGATTTAAGAGAAGTCAGGAATTAAATAATTTATGTAATGTTGACTGGACTATATATCACATATATTGTTATATATCCTATAATATTTGTAAATGTGAACTTGTTAATATGGTTTGATTTACTTTTATATAAATGTAAGTTTGCCTGTGTCATAGGTGATAATTCAGTAAAAGTGTTTTAAAACAACAAAAAACAAAGTTTGATGTCTAGTGGGAAGCTTGAACTGTGTGGGTATGGGACCACACCCTTAAGTAAGATGATCGGCATGCCACTGGCCTCTATCCATTGTACACCAGGTGTGTCACACACGTGATCCTGCTAATGTCGGATTCACACACTCTTTCTCCCTTTTGATGAGGCCATGTTTCTCCTCTGTCAGGCTCAAATTAGGTGTCTGAAGACCCAGAGATCCTTGGGTCTAAGGGAGGTCTAGCCAGTGATTTGTATCCCTCCTCACTTTGCCATTTCAGGATGACCCTGTTTTGGGCATATTTTAAGGTTCATTGGATCCTGTATGAATTGACTCCATTCCTATTCCATTACTCAGAAAAATGTAGCTGTATATCCAAGGAAGAATTCTGAGAAACCCTGAATCATGTCTTCCCCAGAGCTCCCACAAAGTCTTCAAGAATTTTATTTTAACAGCCTTGAGGCATCCTGATTGTTCTCTAGTGCTTCCTGCTCCAGAAGATGGCCTTCATATTCCCATGGATGAGTAGAGTTTCTTACCAGGTATCCTTTCACTGAATCTTGTCATCTTTTTCATTCAGCATAGATTCTACAGACTACATAGTGCTTTGCCATCCTACTGCCTGGCAAGAAATCTAAAGCTTTAGATGTATGGTAAGAGATTATATTCCTCTGCTGTGGTGAGGGTTAGAAACTTCTACTCCTCACCTTTCTAAATTCCAGTTCTCCCTTTTATGTAAGGTACTGGTAAAGCTGGAAGACTTCCTTGAATCTTGGCTCAGGAAAGATAATGAAGACCTTACAGGAAATTCTAAGGTCTGTTTTTATGTGGCTCAAGGTAATATTGACTGTGTTGAATGCTTTCTAGGTAGGGCTGCAGGCTCATGTATGTCCTTGCACAAGATAACATTACTGAGGTCGTACTTCCTTCTTTTGGGAGGGTTGTAGAATCAGTGAGTAAATACTACCCATGTCTACATTTTTGGGGTTACAGTTGTATTTGAACTTGGAGAGTTCATCATAGACTTACAGGAAGTTTGTATATTTGAAGTCTTTGAATATTGTGATATTTGTCTTAGCTGGTTTATGTATTTTAAAAGAAAAGGTTATCAACTTATGATCAATCTTGACTGGAGGAGAGTGTACCTCTGGGGCAATAGCGATAAGTACCAGATCAAGAACATTTTGACCTCTAACTCTGGGACCATTTGATTCAGGGAATTCATGTTTATGAAACACACTACTTTTTGGGCGTACCCTACATTTGAGGTATAGGTTGTCCAGTTTCTTGATGGGGTAGTTAGTCACCCAGGATGATGGAGTTTTTGTGTATATGAAGTTCATCCAGTGTATTTAACAACTGGACGTGTTTTGTGTATGTGCATTTTTGGTGGGGGTTCATCAAATGGGTCCTGTAACATTCTGTTATCCGATTGTTTTATTTAGGTTGAGTTGAATCTCATAAGTTATATTTGTGGGTTGCTAAGAATGGGTCTTGAGGTAATATGTTTTACAAATATGGATACTCCACCACAGTTTTCGTTGGGCCTCACTAAAGGCATAGTTAGAGCATAGGTGCAAAATCTAGTATAGAGGGCATACTTTCTGCACTTTTAAACCAGATTTTAGTAGTAATACTCACATATGAATGTGCTCCAAATGCCGAAGTGTTTCAAGGCCAAGCAATTTATTATTTTATTTATTTTGACATTTGTTAACTGGGAACAGGCCGACTATGCAGTGAACCCTTTTTCAGCAGAGGCCCGAGGAGAAAAGCTCCATACAAGAAAAAGTGATATACAATGTACGATAAGGACATAGAACTAACAAATTTCCTTCTGACATCAGATATTTCAGTGAAAAGAGTGATAAACATACAAAAGACAATACAAATTAGAGTACTTGTTTGCAAAAAAAAAGTATATAAACAAATGTGCGGTGCAGGATAGTAATGAGGTATGGATACCAAGTTGAGATGCAGGGTGTTACTGAGAAGTGTATAAGTAGGAGTGGGGATAGAGATTGGTGACATGATGAGAAGGAAAATAGGTAGGAACAGAATAAGAGGTAGTGAGGAGATTGAGGGGTAGGAAGTGAGCAAAATTATAGTAATGGGAAGAGAAGAATAATCAATTGTTTCCAAAGACATGCATCTGGAGTGTTTCTCCCCGGGCCTCCGCTGAAAACAGGCTCTGTGGAACCTAGTCGGACATTCCCGGTCAACAAATGTTAAATAAAAAATAAATAAAAATAAATAAATTGATTAGTGGAAGGCTAGGTAGGGTTAAGATAGGAGCAGAGCCAGGTGTTATGGAAACTTTCTGTTAATGACTTTTTAAATTTGTTATTGTTTGGAATAGATCTGATGGCTATGGAAATTCTGTTCCAGGCCAGGGCTTCTGTGTTGCTGTATAAGCTATGGCCTATGGAGCTTTTAGGTTTGGAGAGTTCTAAGAGATGTTGGTCTGAGCTCCAAAGAGAGTGGTTGGGAACATAATAAGTGATGATGGATGAGATGGCTGGCAGGATGGAAGTTTATAAATTAAAAAATGAGCAAGGATTAATTGAGAGAGCAAGAGGTGGTGAGGTAGCTCAGGCCAGTTTAAAGATTTTATAGATACAGTGGTGTGAGTTATAAGGCTGATTAGCAGCAAATCTGGCAGTTTTATTGTAGCAGAGCATAAGTTTTGTTTTTAGAGAGGATTGTGTGTTCGAATGGAGAGATATAAAGTAGAGGGAAGTAGATAAGTATTTACAAGAGAAAGTCTAGAGGCATTGGTTAGAATTTTTTTTTGATCTGTAAAACATTCAAAGTTTTTTTGATACAGTTATGAATGTGTAGATTGAATTTTAGTTGATTGTCAATGGTCACAACTAGGAGTTTGGTATTTGACTACTTTAATTATGGTATTATTGAGTGATGTGATAGTGAGTGACCATTTCAGGAGGGACTGAGATTTTGGGAGAAATAGTAGTAGTATTTTTTTTTTTTTGGGGGGGGGGGTGTTAAGGAGAAGTTGATTATCACTTAGCCACTTTCTGTAGAGTTGAAGGATTTTTGGGTAATGGATTGAAGATGTAGAAGATTGTCAGATGAGCAGATAATAGTAGAGTCATCAGCATATTGTATGGGTAAATACGGAGTACAGAATGAATGCAAATTGTTAATAAAGATATTGAACAGAATGGGTCCAATAATGGAGCCTTGTGGTACTCCAGTATTAAATGTGAGGAAGTGAGAGGAGGAGGAAAGCCTCTTAACTGATTGCTGACAATTGGAAAGGTAGCTAGAAAACTAAGGGCGGAGCTAGAGAAACCAAGAGAAGAAATTTTAGAAAGAAGCTTGGATGAGAGACTGTATTGTAGGCTTTTGAGAGGTCCATAAAAAGGGAAGGGTTATTGTTACCCCTGGCTTTTATGATGGTATCAGTAAAGGAGACTAAGGCAGTAGTTGTGCTGTGGTGAGGGCAAAAGACATGTTGGGCAGGAGTAAGTACATTTTCAAGAAGTTGTTTGTGTATGCATTTTTCCGAGTGAAGACAGAATTGCTGTAGGCCTATAGTTCATGAATTCAGTGGAGTTACTGCCTTTGTGAAGTACAATGATAAAAAATTGTTTCTAGATGGACAGGATTATTGATTCTTGAATAGATCTGTTAATTAAGATGGAGACTGGGTAAGCTATGGTTTTAGAAGCTAGTTTTAAGTATTCATCCGGTAGATTATCTGCTGAGGAAGAGCAGGGCTTCTGTTTAGTTAGTAGAAATTTTATATAAGCTGTAGGAACAGGTTTGAGAGAGAAAGTAGATTTATTATAGAGATGAGTAAGAAGAAGGTGTAGAGTTTGAAGTTTGGCAATCAACTGGGTTGCTTATGTGGTTTATTTATGTTTTTTATTGTATTTTCTTGTCATCAGTGACTTGTTTTTTGTAAGATTAAAAAGTAGTATGTAGATTTGAAGCTGATTAGGGGATTGTAATTTCAACCAATTTCTGCATTCAGTATCCCTCTTGTGCATAAGAGCTCTGATGGGAAACCCAAGGCAAGGCACATGGTGAGATTTCAGTCTTTTTTTTTCTGAGCAGAACTAGGGTATTAAGAATATCCTGGAATATAGAATTAAATGTCAGAACAGCATCATCTAGTGGTAGGCTGAGGAGGAAGGACCAGTTTATAGAAGAATGCAAATTGTTAAAATCATTTGAATTGAAATTGGTGAGACTGTGGCACTCTTTATATTTGTTTTGTCAATTGGCTAATGTGATGTATAGAAAATCTTTAAATACAGGTAGGGAGGTGGTCACTGATAGAAACTGGGAGTGTTGATATCTATTAGGGTTCAATATGAGGATCCAGTCTAGGATGGTGTCAGTATTAATGGTTTTATTGTAACAGGTAAAGGTGATTATTAGCTGAGTGAAGAAATGAAGACTAATACTTGAGGAAGGGAAAGTCGGTAGTTAAGGTTTGCCTGTTGATATTGACATCACCAAGAATTATTGTTTCAGCTGAAATAGAGTTATAGGTCCAGGAGAGAACAGTTTCTAGTATGAGGTTATTGTTGCCTGGGGGATATAAATAGCTGCAATACATCACTTTTTATGACTGTTTAGTTTACAGTTGGTAAATATTAGTTCAGCAGGGAGAAAATTGGGAGGGTATGGACAGTGAAGAGATATTAAGATGGTTCGAGTAAAGTATTGCAACACCACCTGCTTTTTGTGTAACCTGTCATTGTGGATAATATTTTAGCCGGGTGGAAGACTTTCAGTGTCTTTGTGAGGTTTTAATTAGGTTTCTGTAAGAATTACTATTCCAGGAGAGTAATGTGCAATCCAGGAGTGAAATTCACATATTTTTAGTAGGCTACAAATGTTGATAGAGATAATAGTTAAACCCTTGGTGGATAATTTCGTATTTGTGAAAGTAGAAGGTATGGGAATGGTTATCATGTTTGGGAAAGGTGTCAGGGCCAGGATTAGGGTGACTGTCAACACATAAGAAGATATTCTTAGGGCTGGTATACAGTACAGAAGACGTACTTTTACTACTATGGTATTGGAACTTTTTTTGTGAAGGTGGGGGAGGCATAGAGGAGTATGTATTTGTGTATGAAAAAGTTTGGCAGATTGACGAACCTTGTCATAACATCATCTTATTTATTCAGTGTTATAAAATGGTTGGATAAGAGTGGGTGGTAGATTAATTGGTGAAATGTTTGCTTTATAGCAGGTAAGGAAAGAGAGTAGGAGGATAAAGGAGTAGACACATAGACAGTAATCATGTTTAGAGGGGGAAAACAGAGACATTGTGGATGACTCAGAGGCAAGAACTAAGGATAATAGCGAGTAGTACAATGGATCCTGAGAATGTGTCACCAACTTCAGCCAACTTAACTACAAAAAAGTTCTTTCTTTTTAAACATATTCAATTACACAGCAAAACAGAAGTATCTTCACTTTATCTGCTGAATTACTGCACAACTCAGTAGTCTGACAGAAATCTGTATTGATGTGCCATGAACTGTATCATTAATTTAGTCTAAGTTGTTAAAAGTCATATTCATATCCAAGTGTCCTGTAAAAAAAGTACTATGACTGTAGTGTGCAATAATCACAACTACTAAAAACAGAAAAAATGTTTAAATCTTAACTTTCTAATCCATTCATTGACTACCTATCATGACAGTGTCTTTTCAGTTGCATTGGTTGTATACCAGACAGTGACTTTGCTATGCATTGTACAGTTAACTGCTTCCTGGTGTAGCTTAGTTATTCACACGCTGTCATCTGTCATGTATCACGAGGTGTTTTTTTGAATAAGACTGTAGAATAAAACTTTGCGCTTGTTTGTTGTCAAGAGCAGATACCACACTTCGCTTGCTGTGTGCTCGGATAGTCCTGTGTAATATCCCGCTTAGAATGGTCACACACAAATTAAGCAATCTTTCCAACTGCACAGAACTAGAACACAGGATCCCCATCTTTCCCACTTGAGTACTACGTAACTAAATCAACCCTTAGCCTAAATGTGGACTTTGATCAGTCTTCAAATGGTACTGCTGCATAAGATTACAAATGCGATAATTTACTTAAATGCTCAAGAGCTGAAACTGAGGTTGTCAGACTACAAGAAAAGCATTCTGAAGCATGACAGATCTCTTTTCTGTCTTTGCCCACAGACAGTAACATTCAGCATATGTCCTGGATCTGGTTTATTCAGCGGTGAAAAGCTTGCCACATAGATAACACATCCGGGGCTTTTTATAAACAGTCAATCATTTTTTGCATCTCTCCAGTCACTGTATGGCACACTAAAGTTTCTGGGCCCCGCTGGCAACTATAGTCAGTTTCCTAATTAATTCTGCATTTAACCTACTTCTCCAGCCAGAGATATGGTTCTTCTAGATTGGGGTTCAGTTGTTCGTATGAATATTTCAGGCTAGTGAACTTGTCTGTCTTGTTTGATTTGGCCATGCAACAAACTTTAAGTGATGTTTAATTCAAGGTTGTTTGCATTACAAAAAAGTAAAGTACTATCCTAAAATTAGAAACATCATGTTTCTAAGGAAATTAAAGTTAAATGTAGTAGAAAGGTGTAAAATCCATTTTATAAGCAAAATAAGCTACTCCATGATGTGGATTATGGCCCGATAAGAGCACACTTCTGATTCTAAAGGCACTTTGGACAAAAGCCTGTTATCTTGTTACACTCCTGGGATGTGCTGTTATTAGCCCTATAAACTGTAGCTTAGTCTAACTTATTTTTTGTTCTACATTTATTTTCTTTCTTTTGAAGGTATTTTAAGTTTCAAGTAATTTTATTACAAAGCATATAATCTAATTAAATTAGGATTTATAATTATTAAAGTTTTCTTTATGTTTTCTTATTGCAAAAGAAACTGAGCTTGAGCTGTGATTAAATGTCATTTCATAGAAAATCCACACCATGAGCTCTCAGGTAGGTTTTAATAGAGTATTTGAGTGGGTATTGTCAGACAGTATCCATGAGTAAGGAACATGGCATATAACGACAGGCATCCTGTGAGTATCTACTGATCTGATAAATGATCCATCTTTGGTAACCATTAGGACTGTACCATACAGGCATTAGGAGCATTGAGCACCTAGAACCTTCTCAGGCTGCTTGGATCCCTCCCCCAGTCCTGTTATTCATCTCTCTCCTGTTGAGTATTTCTTCATTCTGTCATGAAGCACTCATTTTATGACAGTGTCTCAGGCTGAATATCAAGCTGCTTGCTTTTTTCAACTCTGTGTATGAATTTTTTAAGGTAAATGTTTTCATTTTCTTTCTAATTCCTTGTGAACATTTTTTTTTCTTTAAATGGTACTGTTTCCCCTCTATCGTTTTACTGTGCAGGGTCTTGGACATTTCAACCACTTTACCAAAACCATTGATCTGAAATAGTTTACTTAATTTGGTCTTCAACCTGTCGGTTTCATATCCACATCGGATCTGACACGGCCCCATTTTCCAGCTATGGATCTGAGCTCCAAGCTCCTCCCCTTACCCATAATGACCCCTGTCTCACTTCAGATCTCGTTTGTCGCCAGCATTGGTGCAAGTGCGTTTCTGAGCTCCAGTTTAGTGGGTATCGTAAGTATGTGAAAACTTTGGATTTTTCTATCCTATTCTCTACCTTTCATCTTTCTTTCCTCCCTACGTCTGCGTGGGACAAAAAAATTTTCTTCTTTCCCTCTCCCCACCAGCTTGCCCAACCACTTTCGGTGGCATCATCCTTCTCCACCTGGAGTCTCAGTGAAGCAGAGATGGGCAAGATGATGCTGAGGTTTATCCACACACACATCCAGATGCCGGTCTTGCCAGTGCCCTCTCCCACAGGAGGGGTCTCCTTGCAACCTTTTTTTCCAATCAATAACTCCTTCTCTGATCCAACCGGCAGTTTTGGAGTTGTTTGATCCGAGGACCCTCAGGGTTGGGCGGGTCGGCACCAATGGTACCATGTACCTTGATGCCGGCTGTTGCCTTGGGTTTGTTGGATTTGACTGGATCGGATCCGAGCTCTCTGAGCTGTAGCCTCGGGGTTGGATCCAAGAGGGTGCTCTCTGCTCCGAGAGCTTCGGAGCGGAGCATCCCATTCGGTATCTTAGCTCCAAGAGGCTCTGCTCTGACTCCCCTGTCGGGTCAGGGCAGAATGGCTACCGTTAGTACTTCCCAGGAGATTCGTTCCCCCTCAGCATTTGACATGGTGGAGAGGATTCTCTCGGGGTCAAGACCTCTGACCATCTTGCCCTCTGACTCCATCCAGACTCCCTTGGCTCCGAGTGCGGTTCCGACTGTCTTGCCATCTCCGGGACAGCCTGTGGTCGCAATGCCCCAGGAAGTTCTGGCGATGGAACAACCAGAGAGTCCCCCTGAGAAGGTGCCTCGCAAACAAACGTGTAAGAGGAGGCACTTGGATTCTTCCCCCAGAGTCCCTCACCAAAGACACAGACTTGGAGGAAGGGGAAGGTTCCCCACGGTCACTCCCCCGAGAATGTCTTGTTTGGAGACATCATGAAGCTCCTCCACCAGAGGGGGGGGGTGGTGGTCTGCCCCAAAACTGACCTCAGATGAGTCTGTGTTCCTGGAGGCATTTGGCTCAGGCCCAGCTACCTCTTGAGTGTCCCCTCCGGCGGATCCTTTAGTGGATCTCATAACATCTAGGGCATGGAAGGAGATGGACACTCTAGAGCCCATTCCCAAGTGCCCTGACAAAGTCTTGAGCCACCCCATCAGATAGGAGCATTGGAACAAGGGGTCCCCAGTAGATGCGATAATGGTGGCAGCCGCCACCAAGAAGGACCTTGCTCAGGAGAGCTCCATGGTTCATCCCCCTGATCGAGAATCGAGGGCATTGGACCATTTTGGGAAGCGAGTATATGCTTCATTGACCTTCTCAGTGAGGGCGCTGAAATGTATGGCACACGTCATTCGACTCCAGAGAGATCTTGTGAAGGAAGTCATGGAGTCGACCCCAGAGTCCATGTCGGCAGAGGACAAGAAGACATTCTCCATCCGAATGGCCACTCTCAAAGCGGTTGCCAATATGTCCATGTGACTGCTCTCTCATGCTACAGAGGGAGCCGCAAGGGTGGCCGGGACAGGCGTTGCCATCAGGCATCATGCCTGGCTCCAGTTGTGTCAATTTTTGGAGCCCTTCAAGGCGTCTTTCACCAATGACCCGTATGATGGTTCTTCCCATTTTGGGAAATCTGTGAAAGAGACACTGGTCCAGAGCGAGAAGAGTGGGAAGACGCTGTCTGCTGTCAGGATCCGCTTCTCGTCTCCTCAAAGATCCTTTTCCAGGAATCAACGAGGAACGAAGAAGATGTGGTTCTGGAAGTCTCAGACGTTTTCCCGGGACACTCAGGATTCTCCTTACCCCAGAGGCAGAGGGAGTTATGACTGACGCCATCTTAGAGGCAGAGGGAGTCCTAGAAATTTCGGGTCCTAAGGGGTGCCCATCTCTGGAGCAGCCGGAGGTCACCTGTTGGTACACCCAAAAGCATGAGAGTCCATTACAACAGATCGTTGGGTGTTGCGAATCATATCCAGGAGATATTTTGTCTTGTTCTAGGAACCTCCCCGTCTGAATAAGCTCCTCCCAGATGGTCCACCCGTGCAACGGGAAGAAGCAGAGCTAGAAATAAGAAAGCTGCTCAAGAAATGAGTAATCCAACTGGTCCCCCAGACCAGTACAGATCCGGTGTTTATTCCAGGTTCTTTTTAGTGCCAAAGAAAGCGGGGGACCTCAGACCAATTTTGGATCTGTCCATGTTGAACCTGTCAGTAGCCAAGGTGAAGTTCAGGATGGACACTCTTCATTCTATCCTGCCCTTTCTGCAGGCCAAAGACTGGATGTGCTCAATCGATCTCCAGGATGCATTCCATCACATCAAGATGGACAGGCACTCTCGGAGGTTTCTTCACTTCCAGCTGGGAGTCCATCATTATCAGTTCAGAGCGCTTCCGTTTGGTCTCACCACAGCTCCCATGGTGTTTACCAAGGTAATGGCGGTTGTAGCGGCTCACCTGAAGCTTCAGGGTATTCAGGTCTTTCCTTACCTGGATGATTGACTCCTTGCTGCCCCTTCAGAGCATCTACTCTGCCAAGCCAGGTACTACTTCATTCGGCTAGCAAACAAACTGGGCATCACCATCAATCTGAACAAATCTTTACTGGTCCCAGTCCAGATTCTGAACTTCATTGGGGCTCGGTTGGATACTGTTCAAATGAAGGTCTTCCTCACTTTAGACAGGATACGCAATCTGAGATTACAAGTGTTGCACATTCTTCAGGCACAAGTTCCAATAGCCTAAGCTGTCCTAAGGGCGTTGGGCTCCATGGCGGTTATGATCAGTCTCCTACCGATGGCTCGTCTCCATATGAGAGTTCTTCAGTGGACACTTACGGTCCAGTGGTCCCTGTTAAATCTTCCTCTGTCCTTTCCTGTGGGAATCTCAAGAGTATGCAAAGACTCCCTTTGGTGGTGGATTCAATCCCTGGATCTCCTCAAGGGACGTTCCTTTCACCCTGCCTTTCCCAAAACCACAGTGACCACGTATGCCTCCCAGTTCAGGGGGGGGGGCACTGCTCAGGAAGGACAGTCCAAGGCACATGGTCCCCTTCCGAGACCAGTTTGCATATCAGCGTACTAGAGATGAGACCGGTCCTTCTGGCATTGCAGGCCTTTTATGCTTTTCTTCCTCTAGGGATGATTGCTATTCAGACCGACAATATGTCAGTGGTCTGGTATATCAACAAACAAGGAGGAACCACATTTAATCCCCTCTGTTGAGAAGCCATGAGATTGTGGGAATGGGTGATTGCTACCAGACGCTTTCTAGTAGCAATGCACATTCTGGGGTGGTCCAACATTCTAGCGGACAGGCTCAGTAGATCTATTCTGATGCCTTATGAGTGGTCTCTGAATCTTTCAGTAGTGAAACAGATCTTCCTAAGGTGGGGTTGTCCTTTCTGCAGTCTCTTCGCATCTCCTTCCAACATGAAATTCAGTGAGTTTTTTGCTCTGAACCCCCTGCAGGGGGAAGCCCCCAGAGGCACACTGCTGCGTGCTTGGCCTCCCGGTTTCCTTTATGCTTCTCCTCGACTTCCTCTCATGTCAATGTTTCTTCAGAAAGCTCGAAGACTGGGGAGCACCGTGATCCTCATTGCCCCTTTGTGGCCTCGTCAGGTTTGGTTTCCCTTATTGTGGTCTTATCTGGTAGTTCCTCCATGGACGTTGGATCCAATTCCGGATCTTCTTTCTCATCTCTCAGAGATCCCTCAATCAGATCTGGACAGTCTGAAGCTCATGGCTTGGCTGCTCCAGTTCCCATGATTATTAGGACTCCCAGATTGTCATCTCCTGTTTAGTCCATTTTGGTAGCGGCTCACAAATACTCTACCAGAAAGGTGTAGCATAGTAAATGGAAATGTTTCTCCATGTGGGCCACTCAGTGGGCTTTAGATCCCTTTACTACACCTCTTTCGACTGTCTTACATTTTCTGGCGAGTATTTTTCACCAGGGTGCCGGTTCCTCTGCAGTTAAAGTACAACTGGCATCTATTTCTAATTTTCATGTTGGGGTGAATATGTCTTCTTTGGCTTCTTCCAAACTTTGTAAGACCTTTCTTAAAGGTGCCTTCTTTCTTAGACCCCTGGTTAAGGACCCTACACCTCCGTGGGATCTTACCTTAGTGTTACAGGCATTGATCTCTGCACCATTTGAGCCTGCAGCTTCAGTTGATTTGCAGTTTTTGACCTGGAAAACTGCTTTCCTGGTTGCCATTACCTCTGGCAGATGAGCTTCAGAGCTTCAGGCTCTATCTATCAAAATGCCTTGTATGATCTTTCACAAAAACAGTGTCGCTGCGCACTAATCCATCTTTCCTTCCTAATGTAGCCTCAGAAGCTAATATTAATCAGGCTTATCAAGTTACCAGTTTTTTCCCTAACTTCCAAAACAAAGGGGAATACAAGCTGCATCTGCTTGATGCTCATAAGCAGTTGAGATTTTACTTGCACAGGACGAAATCTTTTCGTAAATCAGATCAGCTGTTCGTGTCTTATGCTAAACCGTTCTTAGACGAGCCATTCTCCAAGGTAACTATTTCTCGCTGAATTTCCCAATGCATTGCTCGAGCCTATGCTGTGAAAGGCATGTCTCTGTCGGGACAAGTGAAGGCACATTCTACTTGATCTAGGGCTATGTCAGCTGCCTTCTGGTCTGGGGTGTCTCTGGGTGATATCTGTTCGGCAGCCACTTGGTCCTTATCTCATACCTTTATTTCACATTACAAGCTGGATATTGTGTGTAGGAACAGAACATCCTTTGGTTTTGTGGTGTTCCGGAATATCCTTCCATGAGGGCCACCCAGGAATTTTTGGTAGCTGGGGACTCTGTCCCACAGGTTGAAGAACAAATGAAGTAAACTACTTCAGATAAAGAAGTTATGTACTCACCATAACGTTCAATCTGAGTAGTTGTACTTCATTTCCTTCCTCCCTCCTTCCCCTTGACCTTATCTTTTGTGCAGTCTTCATAAACCTTTGTATAATTTGTGAGGTCCTTGGCCCAGTCTAGGCCTGGGAGTTGGTAGTGACTCATGATTATGATAAGGTGCTGTTGGGTTGGGTGTCTGGTACTACTTAGGCAGCAAACTGAATCTGAAGGGAGAAGGGAGACGGGGGGCATTATGGGTAAGAAGAGGAGCTTGGAGCTCGGATCCATAGTTGGAAAGTGCGGCCGTATCGGATCCAATGTTGATCCAAAACCCACAGGTTGAAGACAAATGAAGTACAACTACTCCGATTGAACTTTATGGTGAGTACATAACTTTTTTTTTCATTTATTTGTATGTAGTGGGAGTGATAATGCCCAGGTACAAGTACAGGTGCTGTCTTTAGGAAAGGGCCATGAAGGCGAGCCAATATGCTGTCTGCCCGGGATTCAGTCATGTTACAGGCATATCTCTCAGCTGTCCCTGATTTTCAGGGTCATCCCTGCTTTTGACTCAGATTTCATGTCTGTCCTCCTTAATCCCTCCTAATGCTGGTTAGTTTTGGAGAAAAGCTGGTGAATTACCCTTCGTAAATAATGATAATAATTAGAGTTATAGACTTCTTTTACTTAAGAAAATGTATATTCACATTCTGTTATTCAGTCAACATCTCAGGTTAATAATACCAATGTTTTAAAAAGTGTCCCTGATTGTCCATGGTTATTTCTGGGTTTGTCTTTGCTTTATTTGTGAGTTATGGTTGCAGTGGAAATAGGCTGCTGGCTCAAAAACAAGCTAATCCAAAGTCATCATCTGAATCTGATGTAAGCTACTCATAGGCAGCCTGCTTCCTCAGTAGGGAAAGGCCAGGCAATAAATTGAAGATGTCCAAACCAAATCCAGCATGAAGGAGCAGCTCAACAAGTCTATTGCATAATTTCACAGACCATCAAAGCAGATTGCACCCCCCCTCCAAAAAAAAAAAAAAAAAGCCTACCAGCCTACCTTGCTCCAGGGGCCCTCTTCCCCCACTGACTGACTAAGAAGACTTGACAGTGACAGAAGCAATATTAAGAAGGTTAAAATGTAGTATTTGACAGACCGTTCTTAATGGTTTTGATTAAGGCTGAAAAGGTGACTCTGTCAGAATTGTAGGGTTTAGCCTTTTCTCCACTACTGACTTCTTCAGTATTCCATTGTCTGGTGGTGTTCTTTTCCACTACACCAGCTCACTGAATAGTGGCACTAAGCTCTGTGATAGCAGATCCAGTTTCCATAAACCCAGCATTTCTTTTTTGAGACAAATGCCTTTAACAGAGTACACTGCATCACTCTTTCTAGTGCCATAACTGATGCCAGTCCATTACCTGACACCGGATATAATACTGTTTTTGGCTTTGACTATACAAATGTGATAAGCACTGATGCCATCAGTGGTGAGTATGCTAATGCAGGCCTGTCAGCATATCAGGACATGTCTGATATCCTTGGAGCAGTTTGATTCTGTTGTTCCAAGCCACCTTTTCAGTGCTGATTCCCTTGGATCTAATTACAGTACAGCAGATGGCAGTGCAGCATCAATTCATACAGGTGCCTTTGGGATCTCAGGTAGCATTTGCCATGCACAAGTGAGTGTAGGGTCCACCAGTAACTGCATTTAAAACCTCAGCAAGCAAGGGCCCAAGCCAACTTGATAACCCCACAGAACCCCCCCCCACTCACACACATATATGCAAAGGGAAGCATCAGACAGACCATCTTCATTAGAATCACAGGAACCTTCCTCAGAAAGACCCATGAAAGCCACTCACAAAACCAAAATCGTTAAAATCCCCAGCAGAGACCTTTTCCATTTTGTGTGTGTCACCTCTAGATAATCCCAGATTTGAGGAATTTCTCCAAATGATGCAGAAGCGCCCATAGACCATACCCCCCCCCCCCCCCAAAAAAAAAAAAAAAGTTCACTACAGGCTTGTTGGTTTTCCTCACAACCTTCTTGAGTCGTCCCTTTTTTGTTAGATATTTGAAAGATGCCACTGTAGTGGCATGGGGCAAATGGGACACAGTAGCCACAGTACCACATAAAATGGGCAGGATCTTCCATATACCCATCTATTAAAGACCCCCCTAAACTGGACCAGATTATCTTCATCGTAGCCCTAAGGAAGGCTCTCACATCACAGATGCAGGAGTCCAGTGCGATGGACAGATTCAGAAATAATATGTCACATCCACCATTCTTTTACTGACTGCATGAATCTACCTAATATGCATGTTGTATTTACAGAGAGAAGTATTAAATGAAAATGTTCTTTACAAAGTAGCTACCAAAAGGGCCTCTGGAAAAAAAACTATGGGCACAGGCCACAGCCTTCACCAGCTTAACAAATTACATGGGCCACTGAATAAACAGTGTTTGGCTTGGACTGCAGGAACTAGAATAGCTGTTCACCAACACTCTTGGCTTAAGCTTGCCAGTTTCATAGAGGATATCAAAGTGTGATTTTTGGATTCCAGATTTTACAGGTCACTTCCTATTCTCGGATTTCCTGGTCTAGAAAAAAGTGAGTAGAGGAATGTTTGGATGGTGCCAAGCTCATTCATGCTACCTCCCAGCAGGGTTGTCAGCATGGAGGCCATGCTAACTACCATTCACCAGGAGGCTGCAGTAAGCTTCAGGGCAAGCAGTAGAACTCCTGATATTCTCCATGAATACTTTGCAATGGAGACAGTTGTGAGATGCCTGCCCTTCCACCTGCCTCAGTGATTACAGATCACCAATGACAGGTGAGTCTCTGTATGATATCCAGAGGTTATGCAATAGCTTTTCTACCCCCCCCCCCACCACCACCAAAGTCCTTCCAAGACATCCAGCTTAATCAAAAGCAGCAACAGGGCAAGAGGTGTTCCACATCCTTTAAAAAAGAACCATTCGAGAAGTCCTGCCATACTGAAGAAGATAACAATTTTAATTTTGTTTTCTGGTGAAGAAGACCACAAAAACCTCAATCCCATATTGGATCTCTGCGACCCTAACTAATATATTGCAAAAGTTTAGATTGCTCTTGATGCAAAGCATTTTTCATTACCTGTCATTAGGAGATTGAATGTGCTGTTTGGAACTCCAGAAACCCACTTCATAATCAGCAAGGAATATCAGAACTTCTTCCACTTCATGGCCAGGACCAGTCATTAGCAGTACAGGAGTCTAACACTCATTTTCACCACAGTCCCCCATAGTGGTTCACCAAGTACTTGGCAGCAGTCACAGCTTACTGGAGACTGCATGAGGCCAAAGTCATCCCATACCTGCACAATTCACTTTATACTGCAACTTCACCGTATCAGATTTTCCAACTGCGATGGTGTTTGATCATTTATTTTAGTCCCTAGGCTTGATGGTTAGTTTCATGAAATTCCCATGGCTGCACATTGTACACCAAGGCCTGCAGAGAGTTTCTTTCATTAGAGAAAATGCAGGCTGTGCAGCCCTTCTTGAGAGAACTGCTAGATTTATTGCACCCCATGGCAGAATTTATTTTGAAGTCGTAGGATATATGGCATAAAATATTTTCATGGTAACCTATGCCATGATGTTTCTGCAGTGGTTAGTATGACAGCACTAGAATCAACATGAATAGTCCCTCTCTGAAGCATGTCCACATGATGAATTTGTGTAGGAAACACACCATATTGAGATGGCACTTCACAAATATTGTCAAAAGCTGTAGATTTCAAATGTCCAACCTCAAATGTATGTTTAGTGTGGATGTCCATGTCCTAGGGTAGGACAGGCATAGCCAAGAGCAGATGGCAAAAAGGTTGTGGTATCCCCTGGAATCACAGTCTACAGCAGCACCCTGGAACCCATAGCAGCACACTTGATCTTAAAGGCTTTTCAGGGCAGTCTGTCACAGTGAACCATTGCTATCCACGTCAACCAGCATGACGTTTGTCTGATACGTCAGCAAACACAGGGGACCTGCTCCTGCCTCCTGTAAAGAGAAGCCATACCTCTTTGAAATTGAACTATAGCCAGGAATTAGTTTCTGGTGACAGTAAGCATTTGGGGAAAAGTGGAGCATTCTCTAAGAAACACAGCAAGTGACTGCTTCTGTCATATGCAGGTTCCCCTGAAATGGCACATAGCCAAAAGGATCTGCTTTCAGTGTCACCCAGTGATGGACATTTTTACTTCTCCATAAAAAGTGAAGTGTCAGCAACACTTCCCTCTTATGCTGTTGCCCAGAGCCAGCAGAGTTGGCCACACTGATGAAACAGTGGCCATATGATGATCTTTACACATTCCCACTTTTAACATTGATACTCCAAATTATCCATAATGCAAAAATACAGAAGGGCAAAGTAGTCCTTGTAGTCCTGCTTTGGCCATTACAAACCCTGTTCTGTCATTGCTAGTCAAGTGATACTTATGTATGGGTTAGGGTGTTTGCATTTCTTTCCAAGAACTAGAGAGCAAGACAGAGAGATGCATGACGGCTTTGGGGAGGAACCAAGCAGCCTGAAAAGCTGTAGGTGCCAAGTGGTCATAATGCTTGGGCTTGTAGACATAATGGTTAGTAGACCAGGACCACACTTCTTGGGCATCTGTCATTATAGTAAGCTCATAACATTTGTGAATGGTGTGTATTTTTTAAGTTTATACTTTTCCTGGTGTTTTATGCTGTATGTGCATTTTAATTGTCAGTTTTGGTGACACTTTTATTATTTTTAAATTCAAACCAAGAGATGAAGAAGTGACTGTCCTTCATTTTCCAGGCCACAAAGAATCCTTTCTACCTTCATGTAGGCATGGACATCCTTGAAAGTCTGGAGAAACACACAAAAGTCAGGTTAGTGTTTCTGATTTGCCTTTTTACTGCAGTGCAGTGATGATGGAGTGTTATATGTGCTTTCTTAGTTTTCTAGTAGACATTCTTTAATACTACTTATCATGCTCGTCTTTTGACTTCTTCCAAACTATTTCCCAGGATTTGTAGTGACAAACGTAGTGTAAATTCTGGTTAACCCAAAATTTCTGTACATCCCCCCCTACATCAGCAGTGTGGTAGTTGACTTGCTGTTGTGTTACACACTTTAGCTTCCATTTTTTGGTTTGTAATTCTGCACTGTGTGCCAGCACTGATGGTGTAGTGCACTTTATATACCACCCAATACTAAAGGAAAAGAAAGTCCCTTAAATGCTTAATCACCTACCCTTTGCCAGGCAATGATTGTAACAAGTTAAAATTTAGCAGGGGAGACTGTTGTACAGGAAATTGTTACACACACTGCCTCTGAATTGACAAGACTGTACTTATGTCAGATTTGAGTCACTGCATCAACAGACTTCATTTTGGCAGCTAAAAGACCTTGTTTGCCCTAACCATGTCTAATATTTCTATCCTGCTCCTAAACTGGGAGTGTTTTCTTAATTTATAGAAACTAAAAGTTGATGGAGGGCAAACAGGTAATGTAATGTGATTAGATTATTTATGTCAGGTAAAGGTGCTGGCATGATCAGTAATGCATGTTTATTGCATGGAGTAAATAAAAATAGAGTATGCCCTATTTTAATTGACTAAGAGTTGTAAAGCATGTATATAGAGAACAGAACAGTTTGCAGGTTTAATAGCCAAACAGTTTTTTACTATCATAAATGCAGCTATCACAGAGACATAAGTACTTAAAGCTACATTAATATTGGTATTGTAATTAACAACACAAAGCATTGAAAAGGCAGTCTATTATTTGTGTGCTTTAAGAAAATAAGTGCAAAATGTGTAAAATAATTCTGTTCCAATAATTAAGTTCTTTTGCTTTTAAAATGTTTTGGTTAATCAGAGGTCTTTTATACTTAAAAATAAACAGTGTCATAAAAAACAAAGGATCCTCAGGAGCCAAATGAATTTAGTAGCTCAGCATCTCTAACCAACACTGATGTTCTTCATTCCACATTGCTGCAGTCCTAACTATTGGGTAGTCCGCTGTCCAGTCGGCCCGAATACCAAAGTATATGGCTGACGTCGGTCAGGGCGCATTAGACTGACGTCAGTACGTCAGGGTACTAATGCGCATGACCGACGTCATATCCTCAGTCTTTTTTGCCGCATGGTCCGATGCAGAAGCAATTTTGCGAGTGCAGGTTGGCGTTCTGAAAGTTTCTGAAGTCAGAGTTTCAGACCGAATCAAAGTTGGCTAAGTACCCCGTTGGGGAATATTTTGGTTTTTTCTTGCCTCAGTATTTAACCGGATGTCAGAAAAAGTGAATAACTGTATTTCTTGTGGGAAACAGATACCTCATAGGGATTACCATACTTTGTGTATACCTTGTTTAGGGCCTGAGCACGGCGTTGTTGGATGCCGCTCTTGTGCTAGATTTAACAAACGCACTATTAAGAGAAGGTTAGACTGTGCCAGGTTAGTGTTTGGGAAGCGTTGTAATTATACAATGCCGTCGGATGCTCCGGCGCTTCGCTAAAAGCAAAGATAAAGCAGCAAAGCCTAGGGTGGAGGAACCGACAGTCCCAGACGTCGGTTCTTTGGGAGGCTCAGTGGAGCCGGAGGTTTGGCCAGGTGTCTCTTTGGGGTCTCAGGAGGAGACTTTACTGTTACAGGATGTATCCTCTCAGGAAGTAGGCCAGGCTGAGGGGGCTTCTCCGGTGGCTGTTCCTCCCTCTCTTCCTAAGGTGGTTAGAGCCTCCCCTTCAGTTTCCAAGGCTTCTTTGAGGGGCAGGCCAAGTTTAGCTTCTGTGGGGCTTTCTCCTAGTGCTTCAGGATCTTTGCCTAAGAAACATATGCTTAAAATGGCAGAGGATTTGATTACTATGATTAGGGGTTCTATGCCCCCTCCTGATAAGAGGCCTAGGGTGGAACCTGAGTTTGAGAGTTTTGAGCAATGCTCGGAGAATTAGGAGTCTTCGGCTGAAGACTTGCAGGAGTACCCTCCTTATTCTGATTCTGATGTGGATGATTCTACTCCTTCTGCTTCTCCTCCTGAGGATTTTTCATTTTCAGAGACTCTGCATTCCATGAGGGAGCATTTTAAATGGGAAGGTCAAGATTTCTCTGATTCCAGGAAAAGGCTTAGGGAATTCTTGTTTTTACCCCAGCATAGGCCTTTAGCTATACCTCCTGTTTTGATTGTGGTAGAAGATGTGTTTGCAGAGGCTTCCCTGAATCCTGATTCTTTGCCTCCTGCCCCAGTTAAACCGGATAGGTATTATAGGGTGCCTGAAGCTCATAAGTATCTTTTTAAGAGTCCTAGGGCAGACCCAGAAACTGTCTCTCAGGGGCCTAAAGGTGTGAAGGCCTCAGTTGTTAAAAATCCTGTCCCTCCTGATAAAGAGGCAAGGGCTTTGGATAGATGGGGAAAGAAAGTGTATACTTCTTCCACTTTAGCCATGAGGGCGTTGAATTGTCAGTTTCACATGTTAAAATATCAGAATTATCTTCTTTCACAGTTGAAATCTAAGGTGGATGCTCTGGCTGAAGGTATTGAGTGTAAAGAGTTGCAGGATTTAGTTCATGTGTCTGAACAGGTGGGTAAACATTCCTTGCAGTGTGGTTTTGATGCTGTGCAGGCCTCCTCCAGGGTGGCTGCCACTGGTTCTGTTCTTCGAGGCACGCCTGGCTGAGAGATCAGAATTTAGCTGAGCATGTTAAGACAAGGATTTTGGATGCTCCTTTACAGTCTGATGTGTTGTTTGGTTCGCCTGTGGAAGCAGTTTTGAAGAAAATGGAGGACAAGGCTAAGTCTATGCAAACTGTTAAAGATTTTTGCAGGTGCAGCCTCCAAGTTTAGTAGAAATTGGCCTACTAAGGGATGGACTTATCCTGCTTATGATTCCCAGTCTAGGGGTAGGTCTAGGCGTGGTAGGGGCAGAGCTCAGGGTTCTTTTAGGCCTAGGACAGGGAGTTCCCCTGCTCAGACTTCTGGTGAGGGCAGGGGTCAGTCCTTTCGTAAGCAGACCCAATGACCTGCCTTTTCAGCTGCCAGTACGTTCTCGCCTGGCAGCACCTTTGGGAGGAAGGCTGTCTCTTTTCAAAGAAAATTGGGATTTAATTACCCAAGACAGATGGGTTCTGGATATTATTCACCACGGTTACAGGTTTTATTTCCATACCTTGCCTCCTTTCAAAGGCATGCCAGACATTCCTCCTCTTCAAAGAACAGAGGCTCACAAGCAAATTTCTCTGTTGCTCCAAATAGGGGCCATTCAGTCAGTTCCTGTGCCGGAAAGGGGCCTAGGATTTTATTCTCGCCTGTTCCTAGTACCAAAGAAGGGGAACACGTGGAGACCAATTCTGGATTTATCTATCCTCAACACTTATCTGGACATTCCCAAGTTCAAAATGTTGACGTTACAACAGCTTTTACCTCTGCTGGGCAAAGATCACTGGATGGTAACTTTAGATCTCAAGGAAGCTTACCTTCATGTGCCAATAAGACTAAGTTGCAGGAAGTATCTGCGTTTTCGAGCTGGAAATTCTCATTATCAGTTCTCTGCATTGCCCTTTGGCTTATCTACTGCCCAGAGTATTCACAAAGGTTCTGGCTCCAGTGATAGCTTACTTCAGGCTAAAAGGAATCCAAATCTATCCTTACTTGGACGACTGCCTGATTCTGGCTCAAGAAAAGAAGATCTTCTACAGCATCTGGAATATGTCATAGCAGTGCTAAGATGCCTAGGGTATTCTGTGAACGAAATAAAGTCCAGTCTAGTACCCTCTCAAGACATGTGCTTTCTGGGTGTGAGACTGAATACAGCAGCCCAGATGGCCTTTTAACCCCGGACAAACAAAAGAATCTTTCCAGTTACTTCCATCATCTATCTCTTCAGTCCGGGCTGACTGCAAGGACAGTCCTTCAAGCCTTAGGGTTCATGGCATCTTGTATTCTGGTGCTTCCCAATGCCAAACTGCATATGAGGAAGCTACAATGGTATCTCAAAAATCTGTGGACACAGCACTGCCAGGATTTGGACACTGTCATTCAAATAATACCTTGCATTCAAAAGGAATTTTTGTGGTGGGCTCAGGAATGTCACCTAAACAAGGGACTCTCTGTGACCCGGCCAGAGGCAAGTCAGATTCTAACGACAGATGCCTCAGATATTGCTTGGGGAGCTCATCTAAATGGAAAGTGGATACAAGACAAGTGGCCTGCCAGACTACAGCATCTACATATCAACATGAAAGAGATGTTAGCAGTTCAGTTTGCATTAATTGCTTTCAAGGAGTTACTTCTTCCAGGGCAGGTGTTGATTCTAACAGACAACACAACTGTCATGTGGTACATCAACAAACAAGGGGAACACATTCTTACCCATTGTGCAGACAAGCAATGATTTTATGGGAGACTGCGCTCAGTCTGCAACTAACTCTTCAGGCAAGGTTTCTGCCGAGCACAGAACTCCTTAGCAGATGTATTAAGCAGACAAATCATGGATCCCCACGAGTGGAAACTGGATCTTCATGTATTTCAAAACTGACAGTGTCATGGGGAACTCCAGACATAGATCTGTTCGCTTCCCACTAAACCACCAGCTGCCAAAGTTTTGCACGAAGGGATTTCATCACACAGCTTGGAAAGTGGATGCTCTTTCTTTCAG
This sequence comes from Protopterus annectens, assembly GCF_019279795.1. NCBI lineage: Eukaryota > Metazoa > Chordata > Ceratodontiformes > Protopteridae > Protopterus > Protopterus annectens. The sequence goes on from NC_056739.1 coordinate 1,471,299,668, forward strand.
TTGGAAAAATCTTCATGTGTATGCCTTTCCACCTCTGCCTCTTCTTCCAAAGGTGCTTCTAAAGGTCAGACAAGACAAGCCAAGGATGATTTTAATAGCTCCAGATTGGCCTCGGCAGCACTGGTACCCATTACTGAGGAGTCTGGTAAGGAAGCCTCCATGGCCTTTACCCTTGATTCCACACCTGTTGTCTCAGAGGGACGGTCATCTGCTCCATGTCAAGCTTCACTCTCTACATCTAACAGCCTGGCATATTCTGTTTTGAAAGACAGCAGGTCTCAGCTTCCTCAACGAGTTTTAAATGTGATTATGGAAGCCAGACGACCTAGTACAAGGAAAGTGTCATGAGAAAAATGGAAGAGATTTTTGTTTTGGAGTGCAGCAAACAATTTGGAGATTACTGAGCCAAATTTGAGTGTGGCTCTTCAATATCTTACTGAGTTACTGGACAAAGGTTTGCCTTTCTCTTCCATTAAGATTCATGCTGCAGCAATTTCAGCTCACTATGATTGTGACCCACCATTGTTTTCGCATCCTTTGTTCAAGCAATTTCTTAGCGGGGCAAAGAATATAAGACCCCCACGTAGAGCTCCTACTCCTGCTTGGGATCTCAATTTTGTGTTGGAGAAACTTACTCTACAACCTTTTGAGCCTCGGCTACTGCTGAATTGAAATACTTGTCATGGAAGACTGCTTTTTTGTTGGCCATTACTTCTGCAAGAAGGGTTTCTGAGTTGCAGGCCCTTATGGCAGTGGAGCCTTTTTTGATTTTTCATAAGGATAGGGTATCTTTACGTACTAATCCTTCCTTTATGCCTAAGGTGGTTTCTAGTGTGGCTTTAAACCAAACTATTCATTTGCCTACCTTTTATGCAGATCCCCAAAATAAAGGGGAAAAGATTTTGCACACTTTAGATGTACACAGGCTATTGCGTTATTATTTGAGCAGGACTAAGGATTTTAGGCAGTCTCAGCAGTTGTTTGTTTCTTTTGCTTTGAGTTCAAAGGGCAAGCCTGTGTCAAAACAAACTATTTCTAGGTGGATTGGGTGTTGCATTACTTTTGTTATTCCCATCATGGCAAGGAGATTCCAGCTGGGATTAGGCCTCATTCCACTAGGGCTACTGCCACTTCCACAGCATTTCTAAGGGGGTGGCAACTAAGGATATTTTGGAGGCAGCTACTTGGAGTTCAGTGCATACTTTCTCTAAGCATTATCACCTTCCTCTCTACTCTAAGTCTAGGGCTGGTTTTGCCACAGCTATTTTGCAAGGCATGTTGTCAGTTCCTGCTTCCTTATGATTTGCCAGCCTCCCTTACCTCTGCTTTGGGATTCTACCCAATAGTTAGGACTGCAGCAATGTGGAATGAAGAACATAGTACAGTTTTGTACCTACCATAAATGTAGATGTTCGAGGATCCACATTGCTGCAGTCCAATTTACCCTCCCTCCTTCCCCTCTGTGTTTCGGGGTGGTTGTGTAGGTGAGGTTATATTCTGCTAATTGTGTATATATTGTATATATATTTTTTGGTGCTGGTATTTTGGGAGTTTTTGGTTTTTGGCCTTATCTTTTCAGGGTCTTCTGACATCTGGGGCAAGAAAAGACTGAGGATATGACGTCGGTCATGCGCATTAGTACCCTGACGTACTGACGTCAGTCTAATGCGCCCTGACCGACGTCAGCCATATACTTTGGTATTCGGGCCGACTGGACAGCGGACTACCCAATAGTTAGGACTGCAGCAATGTGGATCCTCGAACATCTACATTTATGGTAGGTACAAAACTGTACTTTTTAATGAATAGGTTATATTTTCACAAAACAGGAATACTAATGTTGTAGAAAGAACAGAGAGCCCTTCAATAGTAAGCACCTTTAATCAAGGATGTTCATCATTCCTACTGGCTCAGTGGTGGTTTGTGTTATCTGCCAAGGAAACCCAGTACTGCCCAGCTTTCAAAAGTTCAGACTTCCCTCCCTCTCGCTTCCTGTGACATCTGATTAGTTGAGCATATCCTGAGAGGGCAGCTTTCATCTGTCACAGGAAGTGAGTGTTCATTCTTTCTGCCATCCAAAGGAGAGAGTCCTCCAACCTCTTCACAGGACCCAGTGCTGATTTTTTCTAGCTTACTACTCAGATAAGCCCCATTTGGGGCCTCCTTCCTCACATTTTATTATTAGATTTATTATTCTCGCATTTTTATATATATTTAACAATATTTATTTTAATATTTTCATTTCTGTCAGTGTTTACACCAATTCCTGTTGGAATTTCTTCTTATAACAGTATTTATTTGGCTTCTGTCTCTGACAGATACCTGTTTTTACTGTTTCTGAGGAAACTTTCAGTCTTTCTGTAAGATGTGTATGTGTGCTGCTAGAGACTAGGGGCTGCCTAGTGCAGTCAGAATCACAACTTACTCACACTTGTCTTTACTGTTGTTACTTTGCTTTATTTTTGTATTTTGACAGGAAAATATTACAGAGTTTGGATGTTTTCAGCACTTGTACATTATTTAGTATATGTATGACTTTGCACTCTGTGCTTTTAACATTGCATTCAATTTTACCACAAGTGAAGTTATTTAACTGTACTGTGGAGGTTGTACTCACTCACTGACAAGAAATTATAATTCATATTACTATTAAATGTTATTTATGGTAGTTTAATGTGCTTAAGTTGTGTGGAGCTAATTTTTAACACTGGTTTGGCACATTGGTTGCTTTGGTGTTTGGACTTTATACACTAGATATTCTAACTTTTGTCAGTTGTAAAAGAACTCTAAACAAATTTCAAACTGTTTTTTTGTGATAATAGGACAGTTGCTCGAGTTTAGTTATATAGGGATATATTTATTACTAGAAATTTTAAGTGTGTATTGTACTATATTATCCAGCACTGCCCCTTTATTATTCTGGCTGGTGTTTCTCTCTCCCTGACTTGATAGTTCCTGACTCTGGTAGCTCTCCCATCAAGTCCGGTTGCTGATAAGACAAAAGAAAAATCAAAATATGCCTCAGCCTATAGTTAGTGATTCTGTCAGGTCTGCAGACCATTTACCTTTTGCCCCGCCTCCGTCTAGTGTAGCTTTGCCAGTTACTATGGAACAGGGTTTGTTCCAGTACCTGGGGCAGGTATCGGAGAACCAAACCCTTTTAGATGCAGGAGTAGTCTCTGATGAGAGATCCCTTGCTAGACATAGTACTGTCTCTCCAGATATTTTATCTAGTAGTGAAGTTCACAGGAAACAGAAGCTTTGTCGTACAGTTGATGACGAGATTATAGCTGTTTATAAGACTGACGTGTTTTCCTTGACTAGGACTGTTCTGCTAGCAGCTAATTCTGGTGGCCATGTTCCTGTACATGGCTGTAGTGCTGGGCAAAAGGTTGTGTATTTCTAGAAATCTAGCCTTGATAATTTCAAATTCTAAAGGCTGTATGTGGAAGTTTTACAGTGTGCATACAGTCGGGATGATTTTGCTCCTTCCTTACCTGTAGAGTAGTGGTCTTATAAGAATGAAATTGTTTCCAATTCAATTCAAATTTTGAAACATGCTTTGACAGTTTTGTTTGAGTATGTAGGTAGTCTTAAGAAACATTGCTACTTTTGTTGTATTAAGACAGTATGTTTGGTTACGTATTCAGAACTTCTCTGATTTAAAAGACAACATTTTGAATGCACCTTTAAGTTCTGAATTGGTGCTTAGACCCTCTAGTGTACTTATTTTTAAATGGTTGGATGATGGAGGCAAATTAATGAATGGGGTATCTAGGATGTTTCATGTACCCAAGTACTCCCCAAACAAGACGTCATTCTTCAAGAGAGAGAGAGAGCAAAGAAAAATCCCAGCCAAATAAAAGTCAGGGAGCCCAAAGAAAATGGCAGGAGGCTAATTCTTTGAAACCAAACAAGGGTTTCTTTCCAAAGAAGAATCAACCCCCTGCAAGAGAATAACAGTGCCTAGGGTCTGAGAGCACCCCTACCCCCACCCTCCTGCCCTTCTTTCTCTTCCTCCTTCCCCCAGGCTCTCTGTCAACCCTGCAGTGTGGCCTCAAGTAGTCTCAGACCAGTGTGTTCTGAGAATAATTTGGAGAGGATATACTTGGCAGTGGATAGAAAATCCTCTCCTTTTCAGGGGAATTCCCCCACATCCACCAGACCAGACAGAGCTATTTCCTCTGGTGCATCATCATGTGGTAGAAGCAGGGGGTCATAGAACCAGTGCCTACGATACACAAAGGCAAAGGATTTTACTCTAGAATCTTTTGATACCAAAAAAGGAGCACTCCTGGAGACCTGTTCTAGATTTGTCCTTTGTAAACCTTTTGAAATTCAAAGTGCTCACTTTACAGTCAGTCCTGGTGTTGCTTCTGGACCACTGTTTCATGGTGACTCTAGATGTCAAGGATGCTTATCATATTACTGTTGCTCACAATTTCAGGAATTATTTTGGGATTTGCTTTTGTTACTTTCTACATTACCCTGGGGGCAAACTACTGCACCTCATGTCTTTACAAAGTGTTTGGCCCCAGTGGCTGCCTATGGCAGAACCCTAGGCATCCACATTTTTCCTTATTTAAACAGCTTGTTGATTCTTTGTCCAGGTAGTTTGAGTCCTTAAACAAGGTTGCATCCATCCTTTTCGTCCGGGCTTCAAATTAAACCTTCAAAAGTGCTTCCTCACATCTTCTCAATGAATTGTTTTCCTGGAGTGTTTGAGAAGATGCAGCGAAAAGGATGGCTTTCCTACCAGAAGGTGTAGTTCTGATTTGTCAGGGCATTTTCTTGGATTTATTTGTTCTAGATGTAGCCCGAGCAAATAATGTTACCTAGCCACAGGTCTAACACAGGTCAGGAAAGGGTTTCAACCCCCCCCCCCCCGGTCTACTTTGAAATGGTTTGTTATATGCTTCCATCAAACTGTATCTTTAGCCATCTCAGCTTGTCTGCCCATGGATCTCTGTCTTTCATCTTTTTTTTTTGTGGTCAAACAGTTTTTAAAAGGAGTGTTGTACATGAGACCTCCTGGAAAGCAAGAAAAAATTGACCTTACCTCCTTTTGAACCTACCTGTCAGGCTGATTTACATTTCATTATTTAGAAGATTGTTTTACGTATGGCAATGATATCTGCAAGGCAAGTCTGTGAGCTGCAAGCTGTCATGGTGGACTAGCCCTATCTGTTTTTTTCACAAGGATAGGGTTGTGGTATGCAGTAATCCATCATTTATGCCTGAAATTGTTTCTGAATTTACCTTGAATCATGCCATCAATCTCCCAGTGTTCTATCCTGATGCAGAATACCATGGAGAAAAGATTTTTTACATACCTTGAATGCTCATAGGCAGCAAAGGTCCTGCCATGACAAAACAAAACCCTTTAGGAATGCTGAGCAGCTGTTTGTCTCCTGTACAGGGGCTAAGAAAGGTTAACCTGTCTCTAAGCAAAATGTTGCAGGATGGTTGTCCTCTTGTGTTACTCCCACCATGGTAAATCTCTCCCAGGCAAAGTTAAGCCTCACTCGACTAGGGGCTTATAGTGTTTGATGGCATATTGGAAGGTCGTGGGTTCTAGAAGCATTCTGGAGGCAGCAACTTAGTTCTCTGTTCATACCTTCAGAAAGCCCTAGAAACTGGATTCCTTTTCAAGGTCCAGAGCAGGCTTTGCTAGGACCATTCTCTAGGGGCGCTTGGATCCTTATCCTTCCACCTTTCCGGTAGGGTAAGCTTTAGGAATCTACCCAAAATGTCACTGAGGCAGTGGGAATGACCAACATAGTACAGATGTACATGTCCTAGTAACCTGTAATAGTAGATGCTAGAATTCCTCACTACCTCAGTGACATTACCCACTCACCATCCCCCAGATTGTGGATAGCTTGAGGTCGATTTCAACCTCTTTGATATACTTGTTTTTTATGTACTATTCTGACTGACTGCAAATTTACTCTTGGTAGATGCCCTCTTCTACTTTGTGGAAGTGAAAAAAACTGAATACTTCCTGTGACAGCTGAACGCTTCCCTCTCAGGATATGCTCAGCCTGTCAGCTGACAGAGAAAGTGAGAGAGAGGGGAGGCTGAGCTTTTGAAAGCTGCCAGTACTAGTTTACCTTGGCAGACAACCCAAAATGCCACAGAGGAAAGGAAGAATTCAGACATCTACTAAAACAGATAAGTAGAACTTAGGCAACTGTACTTTTCTCACTGTTATGGACTAAAACAGTAAAGGGCCACACATATGCACATTTCTGCAGTAAATAATTTGTCATTGTCTTAGTGTAATATTGTTAATAATGGTCCACATGTCCATCTCGTGGGTGGGTGAGTGTGCATGCATTTGTAGTTCTTATGAATGTTTCAGTCTAATGAGAAGCTATGAAAATGAAATGGTCATGCCAGAACCTAAATAAGAAGTCTATCTCAGTGAACCATGTTATGTATTGTTAATCATCAAAGACAGACACATGGTTTATGTAATAGTGATAGCTCAATTTTAACTTGCACACTTCCTTTAGCACTTTCTTTTCATTATGTTTAGATGATTGTCATTTACCTCCAAAGAGCTGTAACTTTGTGTTTATACCATTAAGGATGCCTGAAGATCATTGCTTCTTTTCTTTCGTTTGGAAAGCACAGCATTAGCTTTGTACCTTTTATTGGTGCTAAAACTTTGCTGCTACTGAAACACCTTACCTGCCCTTTTGACAACCTTCACCACCATAAACTGATCACTTTAGTATAGATGGTGTCTATTGCAATCTAAATAGTCTCTCCAGTGGCCTGTATAGTGAAACATTCAGATTGTTTGTTTTTAATTCATTAGTATTGCATTTCTGTGCCCGAGTTGCTTTGGCAACCTCTTGTTATGTTCTCCTATGAGTATTTCATTGTTGTCACCGAGTCATGCATTCTGATTACTGCAGTAGTTGCCTTGTTGTGCTTTAGTCAGTGAAATAGATTACTGTAACATTTAGAAAATCAAATTGGGAAAAGATAACTATGAAAGAGTATCAGATAAAATTAGGGAAAATGCATGCTGTGCCACTTGTGTGTTTTGAAATCTTGAAGAGTAAAATGCATAAGTTCATTTTATGCAAATAATGAGTCCTTAAAAAATAGCTGCTTATTTGCCTTTGTGTAATGTCACATAAGTTCTACAGATGTAGTTTTTGTATTGATGATGCCAGTTAGAGTTGCAGAGTGGTACAGCAAATGGCATTGCTGCCACACAGTAAGAGGTTAGGCTCTCTGGCTTTAGTCTGATTCTCCGCTGGAGTACCTCCTGTTTGGAGTCTGTATGTCCTCCCTATAACCACATGGGATTTCTCTGGATGCTGCAGCTTTTCCCACCTCCCAGTGGCTCACAGTAAGTTGATTGATAATCTTCTAGATTGCCTATAGATATGCTTTTAGTGTGTGCATGAGTTTGTTTTGTGGTAAATTAGCACCCTGTTGAGAATGAGTTTCATACCTTTGTCACGTGTGGTTGCCTGGATAGGTTCTGGCATCCTTACCATCCTGAAAAGGATAGTGTCTTATCAGAAAATGGGTTGGTGAATGTTTTCATGCTGTACAGAATTTATCACAGCAAGAGGTTCTCCCGTTCAATTCTCGGCTTGGATTGGGAGTGCCTTCTGTGTGAAGTCTGCATGTCCTCCCCGCGGTCGAGTGGGCATTCGAAAGACATGCATTGAATTGGCGTGCCTTTGTTGAAGGTTGGGCATCGGGCTGGCAACTCGACACCATAAAAACCAATTGCCAATCATTAGCGGACCGGAGTTCCGCTATGGCGACCCCTAACCGGGAAAAGCCGAAAGACAAACAGTAACAGAATTTAGTTTCACCTGTCTTCACACTGAAGTTATGTTGTCAGTAAAATAAATATACTGTTAAAAATGTGGATTTAAATAAATTAAAATTGTAAGTGCAATATCTGATAGTGTATGCAATGATTTACATGTATTGTTTATTAACAATTGATTTCAGAATAATACATCTAAAAATTATGTAAATGTTGTAATCAGGTAGACATCTACAAAAAATGAACCTAAGTGATGACGTCTGTAAAAGAGGGTAGAGATTTATCTTTTTAATATAATTTTGAAAAATTACAGTTTTGTAATAGTAATAGAAGTGTCTGGTTTAGTTGTGTGCCTTTTGCAGGTGCCTGTACCACTTTGCTTCTCTTTAACTGTTGGTTCAATTCTTATTGCAAGTAGGTTATGTCAAAACAGCATGCAAAAAACAGTTATTCTAATAACTAAAAAGCATGGTTAATTTGCTTTCAGCTGATTTTGCAATAAAATATATATTTTTACATCTCTTCTGTCTTTTTAAAATTTTCATTGTATTTCTACTTTGTTACGTTGTAGTCATATTTGCTTTATCATTGTGCATCAGTCAGTTTTATAGTTTTCATCTTAGTAATCCTTATTATAGTGGCTTTTGCATAGAATACTTTATTAATTTCAATGCATCAGCATTTGTATTGGCTAAGAGATCATATCTAACCATCTTACATGAGGGTGTACTACAAAAGACCATTTCCCCAAACCAGTTATTCATATTCGCAGTAAAAACCAAATGGCGCTGGCAAGAGTTACCTCCAACAACAATAAAATGAACAGTAAAAAAACAAAGCAGTAGGTAGCAGCCACGGCTATGTAGTATAACCGCTTTATTAGTAAAAGAGGTGAGCGCTTTGGTGGCACCAGCCACTTCATCAGACACCTGCTTTGTTTTTTTACTGTTCAGTTATTCATATTCTTTTCAAGTACTGATAGATATTCTGAATGAATGTTGCATTTTAATATGCATTAGGAAATAAGAACATGGTAAAAAAGAAGCAAATATGAAAGGACACGATTGAATTCGGAGATATTGATATAGCTTGTGAAATGAAAGATGAATGAGTAGAAAAAGTTCACCAAAGAAGATTGCACTGCTTGGGATAGTGTCACTTTGTGTAAGACTTTTAAATAAATGACACTAACTGTCAGAATTTCAAGAACTGTGACCTTTGAAATATTAAGTGCAATTAAAAAATAATGATGTAAATTATGGCACTGTCCAGAGAGGGGTAGAAAATGTTGTTTAAGCTGTCCTCTTATTGGCATGCCACAAAGGTGAATATTTTGTCCAGCTCTCTAAAGAAAAAACTACAGTGATTTAATGTAATGGTTAAGAAACATTTTAGAAAACAGGAACTTTGGAGTTAAAATAAGTACAGTCCACTCAGACACAGCCCGTCTTCTTAAAGGTGTCCCCCAAGAAGCTATTCTTTCCACCTTTCTCTTCTGTATCTATTAACAAATTGCCGTATGATCCTCCTGCTTCTACCACTCCTTTATGCTGATAACAAGCTCATTTATAGGTCAAAGTCCACCTACCCTAAAATCCAGTCCCTACTCCTGTCAGACCTGCATCAACTTCAGAATTGGTTACTGTGGCACAACCTACTTCTCAACCCCACAAAAAAACAAAACAATGATTTTTAGAAATCACTACAGATCTTCAAACTGCCCAAAAAACTTAATCCTCAAATTAAACAATGCCAGCATTGAAACCACTGTGGCCTTCAAATACTTAGTCCTGTAGCCTGATCAGTCTCTCAACTTTCACTCCTTCATAGAAAAAACAAAGTCCAAAATTAACGCTGTACATTTTTGGAACCAGGAAAAATCTCACATTTTCTCACTACTACCACCAGATCAGCTCTAGACGAAGGTGTGCTTTTGTCCCAACTTAGGTAAGCTCTCCCCATTATCGCAGCAGCTTCTATAAGTGACACCATTAAACTGCAATCAATCTCCAACTCAATTTATCAGTTCATTAACAACTTACCCCACCGCACACATGAGCTGGTTACCACTGCCTCTCACTTTCCAAGGTTAAATGGCTTCCCATTAAACAAGCAGCCATCCATCTTCTTGATGCCCATCTCTTCAAGCTGCTTCATCTTGAATCCTTTGCCCTTTTTTTGTCAAAATTCCACATAAAAACCTCCTCTTACAATTTAGGGAACCAGTCACAAAGCACCCCAACTCTCTACACACTTGATTCTCACCACATTCCACCAGACATACGTTCTCCATAGTTGAAAACCAAGAACCAGGAAAAAACTGCATTGGTGCACTGTAGCAAAACCAATTAACCAAAACCAAAAGTAAATAAATTGTTTAGACCACCAATAAAACCACAGCCTTGGCTCCACAAAGAAAACTCTTTAATAAACAGAGCTCACAGAAGCAACACCCGGTATGTTTAGCAATCCTAGTATTGTTGAATAACGAACTTCATCAAACCTGCTTGTAGAGAAGCTGTACTTGGGGTATCATGCCCTAGTTAGTCTGTCCTGCACTACTGCAGGAAAAAACAGTAAATAAATAATTCTTATTTTCCGTGGTGACTTATTCCAACTCTAAGTTGAAACAACCTGTACCACTTGACTTGCTTTTTAAATCAAGAATAACCAGATTGTTGTTTATATCAGCATGGGGACAGATAAACTACAAAGCATGAAAGATACACTAGTACAGCTTCTCTACAAGAAGTTCTGATGAAGTCCATTGTTCAACAATTCTTAGACAAAAGTGTTTTGTTATTGCTAAACATATTGGTTTCTTCTTCCATGACCTTTGTTTATTAAAGAGTTTCCTTTTGTGAAGCCTTCATTGTGGTTTCAGTTGAAGAATTTGTGGTCTAAACAGTTTGTGCACTTACATTTTCTGGTTAAATGCATTTTCCACAGTTCATTCTTCCTCTGGTAATCCTTTTCTCTAATCATCAAGAAAAACTCCAACTTATCTAGTTTTAGGAAATATCAAATTATTCACCTTCAGTAGTAAAATGCTCTTGTCCCAAAAAAGGCCACATCATCTAATGCTCTTATCCCTTTCCATCTTCTAACTATCTCTTCTTCCTGCTAACTACCTTACTTGTTTAAATGTGTATATTTGTATATATTCTTATGCATACCACAGTTATGTCAATCTCTGTATTTATTAATTGATTAACAGTTGTTTACCCAGAAAGTCTGACTGGGCACAGACACCCCTTTTCAGAGGAGGCCGGGGAGAAAGGCTCCAAGGTAACATATTTAATTCAGTCAATATTTATAGTAGCATATTTTATAATTCAGTTTCAGTGAATACATAGCATAATAGTCAGTGTAATAAAAATTATATTGATATTCAAAAACATTAAATTTACAAGCCTTGTATTGAGACTTAACAGAGAAAAGAGTGGTATATAAGATAGGAGTAATTTAAGAAATACAATAGGGTGAGGTATTAGAGCAGATAAGCAAGTCTGGGTGTAAATTAAGAAGTAGTGATGGAATAGTAATCTGGTTATGCTAATAAGATCTAGGTATAGTAGTTTTAGAAGTACAATAAAGTGTGGTATTAGAAGGGAATAAGCAGGTTTAAGTGATTTAGTGCTTTAAAGGGGGGTATAAGAAAGGTGATGAAAGATGTTAAAGAGCTATGAGGAGCAGGGACAAAGCCAGGAAGGGGGGGAGGACTTTTGGTAATGGTTTCATAAGATGAAGATGTGTGACAGACATGACTGATATAGGAATTTTATTTCAAGTTCTAGATACCTATTGGAATAGAGACAAACACTAGCAGCCCTTTATGGTTTGTAGATGGTAAGCAGTTGTTTATTATTTGACCGAAGGGGGTGATTTGGAAGATAGTACTGATGTAGGTGTCTAATTGCTGAGCAGGCAGATGGGGTATTGATGATTTTATGGGTTAGAGTGAGCAGAGTTTAAGATAGGTGGTGAGGAAGCTGGAGCCAGTTAAGTGCTTTTAGTGCTAAACAGGGGTGGGTACGGTAAGGTTTGCTGCAAGCAAATCTGGTAACTTTGTTATAGCACTGTTCAAGTTTAGAACTAAATGAAGCGTGTAGCTTGATCATGATGGAGGGCTCCATATAGAAAAAAGGGTAAGAGGCAAGTGGTAGCTAGAGTTACCTTGGCTCAGAGTCTGTAAGGAATTTTTGTACTCTATATAGGATGCCTAGTTTGTAGGTATACATAATGCTTTCCCTTTACTTTATTACATTTTTTTTCTTTCTTTTCTTTTTCCTTTGTTTCATTCTGTAATGTTTGTAAACTTTCTGCTGTTTACAATTCCAAATGTTGTGAATTTTTATTCACTTGGGCTGTGCCTGTAAAAGGTTGATCTGAAGTAGGCACTTCATTTGTCAGCAACCTTTGGGATACGGATCCAATCTCGGATCCGAGCTGGCAACTTCTACCACAGCATAGATCCAAGCTCCTAGCTCCTCCCTTTACCCATAATCCCCTGCCAACCCTGACTGACCTCAGATCTAGTTTGCCACGCTTCAAGCTGGATTTTCGAGCTCCTGCTACTGAAGTTTTGTGAGAAAAATTTTTTCTATTTCTATCTTTTTCTTCGTGTGAGTGAGAGCGAGTGTTTAGGTACCCCATAGCCCTATATCTCTCTCAATTTAATTTAATTTGTGGTTATTTTTCCTCCCTGCCCTCGCTGGTCGCAGTGTGCATTTGTGGTGTGTGTAGGGGCCTAGTGAGTGTGTTTCTGTGCTACCATGTCGGAGGCTCCTAAAGCCATCTTTTCAAAGTGCACCGAGTGTGGCCATAAGCTTTCACCGGCGGATGGCCACACCCGGTGCATTAGGTGCCTTGGGGTTGAACACCTCTCTTCGGGATGCGCGATTTGTGCGGCGTTCAACCCCAGGGCACTTAAGGACCGGAGGTCGAAGCTGATTCTGGCAGGCCTTTTGCCCCCGGATTCGGCTCCGGCCTCTGGTGCTTCTGTGACCACTACCCAGCCCTTGGTGGCAGCCACCCCTGCCTCCCTCCCTCCGGTCGGGACTCAACCTCCCGCTTCGGCTCCGGAGGAGAGGGAGGCCGGGAAAGCTAAACGGAGAGAGAAGCACCATAAGCGGCGGGCTGAGGACTCCTCCTCGGCCCCGCCCGCCAAACGAGCTTCTCCATCCAGAGCTTCTGGATCGCCTCCTCCTCGGCTCCGGTCCCCTTGCTTCTCACCGGGACCCGAGGAGGAGGGGACCCGGTCCCCGTCGAGGTCATCGAGGTGGCACTCTAGGTCTGCCTCGGTGGCCTCTTCAAGGTCCACTTTTAGCATGTCAGATGCAGAAATGGACCAGATGATGAGGAGGTTCATCCAGGCCCAGCTGCAGATGGGAGTGCTCTTGCCTCCCCCCCTCTGGGGGGGAGCTCGACCCCATTTTTTGCTCCAATCGCTCCTTCTCTGACCCGCTTTCCGGGTTCGGAGCCGAGCCGCGTTGGATCCGGGGGTGGGTCGGAGCCGACAGTACTGGTTACTTCGGCTCCGACTGGTCCCTCAAGCTTGTCGGATCCGACCTCTCGGAGCCGTGGGCTGAGCTTCGGATCCGAGGGATTCGGTGTGACTTCGGCTCCATCCCAGTCGGAGCATACTGGTCCTTTGGATCCGATGGTCTCGGCCCCGGGTCCGGTCCACGATTCGGATCTGAGTGGGAGTCTACTCTCGGATCCTATCGAGGGTGGCTGCCCCTCGGCTTTCGCTGTGGTGGAGAGGGCACTGTTGAGTGCATCCGGGCCTCCGGTCCTGGCTTCGGCTCCCCCCTGCACTCCCTCTCAGCTGGTTCAGGCTGCCATCACCCGGCCTTCAGGGCAGCCTGCTTCAGCGCCTCTGGGTGTTCCTTTGGAACATGACATTGCTGGTGAGACTTCCTCGGACAGCCCCCCCGAGGAGGTTCCTCACAAGGCTAAGTGTAAGAGGAGGCACATGGACTCCCCCGAGTCCCTTACGGAAGATACGGACTTAGATGAAGGGGAAGGCTCCCCAAGGTCACCCCCCCTAGGATGTCTCCTTCGGAGACATCATGGAAATGCTCAGGATTAGGGGAGGGAGGTCTGCCCCCAAGGCTTCCTCCGATGAGTCCGTATTCCTAGAGGCGTTTGAAGCAGGGCCATCTACCTCTTGGGTGTCCCCTCCCCCCGACCCCCTGGTGGACCTTATCTCCACCAGGGCTTGGAAGGAGCCGGACACTGTAGAGCCAGTCCCCAAGTGCCCAGATAGGATCCTGAGTCCCCCTACAGAAAGAACCCACTGGAGCAGAGGTCCCCCCGTGGATGCCATGTTGGTGGCGGCGGCCACCAAGAGGGAGTTGGCTTAGGAGAGCTCGGCAGTCCACCCACCGAGCAAGGAGTCTCTGGCGATGGACCACCTTGGGAAGCGGGCCTTCAGTTCAGCAACCTTCTCCATGAGGGCGCTGAACTATATGGCACACGTCATCCGGATGCAGCGAGATCTAATAAAAGAATACGCTGCCTCCCCCCCAGAGTCCATGTCGGAAGGGGACAAGCAGCTGTACTCCTCCCGAATGTCCACTCTATGTTCCGTTTCTAACACCTCTATGCGGCTCTTGTCTCACGCCACGGAAGGAGCCGCTAGAGCTGGCGGAGCCGGCCTGGTAATGAGGCGCCAAGCCTGGCTCCGACATTGTGACTTCTCAGAACCCTTTAAGGCGTCATTCGCGAATGCCCCCTTTGATGGTTCTGCACTGTTTGGCAAAACTGTTCGCGACACTTTAGTCCAGAGCGAGAAAGACGGGAAGACGTTGTCTGCCATCGGAGTCCGCTTCTCTGCTCCCCAGAGGTCCTTTTCTAAGAACCAAAAGGGTCAGAAAAAGATGTGGTTCCGGAAATCGCATCAGTCCCAGTCTGCTCTGGACAACCAGTCCTCTCGTGGCAGAGGAGAACAGGGAGGACGCCGCCCTAGAGGCAGAGGGGGTCCCAGAAATTTTGGGTCCAGAGAACCCTTCCCTGAGAGGCCCACGCAGAACCCTGAGGGGTTGCCCGGCTGCTCCACTCTGGAGGCAGTCGGGGGGCGTCTTTCGAGGCACCTAGCAATGTGGGAGTCCATAACAACAGATTGCTGGGTGCTTCGCATTATATCCAGAGGTTACCAAATTCCCTTTATTGTAACCCCCAAAACCAGAAGCCTCCCCAACGTACCACCCCATCAGAGGAAGGCGGCTGCTACAGAAATTCAGCAGCTTTTACAAAAAAGAGCCATCCAATCCGTCCCCCCAGATCAGCTCGGATCAGGGTTTTACTCCAGGTTCTTTCTGGTGCCAAAAAAGACGGGGGACTTGAGGTCCATCCTCGACCTCTCTCTCTTGAACCTGGCAGTACCCAAAGAAAAGTTCCGGATGGTCACGCTACAATCTATTCTCTCCCTGTTATGGGAGAACAACTGGATGTGCTCGATAGACCTCAAGGATGCGTACTATCACATTCTTGTGGACAGACGCTCCAGGAGGTTCCTCCGCTTCCGGCTGGGAGCCAGTCACTTTCAGTTCAGGGCCCTTCCCTTCGGTCTCACCTCAGCCCCCGGGGTGTTCACCAAAGTCTTGGCGGTTATAGCGGCCCACCTGAGGCTTTGGGGAATTCAGGTCTTTCCGTACCTGGACGACTGGCTCCTCATCGCCCCAACAAGGCATCTGCTCTGTTCAAGCAGGGATTACTTCCTCAATCTTGCTCCAAGCCTAGGGTTGACTGTCAACATGGCCAAATCCTCTCTGGCTCCTACACAGGTAATAGATTTCATAGGGGCGAGATTGGATTCCAGACTAATGCTTGCTTTCCTGACTCCCGAACGGCTTCAGAACCTGAGGTTGCATGTTCAGGCCATTCTCCAACTTCCTGCTCCACCGGCAGAATTGATCCTGAGGGCTCTAGGGTCCATGGCGACAGCAATTTCTCTGCTGCCCCTAGCCCGTCTAAATATGAGGGTCCTGCAGTGGATCCTCCAGGTGCAATGGTCCCTGTCTCGCAACCCCCTGTCCCATCCCATTCCCCTAAGCAGGGCTTGCAGAGGGTCGCTCGTGTGGTGGCTCCAGTCCCCGAGCCTTCACACGGGACGACCATTCTCGATGCCTCCCCCCGTCGCCACAGTGACCACGGATGCCTCTCGCCTGGGGTGTGGGGGGGGGGGCACTATTCAGGCAGAACGGTCCAAGGCACGTGGAACGACATAGAGACCTCCTTGCATATCAATGTCCTAGAGATGAGGGCGGTGCTTTTGACGTTGCAGGCACTCCACAACCTTCTACCCATTGGGACGATTGCAGTACAAACAGACAACATGTCAGTTGTCTGGTACATCAACAAACAGGGGGGAACCAGGTCTTATCCTCTTTGTCGCAAGGCCATGAGAGTGTGGGAATGGGCGATATCCACCAACCGCTTTCTCATTGCAACGCACATTCCGGGATGGTCCAACATCCTAGCAGACAGGCTCAGTCGTTCGATTCTGACCCCATACGAATGGTCTCTCAATCCTCTAGTAGCGAAACAAATATTTGCCCAATGGGGGCAACCCTGTTGCGATCTTTTTGCCTGTCCTTCAAATACCAAATGCAACAGTTACTTCGCTCTAATCCCCCCTCAGGGGGAGTCCCCGAGAGACTCTCTAGTACATGCTTGGCCTCCCGGTCTCCTTTACACTTGCCCTCCATTGCCCATGATGCTGAAGCTCTTACAGAAAGCCAGTCGGTTGGGGAGCAAAATGATCCTCATTGCCCCATTCTGGCCTCGTCAAACGTGGTTCCCCGTACCTGTGGTCTCATCTGATTCATCCACCCTGGATTCTGGATCCCCTCCCGGATCTCATTATTCACCCTCTGGGTCTTCCGACCCCCAACCTGGCCAACCTCAAGCTGACGGCTTGGTTGCTCCAGTTCTACTCTTGATAAGGACTCCCGCAATCTCCTCACCAGTCAAAGCCATCCTAGTAGCAGCACACAAACCGTCCACCAGAAGGGTCTGTCGGAGTAAGTGGAAACGTTTCTCCATCTGGGCGGAGCACCATCACTTAGACCCATTCACGGCGCCTCTTACGTCGGTTTTGGATTTTCTAACTACCCTTTTTCATCAGGGGGCTAGCTGCTCTACAGTCAAGGTACAACTAGCAGCGATTTCGCATTATCATGTAGGGCATGAATCGGGCCCTCTAATTACCTCCAAGCTCTGTAAAGCTTTCCTCAAGGGTACCTTCCTTCTCATACCTCCGGTCAGGGAGGTAGTACCCCCATGGGATTTATCTTTGGTTCTACAGGCCTTGACAAGCCCCCCTTTCGAGCCGGTGGCTACGGTTGATCTTAAATACCTCTCTTGGAAGATGGCCTTTCTGGTGGCCATTACTTCAACTAAAAGGGTCTCTGACCTTCAGGCTCTGTGTGTTAAACCGCCGTATTTGGCCTTCCATCAGGATAGAGTTTACCTCAGGATCAATCCGTCCTTTCTGCCTAAGGTATCTTCGGAAGCTAATATTAATCAATCTATTAATCTTCCTGTGTTCTTTCCCAATTATCAGAACAAAGGAGAGTACAAACTGCATTCTTTGGATGTGCACAGACAATTACGCTTTTATATTCATCGAACTGCTGGTCATAGGCAATCTGACCAGTTGTTTGTCTCCTTTGCCAAAACCAATTTAGGCAAGTCAGTTTCTAAAGTTACCCTGTCACGGTGGATAGCTAGTTGTATCCTCTTGGCTTATCAGAGTTCAGGAAGGCCTGCACCTCAGGGAGTCCGCGCTCATTCTACTAGGGCCTTTGCTACTTCGGCGGCTTTTAGATCTAGGGTCCCCTTGGATGATATTTGTTCCGCAGCCACTTGGGCTTCGTCTCATACCTTCATCAGCCATTACAAACTGGATGTTGTCTCCAGAGGTAGGGCGTCCTTTGGCTCTGCAGTGCTCTGGAGTATTCTTCCATAACGGCCACCCAGGATTCAGGTAGCTGAGGACTCTGTCCCAAAGGTTGCTGACAAATGAAATGCCTACTTCAGATTTAGAAGTTATGTACTCACCATAACGTTCCATCTGAGTAGGTATCTTCATTTATCTGCAACCATCCCCCCCTCCTTCCCCCTGACCTATGTGATTCTGTTTAGGATCTGTCTTAGATAAGCCCCTTCCGGGGCACAGTAACAGTTGTTATATCGGGCAAACTTGATCTGAGGTCAGTCAGGGTTGGCAGGGGGTTATGGGTAAAGGGAGGAGCTAGGAGCTCGGATCTATGCTGTGGTAGAAGTTGCCGGCTCGGATCCGAGATCGGACCCGTATCCCAAAGGTTGCTGACAAATGAAGATACCAACTCAGATGGAACGTTATGGTGAGTACATAACTTCTAATTTTTGATCATACACTACCCCAGTAAACAAACTTAAATACATAAATGTCCTTTTTTCAGTGGTGACTTATTCCAGCAGTTTACAGTTCTATAGTTGAAACAGCCTGTACCACTTGACTTGCTTTTTAAAATCAAGAATCACCATCATGTTGTTTATATCAAATTTCCATACATTCCAAGCAGCATACCCAAGGTCACTACTAAGTATTCATTATGCAAGCATTTGTATGCCCAAATTAAGTCTCCTCTGTATAAAGCAGTGACGGTGAACCTATGACACAGGTGTCAAAGGTAACACTCACCACAACGTTTTGGGTGACACATCAGCGATCCCGAACACCCGAGTTACCAAAGGCACTGCTTTTGTATTCGTTGCTCATGTGAAGTGCACCAAATTATTCTGTGCCAGGAGCTTTTGATATGCCAAACCAAAATGGTTTGCCATCACTGGTATATAGTGGAATCACTGAGTACACATTCAACATTTTAAGTCTGACTTAATAGTTTAACACAAATATTTTTTTAGTGAAAGCCTCTGTATCTCTTTGGTGTCACCAAGGCTGTAACTGCAAAAAGTTATTTCCATATTCAGATGTTGGGCTAATGATTCTAGAAGCAACGTATTTTAATGGTATCTTAATTATTCCGTAACATCTTTTTACTTGTGATCTGGTATGCATTTCATACCTCACATTACAATTTATAAGACTCCCAAGATCATTATAGTTTGTTCATAGAAGTGTGAACTACAAAACTGTGTATTGCTATTCGAATGGATGGAAGCTCGAAATTCATAATCTCGAGACCAGAATCTCAAACTTCCATTCACTCGAAATTGTGAATGGGATCTTTAGGTTTAAAAAAATAAAAAGTTAACTTATCTTATTGCAGGGGGCAAGATCCCCCTGTACCCAAGCAGTTTAAATGTGAATGTTCCTTGACAGCACTATAGCGAAGGAATGGAAAATCTGTTTTGTGCTTACGCGCGGAATGGGGGATTTCCCTTTCCTTCACTATAGTGCGATCTCGGAGTAGGCATATTTAAGTAGGGGGGTGTGTGGGGGACACAGGGGGGCAAAGATCCCCTGCGAAAACATTTGAAAGGTGTTAATTTTTTTTGTCCCTTTCATATGTTCGAGTTTCTCTAAATTCGAGATTCTGGTTTCGAGTTTGACTTTCGAGTTTAGAGAAATTCGATCATATTAAGGGGAACTATATATATATATATATATATATATATATATATATATATATATATATATATATATATATAAAATAAAATACAAAGAATCAAACATACCACTAGTAAATTATTTAATCTTTAATTTCTTAAGTACTTTCATCTTTCTTCAAACTGAAGACCTTGTCAGACTGCCATATAATTAAAAAATATTTTATATGCCTTTCCTTGTCACATGACCTCTTTTGCATCCAATCTAAAATGTAACATCATTCAGACATCCCTATAATTACAAAACCAAAAAAAAAAAATCTCCAAAAAACATACAACTCTGCAAATTAAAATGCTCTATATATATAAAAACTTTGTATTATTACTTTTTACCTTTTTTTCTATCTTAGCTTTCTACTTCTCAGCTCTGTCATTTTATTAATAACCTGATTGAGACCAGGTGAAATACGTACACGCACGTAGTCTTAATTGCTACAGCATTTCTTTCATTCCTTCCTTTCTAATACTGTTTTTGTTAAGAGTGAATACTGTGTCTAAGTAGATCATTATAATTGTTTTCTGTTTTGATTGAATACATATGATCTGCAACTCATAGGGGCAATTTCCTACTTATCTTTCCTATATAAAATGAACCACATCCTGTACTAATGGCCACATAAATTATATGCATAATCATTTGCACCATACATCCTCTCTATTCTGTCATTAAAATATATGTGCTTTTTGAAATTTACCTACATTCATTACAAAAACCACAAGCAAATGTTCCCTTGGTTTTTCTTTGCTTACATATTGTTTTCTGAGTACGTTTCGAATAAATCCTTAAAGTTATTCCCAAATGTAAGTTTAGGTTCAATTCCTATAATTTCCCCCAATCTTTCCTTTCCCCTTAGTATTTTTTAAATACCTTTATTAAGTCTTCATATTTTAAACAATAACGAGGGTAAGGGTACACATATATTAACAGAAAAACTTTAGTAATATATTTCATTATTTCCGTACAGTATATATATGTGTGTGTGTGTGTATATATGTATATATACATATATATATATATATACATATATATGTATAGAGATATATGGTATCCAGTCATATTTCGAATGGTAGTCACTCAAACTGGGATGGTTGAAAAGCTGTTTTCCAGTTCTTGTAATGCCAAACCGAAAATGGTCGAGTCCATAACAGCGAATGCTAGTATGCATTCTCTGTTGTGAGGTTGACTTTCTTCTTGGAGATAGCACTACAGTGGGGATCAGGAAATGTACCCCTTTCCTTACTGTAGTGCAATCTTGGAGTTTGTATATATAAGTAGCAAGGGGTGTGGGGGGTCCAGGGAGGCTTGCCCCCCCCCCTGCAAAACATTGTTTGGAAATCAAGGCACATTGGGTAATGTCGAGAATATCGAATATGGATGTGTTGACATTACCAGTTTTGTCATTTTGCCTAGGCAATGTTTTTATTTTCAGTATTTTTTTTCGATTAGGTCATCACTCAACCGAGTGATTTTCAGAAATGGGATAGTACACCTCTCTCTCTCTCTATATATATATATATATATATATATATATATATTTATATATATATATATATATATATATATATATATATATATATATATATACACACACACACACACACACACAGAGAGTGTGTGTGTGTGTGTGTGTGTGTGTGTGTGTGTGTGTGTGTGTGTGTGTGTGTGTGTGTGTGTGTGTGTGTGCATGGCCGGCCTTAGGCATAGGCTCATGATGCAGTTTATGGAGGCTGCAGTATTAAGACGGGGAGGTTTTCTGGCTTGGAGGCTGATCTGCCATTCCAGTTCTCTCTCTTTCTAGTTTGTCATTTCTGTTTCCCTTGAGTGGACCTGAATTTTCACTGTCCACTATATGGAAGAGGAAGATATTGTGGTCCTGGAACTTCTTGGTATGTTTTGCCATTGGGTTGGTGGGAGCTGTTTGCATGATGTCCGTATTGTGTTGAGCTGTTTATGTTTTAAGTTTGATTTTTTTCCCAAGGTAAAAGACTGGAGATTTGTGGCATTGAGCTCTGTATACTACATGATCACTGTTGCAATTGCTGTATGTCTGGCTTGTGTAATCTTTCTTAGTGTTGGGGCAGTGGAATTTTGACTTCCCGCTCATATACTGATAATAGTTGCAGAATGTGGGGCCGCAAGGGTAAGTTCTGGGGGTGGGATTTGATGGGGCCTGAACGAATGAGTTTTCCTACATAGTCTCGAATGTTTTTATTCCTGGTATGGATGGGGAAGATCTTGTTAAGCATATTGCATTTGCTGATGATGCACCAGATTTTGTTTAAAATCCTTTTAATTTCTTGGAAGTTGACCAAATACTCAAGTGTAATGCTGGTGTTGCAGTCTTAATCTTTGTTTGAGGAGTCTTCCAGTCCATTGGAAAGTTGTGTCTGGGTTGCTGTGGGGTTCATTAATGTCTATCCTTTGGATAATAGGGTCAAGGATTTGTCTGATTATGTGATTACTGTATGTCCTTCTATTCAGTGTTATAATATTCTTTACATTTGGCTTGCATTCCGATATCATCCTGACGTCTGGCTTGTATACAAAAGTTTCAAGCTACTTGCCTGTACGTGGGATTTCTCACATAGTCTTAGAGAACATCAGCCATAAAACGGACGTCTGCACCTACAATCCTCAGAACTTTTTCGCTGCCATTCGGAAAGGTTGACTCGTACATTGTCTGGTGTTGGAATCTGCGTTTTCTTCCTCAGCTTCAGATAAGTACCCCATTGAAGATTTATTTGCTTGCTTCTGCCATTTGTTATTGTTAATATCATCCAGATGGGGCAAGTGTGGGTGTGGAAGACAAATTCCACATATGGATGGTCACGAGCTCTGTTTGTTTTGTATAGGGCTTACCCATGACCATCAGTCCTGTTGTATCTGTCAAGCCTTCATCCCTAAAACCTTCTGTAGTCATCTGTCTGCTTTAAACTTGTATCTTGAAAACCAGAGGCTTAGACATCTGGCTGGGGAATTGATGGAGGGTTCTGTGAGTTCCTCTGAGCCGTCTGTGAAGAGGAAGTTGGGCAAAGCTAGGCCCAAATCCTCTTCGGCTGTGCCTTCTCTCTCTGATGTACCCATTGAGGTTGGTGAAAACCCTGTGGTACAGTCGGAGGTAGGGTCCATCTGTCCGGTGGGAACCGCATTGGAGGCTGTCAGCAGTGTGGATCCGAGAACGTCTAAGGCCATGCAGATGTCCGGTTCGGACAATTTGGGGGAACCACGGCTAGTTATTTCTGAGGACTTAGAAACTGCTCCAGTTTCCTTGCAGTGGGAAGCTTCGGATGTTCGGCCTATGTCACGCCTTGCTTCTGCTTTAGAGAGACCTGCTAAAAAGAAGCAAAAGACTAAACATTCTGCAGTACCTTCTTACCCCTATGTCGGACTGGGATGTTTTCTCTCAAGGACTTAGTAAGCCCTTGATGGCCCTCATGCCTCTGTCTTTGGCTTCTCCTGTTTCTGGCCCTACCTTCTCCTCTTAGCATGTGCTGCTGTTGGGTCCTCAGGAGTCTTTCTGTGCTATCCCTCCCCAGGATTCTGACTCAGAGGGGTCTTCCTCAGATGAAGACTCCTTAGCATATTCCACCAAGCTACCTTCCCCCTTGGAATATGCTTCCCCAGAGGAAGAGTCTAGTGGGGGAAACTCACCTATGAAAACTCTCTTTTGGGGAGACAGTCAATAAGACGAGGAAATTCTTCAAGTGGGATTCTTCTCAAATTTCAGAGGAACAAAAGAGATACTATGACTTGCTTCAAGTGGAGTCCCTTGCAGCTGTCCCTCCAGTGCTTCCAGCCTTTCTTGATGCCTTTGCTTCATCTTCCAAGACCCCAAATTCACAAGTACCAGCTCCCAAAAGACCTGACTGCTTTTATAAGGTCCCTGAGAGTTGCAAATTTATTTTTAAATGCCCTTCAGCCAATCCAGCAGTGGTCTCTATCACTACTGACAAATCCTCTTGGGTTGTCTCCTCTACAGAATTACTTCCTTCAGACAAAGAAAGTAAAATTTTAGAGCGGTTAGGTAAGAAGGTTTAAACAATTTCAACCCTTGCAATCAAGGCCATTAATTACCAGACCCATATGTCTAAGTATTCTCTGGCTTTGCTATCCCAAGCATCTCAGGCTCTTTCTCAGCTTTCAGATTCAGAAGCTAAGTCCTTGGCTCTTTCTCTTTTAGCTGCATATTCACAGGTTTCTAGGCATTCCATTAAATTCAGTTGTGATGCTGTAGAAGCTTTCTCCAAGTCTGCAGCTTCTGCTTCTGTTCTCAGGAGATGCTCTTGGCTGCATCTACAGGCTCTTCAGATGGCATCAAGGCAAAACTACTTGATGCTGCATTGGATAATTCTGCTCTTTTTGGAAAAGCTGCTGCAGAATTCTGACTCTCAAAGATAAAAGTAAGGAGCTTCAGGGATTAAAGCATCTGTTAGTTTCTCCAGTTCCTAAATTTCATAGGAACATCCTAAAACTCCTTTTATTAGAAAGCATTCCAGGTCTTCCTCTTCTTCAGCTCCCTGGGGTTCTTGGCCATGTAAATCTGTTAGGGGACCTCCTCAGTCAAAAAGTATTACTTCTGCTCCATCCCCTCAGCAGCCCTTTAAGTCCAGACCAGCTCCCTGTGACATCCACTTCCACCTTCCAAGTCATAACCCTCTGTCTCTTTGCCTTTCGCTTTCCCTTTCAGCATGGAGGGAGAACACTCAGGACTCCTGGGTGACATCTATTATTCAAAGTGGCTATTTGATGACTTTGAAGTCTCTTCCTCCCTTTCATGGAATTCCTCAACCACCCTCAGACCAATTACATCTGTTTCCTCAGCTGCTAGTTCAGCTTTCTCTACAAGGCACCATTCAACCAGTCCCTTCAGACCAGCAAGGCAGGGGATTTTATTCGAGGATGTTCTTGGTTCCAAGAAAAGAGGTCCTTGGAGACCTATTCTGGATCTCTCAAAGTTGAATACCTTCCTGGTGATGCCTTCTTTCAGGATGCTATCCCTACAGTCTCTTCTCCCT
Organism: Protopterus annectens; assembly: GCF_019279795.1. Lineage (NCBI taxonomy): Eukaryota > Metazoa > Chordata > Ceratodontiformes > Protopteridae > Protopterus > Protopterus annectens. Next base: position 1,471,324,110 of record NC_056739.1, read on the forward strand.
GTTGACCCTTCTCTCCTCAAGCCTTCGTAGCTTTGCTGGATCTAAAGGATGCTTACCTGCATATCCCTGTTCACCCTCACTTCAGGAAATTCTTGGTATTCCTTGGTGGTTTCTTGGCACTTTTAGTTCTCTGTCTTGCCTTTGGTCTTTCCACTGCTCCAAGGGTTTTCATAAAGTGTCTAGTCCCAGCTATTACTTTCTTAAAACTGAAAGGTCTTCAAGTTTACCCTTACTTGGACAACTTGCGTTTTCTAGCCAGCAATCCAGATCTTGTGCTCCAACACCTGGATCTAGTTATTCCCTTTGTACAAAGGTTGAGGTGCATAATACATTTAATTTTAAAAACATCTACCCTTTCACCCAGTCAGGATCTAATTTTTCTGGGGTGCAGGTTCAGAACAGATTTGATGGTGGTATTTCTTCTTTCAGAGAAAGCTCTTTCTCTCTCAGCTTTAGTGGCATCTCTTCCTTCCATCACTGCCAGGAAGTTCCTCAGACTTCTTGGGTTCATGGCCTGTACAAGCCCCGTATTGCCCTTTGCAAAACTTCACATGAGCAAGTTCCAGTGGTTTCTGAAAACCATCTGGTCTCAGTATGGTCATCCCTTGGAGACTGTCATTCCTCTTCTTCCTTGCTTGAAAAAAGAGCTAGGGTGGTGGATGCGGCAACTCAGTCAGAATCGTGGTTCACCTCTTGAAATCCTTCAACCAGTACAGGATCATTATACAGATGACTCAGGTTTAGGTGGAGGGGCAGTCTTCGCTTCCACAAAGGTTCAGAGACTATGGTCACCTGCTCAGAGGAAGGAGCACATAAATGTCAGGGAATTGAGGGCTTTGATTCTAGCCTTACAGGCATTGCATCCTCGGCTTCTCCCAGGACCCCTCAAGATTCTCACAGACAATACTACAGTCCTTTGGTACATAAACAAGCAGGGGGGTATAAAATTTTATCTTCTTTGTCGCCTAGCAATCAAAGCGTGGGAGTTGGCTATTTAGTACAAAGTCTCACTACATGCAGTGTACCTTCCTTCTGCTCATAACTCTGTGACAGATGCATTGAGCAGATCCATGACACCTTCCCACGAGTGGATGCTTCGCAGGGATGTTTTCCTGGATCTGTTTCACCAGTGGAGTACTCCAGAGATGGGTTTATTTGCCTCCCCTCACAACAGACAACTTCCTCTTTTCTGTGCCAAGGTCCCTCACCCTCGGGCTTGGAAGGTAGACGCCCTATTATTTTCATGTCAGGGAATGTTTCTTTATGCATCCCCCCCTTCCTTTTGATTCAGAAAGTCCTGCTGAACATTTTACAGGCGAAACCAAAAATCTTGTTAGTGACTCCCTTTTGGCCAAGGCAGCATCGGTTCCTTCTTCTGCAATTAGCCAAAGGCCATCACTACAAGTTACCTCACTAGATAGATCTAATCTGTCAGGACAAGGGATCTTTGATTCACGCACACTTGTCAACTCTTCACTTTCTTATAAAACATCCTTCACATCAGTCCTCCCAAGAAACCAGTTCTTCCTCCTCCTCCTTGCGATCTTAATTTTGTCCTGTTGAAGTTGACTCGGGGCCCCTTTTGAACCAGCAGCCTCAGCTTCTCTGAAATTTTGTACTTTAAAGACAGTGCTTCTGGTAGCCATTACCTCTGCCAGAAGGGTTTCTGAGATCCAGGCATTAATGGCTTCACCACCTTTTCTAGTCTTCCATAAGGACAGGTTTTCTTTGAGAACTAATCCGTCTTTTATGCCTAAAGTAGTCAATGACCTTTTCTTAAATCAAACTATCCAATTGCCTACTTTTTTCCCATCTCCACAATCTCCTAGTGAGAGAATTTTGCATTTCCTAGATGTGCATAGACAGCTTAGAGTCTATCTTGACAAAACTAAGTCCGTCAGGAAATCTGATAGACTTTTCGTGTCTTTTCATCCCAGGGCTCTGGGTTTGCCTATTTCTAACAAACTATCTCTACATAGATTTCCAATGCCATTCTATTTGATCACTTTCATAGGAAATCATTACCCTCTTCGGTTAAAACCCATTCCACTAGATCTGTTGCATCCTCAGGGGCTTTCTTCATGGGTTTGGATACCCAATCCATTCTGGAAGCTGCCAGTTGGTTATCTGTTCATACCTTTGCTAGACCTTAAAGCTGGATAATATTTCCAGGGCCAGAGCAGCTTTTGCCAGAGCAATCATGCATGGATTTCTGGAAAATGTTTCTGCCTAATTTCTCTCTGTTTCATCCTCCTCCCTGGGTTCTCCTTCAGCTTTTGAACTCTCCCATATGTAAAGAATACTGCAACATTGAATAGAAGGACATAGAATAGTTGCTTAAAATCTTACCATAACCATAGATGTCATTCTCTTCTCTGTTGCAGTATTCTATCCCACCCGCCTTCCCCTTACATCTTGCTGTTTATTTGGATGACTGTCCTTTGGGCCTCCTTTTGGAGTTTCCTCATGGGGCTACTTTATTCTGAGGATTGTACTTGCGGATGTCCCTTTTATGGCTGCCATTCCCATTCCCTGAGCCTACATGCAACATCCTACATACAGGCAGTAGCTTGAAACTTTTGTATACAAACCAGACGTTGGGTCAATAGTGGAATACAACCCATATGTAAAGAATACTGCGACATAGAAGAGAAGGACCTCTATAGTTATGGTAAGATTTTACACAACTTTACTATCCTCTTGCTAGGAAGTCATTATCCATATTCCCTGCTATAAATACTGCATTTGCCCAGTTTTGCATGCCAGGCAGCGTCAGTTAGCTAGGGTATAACTATTCCCAGCTCCATAAAGTCTCCTCTTCAATTTTTCCCTTGGAACTAGAAAAACTTTCAACTTAAGCACTCAAGCCATTCATTTCTCAGCCTGGCACTTGCTCAAAACTCATAGCAAGCACTTACAAGCCCTAGACCCTCCTTTACTGTACAGAAGAACAAGGCTGTCTATTCAACCTTACCAGCCATTCAGTAAAACAGTTCACTGTACCTATCCAGGCATATCCAAAGGGCAGTTTCAGGCGTACTCTCCAGTCCAACTGGTGAATCTGGGCATTTTGAGGCAATGTTACAACTGCCTTATGTACACAGACAACCCACTCCTCCTACCACCAAACACTAATACATGTGAGAGATGCAATTGTACAGCCAAACTGGAGGCTAAGCTCTCTCAACCCAAAGCTGGATCAGACAGTCAGGAGGAGAAGGGAAATACTTGCATCACACCACCAGTCTCACACAGACCCATTAAACAAGCAACGGCAGAAAACACACAAATACACAAAAACATACTCGGAGGCTCTAAATAAAAATCTGCAAAAGCAACAGGGACCTCCAAAGCAGACATCCAAGCAACCTCCACCCCCCCAACACAAATCATGAAACACATACTTCACAAAACCAGTGTGCCATGCAATCACAGCCCTTAAGGTAAAATAACATACCCAACATACTAGTAATAGGTGACTCTATAGTCAGGCACACTGACGTCCCACTCACTAGGCTGAATAAGGAGGAAGTTACTGTTAGCTGCCTGTCAGGTGCCAGGATCTGCCACATAACACAAGCACTCAGGTCACTCCAGAACAAGTACAAATACGACTCTGTCATTGTCCATGTTGGTGTGAATGACCTGAGCTGTACCTCCCTGGACTACATGAAAAGAGACATGGAAGAGCTCTCTGATCTTGTAGCCCAGGCCGGTATGAAACTGACCCTGAGTAGCATCCTGCCCTCACCAAGAATGATACCATGGTATAAAGAAAAAATTATCAATTTCAACAACTGGCTAAGTTTCTGGTGTCATTCAAAGGGGATCCAGTGTCTGTCCGCATGGGATGACATGCTCAACAAGCCACGCTGCTTCGCTAGAGATGGCTTGCACCTGTCACCCTTAGACTTTCGAATACTGGCCAAGGCTCTTGCCACCCCCATAGTGCTTCTTTTAGGCAAGGCTCAAAAGACAAACCCACCGCCATAAATGGCACAAGTAACAAAAAACTGAGGGTAATGCTACTCAATGCCAGAAGTCTAAACCTCAAAATGCACACACTTGAGGCACTCCTCAGTATGGAGAAAATTGATATATGTGCAGTAACAGAAACCTGGTTTAAGGCTCCAGAGAGCACCCCAGCACTACCAGGCTACAACTCGTACCATACATTTCAGCCACAGAACCTGGACCGAAATACAAAAGGTGGGGGTGTATCCATATTCGTCAAGGATACCCACACCTCCAGGTTAGTGACACAGCATGATGCTTCAGAGATCATCCGTGTGCAACTAACAACGGGCAAAACTGCAATTCAAATTGTAGCTTGCTACAAATCACCCACCATGTCCCAGGACCCCCATTCCGCATTTCTGGAAACACTGGGAAATATAAAGGTCCTACCAAACACCCTAATATTGGGTGATTTCAATTGCCCAAACATTAACTGGGAGAACTACTCAAGTACCAACTCCCATGCCCAACATTTCCTAGAATTTATAAACTCAAACGCCTTGGATCAACTGGTCAACACTCCCACCAGAGGTGACAGCATATTGGACGTAGTCATCACCAACATGGGCAACAGGTGCTCCACACCAGAGGTCAACCCCTCGCTGGTTAGATCTGACCATAAACAAATCACTTTGGATATCCCCATTCTGCCCCCACCCCCGGACAAGAAAACCACAGTGAAAAACTTTTCAAAAGCAAACTTCACTTTACTTAAGACCGAGGTGGAAAGTTTCAAAGCCTCCATGCTAAAGGATAACGTTGTCCAAGCTGCAAAATTCTTTACTAATGCATTCTATGGGCACCTACAATATTGCATGGATCGTGCTATCCCAAAACCAAGACTCACTCCTCCAAGAAAAGGAAACCAGTCTGGTGGACTCCTGCCATAAACAAGCTATACAATAGGAGGAGGAAACTGGTACAGAAAAGAGTAAAATCCCAAGAAGGGAAGACATCCCTGATCAGTATCAGCAAGAAACTACAATCCCTCATAAAATCACGCAAGGCGAGTTTTGAAAGAAAAATTGCCAAGGATTCCAAAGATAACCACAAGGCATTCTTTAGCTATGTCAAGAATCTAAGTGGCAATGCTCTGATCTGCTCGGAGTTAGTGCAGAATGGTACAAAATACACTGAACCGACCGATATTGCCAACATCCTGGCAGACAGGTTTAGCGCAAACTTCACCCCCCCCTCTCACCCCCAAAAGGGTCCATAACCATACCAGAAGAATGTAGAGCCTCTGAAATCACAGACACTCAGGTTAAAACAGCCCTCTCCAAAGCCAAAAACACAGCATCAATGGGACCGGACAGTGTCCCAGGCTGCGTCCTACACGAGCTCAAAGACGAACTAACCCCTCACCTAAACACACTGTTCAAACTCAGCCTCTCCACAGGTTACGTATCCATAAAGTTGCGCACAACAACTGTTATTCTGCTCCACAAAGGTGGAGCCACAACAGACCCCGGGAAGTATCACCCTATAAGCTTGATTAGCTGGTCTGCAAGGCTATGGAGCGCATCATCATGGAACTCATTAACAGAGACATTGGGAACCTCCAAATACTGGACCCTACTCAGTTCAGCTTTGTTAAGGGCAGATCATGCCTCATAAACCCGGTGGACTTCTTTGAGACAGTTACCAAGGCTGTAGATGAGGGAAAGGTGGTACACAGCCTACCTTGACCTCGCAAAGGCCTTCAACACCATTCCCCATTTTGGTATTCTAGACAAGCTCACCAGCCTGAACATAAACCCCTACATCACAAGATGGGTTGCCAGCTGGCTCATGGACAGAACCCACAGGGTAAGAGTTGCGGGAGCTAGGTCTGACTCTAAACCGATTACAAGTGGTGTTCCCCAGGTCTCAGTCCTAGGACCTCTCCTGTTCTGCATATACTTCTCAGAGGTACAGGCAAGCACAGGAGGACTATGGCTGACCAAGTTCGCAGACGACTGCAAACTAGGGGCTATAATTGACTCTCCAGCTGACACAGGCATCCTACAAAAGGGTCTCACTGAGACGGATACCTGGTGTCAAAATCATGGCCTCAAGCTAAATGCCAAAAAGTGCATAGTCATCCCCTTTGGAAAAAACAAAGTACCCACAAACTACCACATAGGTGGTAGTCCCCTAAATACGGAAGACGTAATAAGGGATCTGGGGGCCCAAGTATATAGTAATCTCTCCTTTGATAATCACATTGCCAAAGTGGTTAGAAAATCCTTCTACGTGGGCCACCTTATCACAAAGTGTTTCCATCCAGATCAAAAGAGGTTATTGTGCCCCTCTAATCATCGCTTATCAGACCCATCATAGAGTACAATGCCCCCTTTGGGATGTATCTTACAAGACACCTGCAACAGCTGGAGAGACCACAGAAGTACCTCACCAAGAGGATCACTGGCCTCAAACAGATGCCCTATGCAGCTCAACTGAAGAAACTCCAGCTGTACTCTGTTGCATACCACCTACTCAGAGGTGATCTCTGCCTGACATACAAGGCCATGTCCAACCCAGAACTGATGGGCATGCTCCACCTAAAGAAAAGCTTATCCCCTCGAGCCACACGCTCTAGGGATCTAAACCTCACTACAACAATAAATAGGACGTGCTGGAGGGATAGATTCCTGTCCCAGAGACGTCCCATGCTTTGGAACAAGATTCCAATCTACATTAGGCAGAGCTCCTCGCTAACACTCTTCAAGAGAAATCTTGATGAGTGGATGGGAAACAGAAAATTTACCCCAGGGATCACTTCAGTCGCTCTGCTGGACAGAGGCACAGGGAACTAATCTAACGGGACGGCGAAAGCCAACACATTCTGGCTAGGCTTATAAATGCCTTCGGGCAGATAGCCTAGTATCTACCTATGAACCTATGATTTTGGTGAAGGTGGTGAGCTGCTTTGATACTCTGGATAGTCGTAGTCCTTGGGACTTGATGATGATCTTTTTGTTTTTAAAAGGATGCATAATGTATTAGGTTTACAGGAGAAAAAAACACTTTTGCTTATTAAAAATTCCTCTGCTGAATATCCAGAGCTTATTAGGCTGCAGCTGTGCGGGGAAAGCTTATAGCTTAAGAAATCAATAGAACCAATTGAAAGACAAATCTCAGGAACCTGTTGTTTTCTGGTTCAGTCTTTATTGGCCTGTTCTTCAGAGAAGATAAGCTCAGTTTGTGTTTTCTAAATCACATGCATAATCTTTTGCACCAAACATCCTTTCTATTCTGTCATTAAAAGTATATGTGCTATTTGAAATTTACCTAGATGAATTACAAAAACCACAAGCAAATATTCCCTTGGTTTTTCTTGTATATATTTTTTCTGTGTAAGCTTCTAATAAATCCTGAAAGTTATTACTTCTTTGATATGTAAATTTAGGTTAATTTACTATAATCTCCCACAGTCTTTCCTTTCACCTTAGTATTTTTCATTTAAAGACCTTTATTAAATCGTCACATTTAAATAATGACATTAGTACACAAACATTAATAGAAAACAAACCATAGTAAAGTATTTCATTATTTTCATATATATTACCATAGTAACGTATTTTATTTTCATGCATATTATATATTTTCTTTTTAAGAATCTTCATTTACTCCACATTAAATTGGTAAAACTAATGTCTGTCTCAGAAACTGATAGGAATTTTGCTGTCCTGACTTTAGTCTGTTCTGTCTACGAAGAGAGTAATTTTTAGAAAAGATCACCAGAGTCTACAATTATTATTTGAGTTCTGGTCAATGTTTAGATGTTTGTAACTTTCTGTAGTAAGTTTTTCTTGCAAAGTATAGGAAAAGATCTACACCAGGGAATGAGCTAGCAGTTCTCTTAGGCCCACAAAAGGAGTTGTAACAGCTGTTCTTCACCGCCTTCTTCAATGAAGAGTCATTTCTATTTAAAAAAGTGTCAAGATGGTCTTCTCCATTTTGTAGTGTCTATATTAAAAGAGGGTGAGGGTCATCATGTCTGAAAGCAGTCACGTACTGAGGTTTAGCCTATTGCTATCTCGGAAATGTATTGAAGCTTTCAACATTCTGTAGCTCATTCATCTTCAGACCTTATCAGTGTCTGTTCCAGGGTTTGTGCCAGCCCTGCTACTAAGTTCAGCTGTAGTCTGAAACAATGCAGAAATGTACTGGACCTTTTTGAAGGCAATGAGGACCGAATGCCTGTTGCTACTAGAAGGGAAATATAGCCACTATAGTGGAGATTAACCTGAGCATGAACTCCATGAAGAAAGCTTTTGATCTCACAGCTTTTGAAGTTTTCGTTTTTTTTTGTTTTGTTTTTTATTTATTTTTTTAATAAAGTAGTTGAACATTTGAATCTAGAGACTTGCAATTGGAGACTGGTATGAAGGTTTTACATCTATAAAAATGAATGGAAAGGTACTATCTTTACAGCTAGCTTTTGCTTTGTCATCAACAGAATAGTTAATGGGGTGCTAAAAGAACTTGCACACCGTGTAAGTTTAGTACAGTGTGTGTGACTGAATTAAAGTGACAAAATGCTTATTTGTAAGTGGGATTTAAACATAGGATACATTAATCCAAAGTACTTTGTCCTTCACATTATTGTAGCACTTCAAACTTTGTGCCGATGAATTTCAATGATATGCATGAGTGCAGGGCAAAGTAATACAGGGGCCTGTGTGATTCAGTGACACACAGACACTGATTGTAATGGAGTAAAGGTAGCTGCATAGGTGGTATCTACTTTAACCTTCATACAACTGTTGATTTAGGTTGGTTACACAAAAGTAACGAGAGAATGACTAAGGACTCAGAGAAGAAGGCAGGATTAAAAAGTGCAGCAGATATGAATGCTCATTAAACACATGTTTGTAGAGTTACTATTAGAATTGCATATAGACCTAGGAGATTATGAAAGAGGAAGAAAGGTAGCAGCATCCAGTATAGTTTGCTTTGAGGGGACCTCTTCATTGTGTAACAGTTGGGAAATCTCTTCAAGAAATCTCTCCTCAGTGCAGGCCTTTTAGTCACTAGCCCTTATGCCTCCAACTAGTGCAACTCATGGCATTACATGCTAGGCTTGGACTGTATGGCTTGGCTGTATGCTTTCCATTTCTTTCCAGCAACTTTGTATATTTCATGATCCTGGCATATCTTGCAGGAAAGTTACTAAGTTCAATACCAAAGAAACGAAAGCCCACCAAGTGTGCTTGTTGTAATTATCATTAGTGAAGACTCATAGGTTCATAAATGTGTACTAGGCTAATGGCCCTGGAGCCTTTACAAACCTAGCCCATAGAAATGCCCTGGCATCGTGCCACCCATTAGTTTCCAGTGCCTATCAAGTAGAGCCACTGAAGTGATCCCCGGGGTGAACTTTCTATTACCCATCCACTCATCAAGATTTCTCTTGATGAGGGACAGCGAGGTGCTCTGCTTGACATGTATGGGAAGTCTGTTCCAGTCTCTGGGTGAGGAACCTGTCCCTCCAGCATGTTCTGTTGATTGTGCTAATGAGGTTGAGGTCTCTGGAGCGTGTGGTGTGGAGGGATTGGGATTTCTTTAGATGTAGTATTTCTAACAGAGCTGGGTCAGATATGGCTTTGTAAGTCGAGCAGAGATCTCGTCTTAGTAGACGATATGAGACCGAGAATAGCTGGAGTTTGTCTGTCCTTGTAGGACATGTGTTTAAGGCCTAGGATCCTCTTCGTGAGGTACTTTTGTGGCCATTCCAGCTGTTGCATGTGTCTAGTGAGGTACATGCCAAATGGGACATTATACTCGATAATTGGCCTAATAAGGTAAGAGTAGAGAGAGAGATGATGACCTCTTTCTTCCTGAATGCAAAACCTTTGGTAATGAGATGTGCCACATAGGACTTTCTGACCACAGTGGCAATGTGGTGGTCGAAGGAAAGGTTGCTGTCAACCTGTGTCCCCAGATCTCTTATAACGCCTTCAGTGTTCAGTGGGCTCCCATCGATGTGGTAATTAGTGGGAACTGAGTTTTTCCCAAAGGGGATGACGACACATTTTTTGGAATTGAGCTTAAGGCCATTGTTTTGACACCAGTCATTGGTCTCAGTGAGGTCTTTCTGTAGGATGTCTACATCACTTGGGGAGTTAATAATGGCTCCCAGCTTGCAGTCATCTGCAAACTTGGTCAGCCAGATTCCCACTGGGTTGGCCTGGACTTCTGAGAAGTAGATGCCAAACAGGAGAGGACCCAGGACTGATCCCTGTGGGGACTGGACTCATGACTGGTTGGCAGTCTGACTTGGAGTCCGCTACTTTCACACTGTGGGTTCTATCTGTGAGCCAATTTGCAACCCACCTATTGATATAGGGATTGATGCCTAGTGTGGTGATTTTATCAATAATTCCTGAGTGGGGAATGGTGTCGAAGGCCTTGGCAAGATCGAGGTAGGCTGTATGAACTGCCTTGCCCTCATCCACAGCTCTGTTGACTGACTCAAAGAAGTCAACCAGGTTGAGCAGGCATGATCTACCTTTCACAAAACCAAACTGCATGGGATCTAAAGTTTGGAGATTCCTTATATCCTTGTTAATTAGGTCCATGATGATGCGTTCTATAGCCTTACATATCAGACTTGTCAGGCCAATGGGGCGATAATTCCCAGGGTCTATAGTCACTCCCCCTTTATGGAGAGAAATTACTATAGCAGTGCGCCATTCGGTAGGGACAAAGCCTGAAGTGAGGCTGTGATTGAACAGGGCACAGAGATGCGGTGCCAGTTCACTTTGTTGTTCATGCAGAACACATCCAGGGATATTGTCGGGTCCAATGGAAGCTGTATTCTTGGCCTTGGGCAATGCAGCTTTAACCTGTGCTGCCGTAATGCTGGGTGCCTGGCATTCCTCTGGTATTGTGATTGGTCCTTTAGGGGGGAGAGAGGGGTAAAGTTGGCACTGAATCTGTCAGCCAGTATGTTGGCAATATCTGTTGACTCAGTATAGGAGGTACCATTGTGCAGTAACTCGGAGCAAACCTGGGTAATGCCATGGAGATTCTTGATACAACTATAGAAGGTTTTGTGGTTGTTTTTAGTGTCTGACGTAATTCTGCCTTCATAGCTAGCTTTAGAGGTTTTGATGCAGGATCTCTCCTTTTTGTTGAGGCTAATAAGAGAGTTTTTCCAGTCTTGGGGACTTCACCTTTTCTGCAACAGTTTTCTCCTTCTGTTGTAGAATTTATTAGTGGCAGGGGACCACCAGATTGGCTTCCTTTTTTTGGAGGTGAGCGTCTTGGTTCTGTTGGGTATGGCTAGTTCCATGCATTTATGTACATATTTGTACAGTGCACTGTTGTATGATTCGGCAGTCATCTATCTATTTTCCATTGACATGGGTGCCGTGAAGTTAGCCATATCTGTTTTTAGGAGCCCAAAGTCAGCTTTGGAGAGGTTTTTCATGGTGGTTACCTTTGTGGGGGGGGGGGGGGGTGAGATGTGGATTTCTGTGGTGATTAGTTTGTGGTCGAGGAGGTATTGACTATTGGTGTAGAGCAATGGTTGCCCATGTTAGTAATAACCAGGTCAAGGATGTTGCTTCCTCTAGTGAGGGTAAGAATGAGCTGGTCCAGGGCATTGGAATTGATGAATTCCAGGAAGTGTTGGGCCAGTGTATTGGTGCATGAGTAGTTTTCCCAGTTGATGGAGGGGTAGTTGAAGTCACCTAGTATGAGAGTGTTGGGTTGGACCCTAATAGTTTCCAGGGTGCTTAGGAATGTGGAGTGAGAGTCATGGGACATGGTTGGGGACCTGTAGCAGGCTGTGACCTAAATCGCTGTCTTACCCATTGTTAGTTGTACCTGAAATATCTCAGATGTGTTATGCTGGGCTACTAATCTGGAGATGTGCATATCTTTTATGAATATGGAGACACCACTACCTTTGGAGGTTCGGTCCATGTTCTGGGGCCGAAAGGTGTGGAATGAGTTATAGCCTGGTAGCGCAGGGGTGCTTTCTGCTGCTTTAAACCAGGTCTCCGTTACAGCACAAATGTCGATGTTCTCCATTTTGAAGAGTGCTGTGAGCACGTGCATCTTGAGATTTAGACTTCTAGCATTGAGCAGCATGACCCTCAGATTGCATTTAGTTATAGCTGTTACAGTGGTAATTTGGCCTTTGGAACATCGCCTAAAAAAGGCACTTATAGGGGTGGCAAGAGCCTTGGCCAGTATCTGGAAACCCAGGGGTGACAGATGCAGGCCATCTCTGGCAAAGCATCGATGTCTGTCAGTCGAGGTTTATGCTGACAAAGTTTGCAGATGACTGCAAACTAGGCGCCATAGTAAAAACAAACACATCTGACACATCCTTCAGAAGGGTCTCTCAAGCGAGATAACTGGTGCCAGAGCCACAGACTAAGTTAAATGCCAAAAAATGCAAGTCATACCCGGGGAAAAAAAGAGTTTACCCCTAGCTACCATAGGGCAGGCCACCACAGAAGAACCACAGAAGGACCTGGGGGGGGGGGGGGATAGTAGTCTGTGGCCAGTCACCCATGTAGCTAAAGTAGTTAGTGTAGAGTAAGTAGTTGCCCACCTTATCATGAAGGATTCTATGTCATCCCAAGCAGGCAGATACTGGATCCTCTTAGAATGACACCAGAAACATAGCCAATTGTTGAAGTCAATAATTTTCTGCTTGTACTGCAGTATCATTCTGGGCAATGGTAGGATGCTGCCCAGGGCTAGGGTCATACCTGCCTGGGCCACATAATCTGAGAGCCCCTCCATGCCTTTTCATGTAGTCCAAGGAGGTGTGTCTCAGGTCATTCACACCCACATGGACAGTGTCAGAGTCATACTTGTACTTGTTGTGGAGTGACCGGAGTGTGTGTCAGATTCTGGCACCTAATACACAGCTGACTGTTACCTTCTCCTTATTCAATGTAGTGAGTGGAACATCAATGTTGCCTCACTATCGAGTCACCTATGATTAGTGTACTGGGCAAACTGTTTTGCCTTAGGGACTTAGGTTAAGGGGCACACTGTATAGGTGAGCTGTGTGTTTTGTGGTTTGTGTTGTGTTGTGGTGGTCAAGTGCATTTCTGCTTTGGAGGTCTCTGCTGTTTGGGTCGATTTCTATTGAGAGCCTCCGCGAAGGTGGGTATGTGGTTTGTGTTTTTATGTGAGAGCTGTGATGGTGGGTGTTCTGGAGGGCTATGTGTTGCATGTGGTGTGGTGCAGGTGTTGACCTTCTCCTCTTGACCAGCTATTCCAGTCTTGGATTGAGAATGCATGGCTTCCAATTTTAATATACAAGTGCATCTCTCACAAGTCTGAGTGTTGGGAGGTAAGAGGAAAGGGTTGTCTGTGTACATGAGGCAGTTGCTATACTGCCTCCGAATGCCCAAGTTCACCAGGTTAATAGGAGAAAGCACAGGGAACTGACCTTTAGACAATGCCAGGAGGGATGGTCATTATTATTAAGTACTGGAGCTGTTTCCTTATATATTCCTTTTACAAGAAAAATGTCACTCAAGGTGTCTGAGTCTGTACAGAGCACTGCCAAACACTTGAGGGGCAACTAATATGGAGACCCTGAAATTTTAAGGATGAAGTATTTAGGCTGATATTCTGAAGTTAGAAAGAAATCAGGCAGTACTTACTGAAAAATAAAGAATTAGCTTGTCAAGAATGATGAAAAGAGGTGAGTCATGTGAATGGCTACTACTAATACTGGTCTCAGCACAGTTTCACTCTGTTGGAATACAATACTTCTTTTCTTCTTCTCTCACCAGAAGGAAAATGTTAGCACTAATCCCAAGAAGAGAAGCAGGCCACAGCTCTTTTGATGATCCATAGTCTTGTCCCAGATGATGCAAGGGTCTGCAGGCTTATAGACTTTTTCTGGTAGATGCCTCGAATAGCAACCAGACCAACAGACCAGTCGGGTACGTTAAGAACAGACACTCACTCTCCAACCAGAAAGAGTCAAGAATCAGTGCACTCTGTTCCTACTCTAACCAAGATCAGAATATAAGCACAGATTCCAAGCCGTCACCTATAAAGCAGTTGTTAAGCTTTCTGGTGATCAACAGTCTCCAGGTAATTGCACTCCTCCTCTCACCAGGAGAAAACAGAAGAACTAATCCCAAGATGACTACTGGGAGGCAGAATGTGGGCTCTCCAATAACTGGTGGTCTTGCAATAGATGCTTAAAGATAGGATGAAAAAAATGGTTTATCCTAAACACAGTGTGCACTAGAGGAGGTAGATGTGAATGTAGGTAACTTAAGTTTTACCTGTCTAAAAAGTTAAGTTTTAGTGGAAAGTTAGATTTATTCTCCTCATGTTTCAAAACTTTCACTATGTTTGGGTCTTGTGAGGTCAGTAGATATGTGTTAAGTCCCATGATTGCAGATCTTAGGTTCATAGGTTCATAGGTTTATACTAGGCTATCTGCCCTAAGGCATTTATAAGCCTAGCCCAAATTTTTGTGGCTTACGCCACCCCTTATATGAAAAAATACTGTGCCCATTAGTTTGTTGTGCCTCTGTCCAGCAGTGACACAGATATGATTCCCGGGGTAAACCTACGATCTCCCATCCACAGGTCTAGATTTCTCTTGAACAGAGTCAGCGAGGTGCTCTGCCTCACATGGACCGGGATTTTATTCCACAGCATGATAAATCTATCCCTCCAGCACGTCCTATTTATATCCGTGCTAAGGTTTAAGTCGCTTGCTCTAGTGGTTTTGGTGGATTTGGATTTTTTGAGGTGGAGCATGTCCATTAATTCCGGGTTGGACATGGCCTTGTATGTCAGGCACATGTCACCTCTGAGCAGACTGTATGCGACTGAATAGAGCTGGAGTTTCTTCAATCTGGCAGCATATGACAGATTTTGGAGTCCCTTTATCCTTTTGGTGAGGAACTTTTGGGGTCTCTCCAATTGCTGCAGATGTCGGGTGAGATACATCCCGAATGGGACATTGTACTCGATCATTGGTCTGATAAGTGAAGAGTACAGGGGAACAATGACCTCACTAGATCTGGATGTGAATCCCTTCATGATCAGGTGGGCAATGTAGAAGGTCTTTCTAACCACTTTAGCAATGTGAGTGTCAAAAGAAAGGCCACTGTCAACCTGGGTCCCCAGGTCCCTGATAACCTCTTCTGTGCTTAGTGGATTGCCACCTATATGGTAGCTTGGGGTTACCTTGTTTTTCCCGAAAGGTATGACTATACATTTTTTGGCATTTAACTTCAGGCCATGGCTCTGGCACCAGCTATCTGTTTCCGTGAGTCCCTTCTGAAGGATATCCGTGTCCGATGCACTTTCCACTATGGCCCAGTTGGCAGTCTCCTGCAAACTTTGTCAGCCAAAGTCCTCCCATGTTGGCCTGTACTTCTGAGAAGTAGATGCCAAACAATAGGGGGCCAAGGACCGAGCCCCGTGGGACACCACTTGTGACCGGCTTGGAGTCTGACACAGCGCCAGCAACTCTAACCCTGTGGGTTCTGTCCTTAAGCCAGTTTGCAACCCATCTTGTGACATATGGGTTTACGTTTAAGCTGGCAAGTTTTTCTACAATACCCGAGTGGGGTATTGTGTCGAAAGCCTTTGCAAGGTCAAGGTAGGCTGTATGGACTGCCTTTCCCTCATCAATGGCCTTGGTGACTGTTTCGAAGAAGTCGACCAAGTTCAAAAGGCATGATCTTCCCTTGACAAAGCCAAACTGGGTCGGGTCCAATGTCTGCAAGTCCCCTATATCTTTGTTTATGAGCTCCGTTATGATCCTCTCCATAGCTTTGCAGACTAGACTTGTTAAGCTTATGGGGTAATTACCAGGGTCCGTGAGGCGCGCCTTTGTGGAGTGGGACCACAGTTGCCGTCACGCCACTCCTTGGGCATGTATCCTGTGGTAAGGCTGAGATTAAACAGCTGCCTTATGTGCAGGTTTAATTCCTCATTTAGCTCGTGTAGCACACAGCCGGGACACCATCCTGTCCCATTGATGCTGTGTTTTTAGCTTTACCGAGAGCAGCTTTCACCTGCGCATTTGAGATGTCCGGGAGGCTACACTCGGCTGGGATAGTTATCTCTCCTTTAGGGGGGAAGAGGGGGTGAAGTTTGCACTGAACCTGTCTGCCAGTATGTTGGCAATGTCTGTGGGTTCAGTGATTTTTGTATCATTTTGGACTAATTCTGAGCATATCTGGGAGTTTCCACCCAGGTTCCTAACATAGCTGAAAAAGGCCTTATGATTGTCCTTTGAATCCATGTCAATTTTTCTCTCAAAATTGGCCTTAGTTGATTTTATGAGTGCTCGTATTTTTTTACTAATAATGATCAGGGTGACTTCCCTTTTATGGATTTTGTTCTATCATGTAATAGCTTTCTCCTCTTATTGTAAAGTTTGTTAATGGCTGGGGTCCACCAGACTGGACGTTTGCCCTTTGTGGAAAGAGTCTTGGTTTTATTTGGGATTGCCTGATCCATGCAGTCCTGGTGTTCATAGAGGTGAGGCATTTGTAAGGGCTGGTCTCAGCACAGTTTGGGTTGTGGTTTCCTCTGGCTCAGGGGCCTTGAAGGATACCACACCAGTCTTGAGTAGTGATAGTTTGTTTAGAGCTTTAGAAGTTCTTCACTATGGTCTTTTTGTTTGGGGTGCAAGACCAACAGGCGGGATGTGGATTTCCAGTGAGATTAGTTTATGATCAGATCTCACCAATGAGGGATATACTTCCGTGTGGAGCATTTGTCCCCATGTTTGTGACAATGAGATCTAGTATATTTTCTCCTCTCCAGGAACAGTGAACTAATCCATGACTACTGGGAGGCATTTGAATTTATGAACTCCAGGAACTGTTGGGCAATAGAAAGTTAGGATGAGTAATGTTCCTAAACACAGTCTAGGTAGATGTGAATGTAGGTTTAAGTCACCTGTCAATATGATGGTGTTTGGAGATACATTTATACCCTCATGTGTCTTCAGGATGTGTGGGTCTTGTGAGGTCAGTAGATATGTGTTGAGTCCCATGATTGCACATATACATCTAATCAATTTCAAGGAGGCCCATACCTCCTTTGGAATGGGGAATATATAACCCTGGTGTGCACTGATTTTTATAAGTCATTTGGTCAGCATGAAACATCCTTCTTGTTTTCCTATCTAATCTATCCAAAACGTTTTGGGGCCAGTCAATCACTCCAAAACTGTAAGTTAGGACAGGAAGAGCAAATTAAGTTTATAGCTTAAATTTTGTTCCTAGATATCTATGCTCTTTTCAGGATTAATTTAAGTCTTCTAAAGTACTCCTTACTACGTTTTATTTGCATTTGTTCATGTTTTATTGTTGGTCCTTCATCAGTTCCCACATTTATACACTCCCTCTTGCTCAAGTTCTTTTACATCACATTCTTGTCCCAAGCTGATGTTTTCCTGCTTTAAAGAATGTTTTTGCACATTTGTCAAGACCAAATGACATTCCTATATCATCCGAAAAGTTTTGACAACTTGCAGTTATGATTTCAGTTCCTCATCTGATGAGCTATACAGTTTTAAATCATCAACAAAGATAAGATGAGAAGACTTTATACTTTGTTGTTTTCTAGGAGCCAAATTGTATCTATGGCCTAAGCTGTTAAGTAAACAGCTTAATGGGTTAAGGGCAAGACAGAATAGCAGCGGTGTCAGAAAGTCACCCTGGAATTATCCTCCTTTGAATTTTTATCCCTGGAATAATAATTTGTCCTTTATCATGGCTTAATTGCAAAGTGGTCTGCCACTGATTCTTGCGTCACTGTAATGTAATCAGTTGATCAGTGTAGGGTGTATCTTGCACATTTTTAAGCACTCTTTTATCCATGAATGTGGGTTACTATCATATGCTCTTTTTTTACAGTTCTCCACTATAACTTTATTTAACAACAAATAATCCTTTGTTCCATATGACTTTCTTTTCTTGTCCTTTTTATTCTACTGCCATAATTGAGTTTTCTTCTAAATGACTATAGACTCTGTCGGCATCAATTCCCAGTGTATAGTTTATATGTTGTTGGAACGCGAGTTATTGGTCTGTAATTTTTAGGGTAGCTTGCAGGTTCAGTCTTAAGTAGGAGCATTGTTTTTCCTGTTGTTAGCCAGGTTGGTGTCTGTTCGGGGTGTGCATATAAATAGTTCTTACTCATGGCTAAATCTTCGTGCAAA
The DNA here is from genome assembly GCF_019279795.1 of Protopterus annectens. Taxonomy (NCBI): domain Eukaryota; kingdom Metazoa; phylum Chordata; order Ceratodontiformes; family Protopteridae; genus Protopterus; species Protopterus annectens. Next base: position 1,471,342,297 of record NC_056739.1, read on the forward strand.
GATGTTAATACTTTTAACCAGAAGTTAGATACTGCATCTGGGCCTGGTGTTTTCCAGGCTTTTCTTAACTTTGTTTCCATCTCTCTGGTTGTTACTTCATTCCATTTCATATCCTGTTCCTTTAAACTTTTTATCCTTTCTTTTACTACTTCTCTCCATTTAGGATCTTTGTTATGTTCCACAGGATCTTTATATATGCTTCTCCAAAATGTCTGTTTCTTCTTTTTTGATGGTCTTTCAATTCGTTTTACCTTGTTTCCCAATTCTCTATAAAACATTTTGAGTCATCAGTAAACTGCTTATTTTGTACTCTTTCTTTATATTTATCTGCATATCTTCTAAGTTTTTCCACCTGTGCTGAGATTTTTAGTTTATTTGGGATAGTGCATGATAGATCCTGATCTGTTCTAATACTGCACATTGTTTTTGTCACATCTGTCTTTCTAAGTATTTTTTGATCTGTTCCCTATTCTCTACTCTTCTGAATGCGACATTTCTTGTCTTTAATTGCTATATAGTTTTCTCTTCAGTACTTCCATGATGGTATTCGATTTCTCGCCTTCCTTTCCCTCACTACCCTGTACTCCTGTGGTAGAACTTTATCAGTTATTAATTTAGCTGCACAGTAATGTATCCTTTTTACAGATGAGTTAGTGTCCCTCCTCTGTAATGCATCTTACATGGTCTTTGAGGAACACCTATGTCCATCAATAACTAATCTGTGTTCCTACCAAAAGTTGCTTCAGAATTGTTCATAAATGAGTCCATCAACTTTGCTATTTTTCTTTCTAGTGCCATACTCAGAGGAAATGCTGTGTGCATTACCCGATGTGCAGAACTAGCTTAAGCTTTACCTAAATAGTGTTCATGAATTCAAGAAAATGGAATGTTCATCTCATTTGCTGTTGTAGAGAAGGTCTTGCTGTGTGACCAGGCAGGCCTTGTCCAAATGGACTGCTTTACTGTGCACCATATTTTGTCAATGAGAAGCTAATCACAATTTTGCTAATGCAGTCAAAGACCACTTCACCATTAGCTTGCTATTTAAAATGCCTGTTTCTTGAATGTATCCATTGTGGACATCTGTGCAGCAGCTAGTTGGTCGATGGTGGTCTTTCACCAGGCATTATTGGACCCATGGTAGTGGACATTGGACCTTCTTTGGAAATTTTGGAGCTCTTCATTTATGGGTCTGTCTGGATTCTTCCTCTGTGGGTGTTATTTCCAATTAATTGGTATTCTTGCTAGGTGTTGCCTTTTGTATTGGGCCCTTCCAAAAGTAAAAAGCAGTGAATACCCACCACTGAATTAATCTTTGGAGGGACCTCTGCAGTAGGATATTTATTATCTTCCCACTATTTCTTGTATTTGGATGACACTTCCATCTGCCTTATGGGTTGATATTTCAAGTTTAGAATTTTCATTTCTTGTTGACCTTTCAGAGCAAGCCAGCTACACAACACACAGGAGTGTGCTACAGTATAGTCTTTTTAAACACAACGTGCTTTAACTTCTGAACTCCCTTCTGGTTCCAAACAGTTTGAAGATTCTCTGGCTCTTTTTCTAAAGGGTTTACGTAGTAAGTTAGTAAAGAAACTATTTGTGTCTTGACAGTACCCACCCTCGTGATATACCTTGTGCTTCTAGAAAGGCAAAGCAGGTTAGACTAGACTGAATTTGCACACTCCTGTCCAGTTGTCAAGTTCATCTTGAAAGATGCAAGAATGTGCTCTGCTTTATATGTAAAAGCAGTTTATTCCAGAGATAGTGTTGTATGTCAGTGGAGATAAATCCCAGGTTTTGGTGTTTGTGTAGTTGTTTCTATTGTAGAGTTGCAAGAGATCAAAAAGGGTTGGAGCCTTAATGGTAAAGAATGCATGAGACAGATCTGTACATAAGAGTCTCCATAGGATTAGGGATTCAAGCCTGCCTTGGTGTAGCCAAGGGTATTTAGACTGCTATTTTTTTAGATGAGAACCTCTGGGTTCTTCTTAGCTTTGTGATGTGCCTGAATAGGAACCTGCTGAAGTGGGCATTGTACTCTAGATGTATCTGAGCTGAATACAGTGAGACGATAACTTCTTTTGACCATGGTGAAGATGCCTTTAGATATCAGTTGTGGTAATATATAGGATTTCTCCATTACAAATGCTGAATGGTGGTTAAAAGAGAGGGAGTTTTTCACAACGTTGCCTAGATTCTTAACAACTGTGTCTGTCTGAAGTGGGGTACGTTTTAGGTAAGAGTTGTTTGCCAAATGTGACAATACTGCACTTTTTTTACATTTAATTTTATCCCCCTTTCAGCACACCATTGGTTTGTAATGATTAGTTCTTGTAGGTTTCCTTTGTCCAAGAGGAAATCAGCCAGTGACATCCAGGTTATAGTCGTTGGTAAACTTAGTAAGCGCTCTGTGTTTACAGTTTGGAAGTTGGAAAGTTATATACCACTAAGTTACCTGAGGTGCCATCTGCCACTGTGGCTATGTGGTTTCTTTCTTACAGATAGTTTCCTGTCAGCCTTACCATGTAAAGGTCTACATGTAGATCTCTTGCCTTTTTTACAACCGCAGCATATGGAATGGTGCTGAATACCTTGGCAAATTGCTCCTGCCCACCCTAATACATATGTGCTATCCCTAACTCTACTCCTATAGTTACCTTTTCCCTAAAAGTGCCACTGTGCAGACCAGATATGTCTGGAAGTTAGTGGTCTTTGTTCTTGTTGTTTGATCAACTGCAAAAGGAGACCGTTTTCCTTTTGTGATTGGGGTACCTTTGGCCATGTTGGATTTCAGGTATGTGTGTTCAATGTGTCATTATGCATATAATGTGCATTAGTGTTAGTGATAATGTGCATCAGTGTTAGTGCGTATTGACATTTGTTTATATACTCCTAGACATGTGTATGTGCATATATATGCATCTGTCTATCCACGCAGAGAAAGAGGTTTATAGGTAGATACTAGACAATCAGTCCAGTAGACCATTTATAGTCTAGCTTGGTCCCCTTTTCAGTAAGGACAGAGTGATGAGATCAGGGGTAAATTTATGGATTCCCATATACTCTTCAAGGTTAGTTTTGCATTGAGTTAGGGAGCTGCTATGTTATGTAAAGGAAGCTTATTCCATAGGTCATTTGTTGCCTTGTAGGCTAAGAAGAAGTTGCCATGCAGAAGCCTGTAAGAGGCAAAATAGACAGAGAGAGAGAGACATAGGGCTTTTAATTTCTTTGAATAGCTTAGTGGTCTCATAACTGAGATTTTCTTTGTGAGGAAATGCTGAGAATTTTCAGGTTGGATGGCATGTTCAATATGTACATGCCAAACAGGGCATTATCAAATATTGGTCTGATGAAGAGCAGAATAGAGGGACAGTGATGACTTTTGGCATAGAGGTTATCCTAATAATTAGCTGAGCTAGGTAAACATATTTCCTAACAGTAGTCAATACATGGTGGTCAAAGTGAAGTTCATTGTCCACAGATGTGCCCAGGTGCCATGAGCTTGTAAGGATTAGGCCCTTTTAGAAGAGATGGGTGTGTTATGATGAGCTGATGACAACTGCAAGTTTGAGTCATCAGCAAACCTATTCAGTCAGAGGCCCTTAAGATCAGCAAAGTTAGTGCCAGAAAGTAGTAATCCTAGCAAGGAGCTCTGGGGGATGCCACTGATAATGTGTCATTTAGAGGAGAATGTGGTGTGTCTGAGTGGGCTCATCCTCTAAGCTAATTGTTATCCAACACATTGTGTGGGTTTGTATTCCATTGAGTTAATTTTTTATAATACCAGAGGAGGAATAGTATCAAAGGTTTTGGCTGGGCTCTTGGTGGACATCATGAACAGATTTGCCTTTATTTACTGCCTTGTGACCATCTTATAGGAATCCATCAGGTTAAGTAAGCAGGTTGTACCTTTTACAATGCCAGATTAGTTTTGGTCAAGAGTTTGAGCTACCAATATCCAGGAGCTTCATGCTTATATATTTAATTTTTTCAAATTATATTGATAAAGCTAATTTGTCTGTAGTTACCAGGGACAGTGGTAAGATCATTCTTTTGGGGGGAGTACTATGACAGCTGTTCCCAGGACTTGTATACACACCCAGTGAATTGGCTGATTGAATAGATATGTGAAGGAATCAGTGAATTTGTATTTCTTACTGACAGGGAACATGTTAAGTTGTCTGGACCCATAGAGGTAGTGTTCTTAGTTCTGGAAAAGGAATTTAGAACTTGTTCAGAGGCAATTATAGGTGGAATGCTGACTAGGAAGATGTGAAGGGGAAATGGGGAGGAAAGAGGGAGAACATTTGAGAATAAACCTGTCTGCTTGTGTATTTGCTATTTCCTGAGGGTAAGAGTAGGTGGTGCCACTGAATACAATCTCTTTTCAGTGCTGAATACTGTTTTGAAGATCCAAATGTAGTTAAAGAATGCTTTGTTGTTTTCCTTGGATGATGCAGCAACATTTAATTTATTCTTTTGCCTTAGTTCTTTATTTATCATGTTGAAATCCCTTTTAATCCAGGGGAATTAAGCTTATTCTTTAGTGTCAAATGCTTTTCATCTTGTGTAGGTTATTGATAGTGGGGGTTCCACCTTAAAAGAATGATCTGAAATAGTTTACTTAATTTGGTCTTCAATCTGTGGGTATTCAGATCCGGATCGGATCCAAGACGGCTGCATCACTAGCATCTGATTCGAGCTCCAAGCTCCTCCCCTTACCCATAATGGCCCTCTATCTCCTACCTTCCCTCAGATCTCGTTTGCCTCTGAAAAGCTAGGCATCATGGTCGCTGAGGTCCAGGCTTATCGTTGGGTAAGTGACAGTTTTCCCTACTTTCCTTTTCAACCTCCCCTACCTCGCACTTTAATCGTCTGTTTAAAAAAAAAAAAGTTTTGGTGTGGTAGTTCCCTCTTCACCCCCCCCCCCACTACACCTTCTTATTAATGAGTGAGTGTGTGATGGTTGTATGTGTGTGTGTGTGTGTGGGCCTTACTTCCCAAACATGGTTGAAACCCCCAAGCCTGTTTTTGGGAAGTTCACGGAGTGTGGCCATAAGCTCTCTCCAGCTGATGGCCACACTCAGTGCATAGTGTGTTTAGGCATGGCCCATCTACTCACAGCCTGCTCTATTTGCACGGTCTTTAATCCTAGAGCCCTCAAGGACAGATGGACTAAGCTGATTATGAAAGGGCTTCTTCCCTCATCGGGGACGGCCGCCCCCGTTACTTCTAGCCCAGCCATGTCGTTGGCTGCTACTGCTTCGTCCCCTTCCCAGGCCTCTGGGACTCAACCTCCCACCATGAGGCCTGCGGATAGGGAGAAATCTAGAAAGGACAGACCAAGGAAGTGATACCCATACCGCATGGCTCCGGTGGGTCCTTCTCCCAAGACAAAGATCTCTTCTAGGTCTAGTACTCCCCGGCTCCGTTCACCCAGATTCTCTTTGGAGCTGGAGGTGTCCAGACCACCGTCTAGAGCCTCTCCTCACCGGCACTCCAGGCCAGCATCGGTGGCTTCTTCTCCATGTTCTACACGCAGTTTGAGCGAGGCAGAGATGGACAGAATGATGCGGAAATTTATCTGCACCCAGATCCAGTTGGGAGTCTTGCCAGCCCCCTCTCCCTCTGGAGTGGGGAGTTCGCAACCTTTTTTCACCCCCATAACTCCTCCGATCTGACCTTTGGCTTTGGAGTCTTTGGATCCAAGAAGTCTCTGTGTCGAGGAGTCTGCACTGACGATACTTTGTACCTTGACGCCAGCTGTTGCCTTGAGTGTGTCAGATCTGACTAGTTCGGATCCGAGCTCTCGGAGTCGTAGCCTCGGCGTCAGATCCGAGGGGGTTCTGTCGGCTCAGAGTTGGTTGGACCTCAGTCTCCCCCTTGGCTTCTCAGCTCTTGTGGGCTCTGCTCTGATGCCTCCTTCGGATCCGGGGAGAGAGGTTCCCTTGCTTGTTTCCCAGGATGCCTGCTGTCCTTCAGCATTCGACGAGGTGGAGTGGGTCGAGACCCCTGACCATTTTCTCTTCGGAGTCTGCCTCGACTCCCTCTGTTCTGGGTACGGCTCTGACTCTTATGTCTTCTCAGGGACAGCCTGTGCTTGTTTTGCCTCAGGAGTCTCCCACACGGGAACAGCAGGAAGTTTGTGGGTCCTCCCAAGAGAGTCCCACTGAGAAGGTACTTAGCAAATGATCATGCAAAAGGAGGCACCTGGACTCTCCTCCAGAGTCCCTCACGGATGACACTGACTTGGAGGAAGGGGAAGGTTCCCCCAGATCACCCCCCCGAGGATGTGTCCTTCGGAGACATCATGGAACTTCTGCTCCAAAGAGGAGGGTGGTCCACCCAAAAACCAAACCCAGATGAGTCAGTGTTCCTAGAGGCATTCGGCATGGGCCTATCTACCTCCTGGGTATCCCCCCTGTGGATCCACTTGTGGACCTGATCACCACCAGGGCATGGAAAGAACCGGACACCGTGGAAGCCATTTCAAGAATGCTAGACAAAGGTAGTCAGTCCCCTACTGGACAGGACTAGCTGGAGTAAGGGGTCCCCAGTAGACGCTATGGGTGGTGACAGCCGCCACCAAGAAAGAGCTCACGCAGGGGAGCTCTACGGTCAATCCTGACTGGGAGTCGGGGAGTATGGATCGTTTGGGGAAGCGAGTATATGCTTCAGCAACCTTTTCCATAAGGGAGCTGAATTATATGGTGCACATCATCCATTAACAGTGAGACCTGGTCAAGGAAGTCACTGAGTCGCCCCTAGAGTCCATGTTGGTGGAGGGCAAGAAAACATTCTCTGCACGCGTGGCCACTCTGAAAGCAGTTGCAAATGCGGCCATGCATCTCTTCTCCCATGCCACAGAAGGAGCTGCTTAGGGCTGCTGGGTCTGGCATAGCTATGAGGTGGCACGCCTGGCTTCAGCTATGCCAGTTTTCGGAACCCTTCAGGGCATCCTTTGCTAATGCCCCCTACGGTGGTTCTTCCCTGTTTGGGAAGTCTGTGCGTGAGACCCTGGTCCAGAATGAGAAGGACAGGAAGACACTGTCTGCCATCGGGATCCGCTTCTCCACCCCTCAAAGATCCTTTTTGAGGAATCAGCGAGGGGCATAGAAGATGTGGTTCTGGAAATCTCAGATATCTCGGGACACTCTGGACAATCTTCCCCCAGAGGCAGAGGGGGATACAATAGACGCCAACCTTTCTCCTCTTGAACTCCAAAAGAAAACACTGAACAAAGACCTGCAATTTAGTTACTTTTCTGGCTGTAGCTGGATAACTTCTAAGTGTAGTGTAAAACAAGGTCTGAGCGAAACATAAATGAGGGTGATTAGAGACCAAAAAGAAGCAGTTCTTTTACAGAAGGTAAAGAAAATAACAGTGACCCTCACAAATCCCATTATATGTCAATGGCATGGAAATTCAGTTACTTCTTTGTCAGGCATGAGTCATACAAAGCATTATGGGAAAGAGGGTTGAGGGAGAATAAGACACATTGATACATCAAGCTCCATTGGTAGCCATGTTGTGGAAAACAGGCTAAAATTATAAATAAAGCACTTAGAGTGATTTTGAGGTGTTAAAATAGGTCAGGAAACACAGTGAAAAAAACAGATTTTTTTGTAGTTCTAGGGTGTAGTTTATGCCCTGGCACAGCATGCTACAGAATTCCAGCATTTTAGGGATTTGATGTTCTTTGTTTTAGACACTGTTGATTCTTTTCCCTTTATTGAAAGTTTTAATGCTAAACTTGAAATTAAGGAACTTAGGTGGCAGAAAGGGCTGACCAGCCACCAGTGTTAAATGAACTCATTAATATGTAATTACTTAAATGTATTTTAAAGGATAGACTTATTAATCCCCACCTTTTATGTTAATATGTTTTGTCTCATTGGCTCTTTTGTACCTTGCTTATTTAAATAATTGTTTTTTTTTTTCATTTTTAGTTTAGTTTATATGAAAGATATACTATTTAAATGCTTGCTGAATGTTTTGTCATCCTCTTCTGAAGAAGTTTGTACATTAAACGAATGAAAGCACTAAAAGTAATTTTTTTGTCTGAGTAGTTTCTTGAGCCCATAGGCAATTTGTTTTTTATTGGTTTTGGATTGTGCCTAGCCACTGGTTTTAAGTTGTTTCTTGTTTATCCAACTGTGCATATTTGTTGTTGGCAGCATATGTTTGCCAAATTAAGGCTAATAATGAAAATCAGTCAAAGTGGTGTTAATCTCAATAGTTAAAGACTATTGTTTAACGTGATAGGCATAGTGGGCTGTAGGAGATGGTGGGGATGCTGTAGTTAGCAATGATGTGATAAGTGGTCCTGATTTTCAGGAGTTCTGGGTTGTTTTCTCATTACTTAAAAATGCAGTGATGGAGTTACAAATAAATAGGGCACTTTACCACCAATAACGCAGTTATCAACAGCAGAAAGACTAAAGAATTAGTGGGCATTAAACTCTGCTGTCACTGGATTTGGCACCATATCTGTGTAACTTTGTAAGTTGGGGTACAGGGACCTTTCGGCACATGTCCATGTCATAACTGCAAACAGTGCAGATTTATTCATTCTGTGCAGAGTTTCTTTTTAAAACATTTAGATAAAACGATTTACAGTCATAAAAGATTCAGTTGTAAAAGTGTTGGAGTTGTTTGTTTGGCTTCGTGAGTAAATTGTGAAAGTTTTTATGTGGGCAAAACTGTCCAAGCCCTTTGTAAAAGAATTTATGAGCATCGTGCTGCCATTAAAGGAAAACTTTACCCTATAACTAAAAAAAAAATCTGTTTTTTTCACTCTGTCTTTATTTCTTGACCTATTTAATCACTTCAGAATCACTCTTAAGTGCTTTATTTGTAATTTTAGCCTGTGGTTTAATGAGCGTCAGACGTTATTCAGTCGCACAGGTTTTATAGCTAGGTCATGTGCATAAGCATTAGTAAAACTACAAATTCTGGCAGCTTCCCACACAATCACACGTGTGTGTGTGTGTGTGTGTGTGTGTGTGTGTGTGTGTGTGTGTGTGTGTGTAACATATTACAGTGGGTCTCATGCTAGGTGTATGAAAACTTAGTCAGAATTTTCTGTGCGATATTGTGATAGGGTGCATTAAAAATTATACCTTTTATGCATTTCTATATAGAAAATGTTTTCTTTTTTTTTTAAGAAAGAGACAGGCATGTCTTTGTATTAGCTAGAGATTTCTTTATGCAGAGATGGTAACAAGTAATTATCTGATGTATAAAAAGGACTATGACCCTGGCAGTCAGAAAAAGTTGGCCTCTCACTACAGAGGGAGCTGGGTGCCTAAAACAGTGGATCCAGTGTTTATTTTCATTTGATTCAAGAATGGGCTTGCAGATCTGACTTCATCACCAACACTAAAGCTTCTCAGTTCTAAGGCTCTGACTCCTCTCCTACCCATAATTCCCTGCACTGCATCTTAGTACCTCAGGTCTTGTTTGCCTCCTGAAGACTTTGGTCGCATCTGCTATGGCTCATCAACACCTGCATCCTTTTGCAATTTTTTGCGAGTTTTCAATACTTCTCCCTCTAACAAGCGATGTATCTCTGCAGTTTCTACGTTTAGAATTAAAATTAGTATTAGGTTCTGTTTGATAAACTAGGATTGATGTTCATCGTGTTTCACTGTTGCAGTCATTACTCTAGGGTTATCCTGCTAGCAGGCTACCCCCAATCTGCCTGAATTCCAAAGTCCTGGTCCAGCGTCGGTCGCTGTTGCCTCTTCCCTGACGTCAGTGTGCCAGGGTTATAAAAGATGTAGCCGACGCCATGTGGACACCCAGCTCCCACCTCACAATCCACATACATTATGTGTTTACTGTTTTGATGCTGCCCATCTGGACATGCCATGTCAAGGTTGTACCTCCTTCAGTTTAGGGCTGTCCAGACCAGGAGGGAGAGGCGTATAGTCAAGCACCTTCTCCTGACACAGACAGAGTCTGCAATTACTGCAGCTTCTACATCCTTTCTTCCAGAGAACAAGGATAGGCAAGCTAAAGATAAGTCTAAGGAGAAAGAAAAAGAGAAGGAAGTCTTGAAGGAAAAGGATAAATCAGATTCTAAAAGGTTGAGGAAACATTCCCCGGATCCAGTGTTGGTATCTGGGCCAGATCCAGGTCTGTCCCTCACCTTTTTGCCCCCGGCTCTGTCCGAATCTAGTTAGTCTGAGATTATACTCTCCTAATCTCCAGGAGTGGAGGTATTCAAAACCACCTTTGATGGCATTGTCTTCCTGGTCGTCTAGAAGTCTCACTGGACAACATGTTGACAGCACGATAAGGAAGGTCCTTAGAATCCAGATCTAGCTTGGGTGTTCTCTCAGTACCATCAACTGGTAATATACTGAGTCTTGGGTCACCTTCCCCTCCTCTTTCTTCTTAGGTTCCAGTCTGCCCTTTGGACCTGACTGCCTTGGATCCGATCTGTCTCAGACTGCCTTTGCTGGAGCCGACAGTTACTTCAACTCTGATAGCATCCTTTCCTGTTTCCACTCTGATATGCGTGGGTATGGAAGAGTCTCTGGGCCGGGGTTCAAGGGGATAGGTCAACACTAAATTTGTCGGAACCATCTGTTCCCCTTGTAGCCTCAGCACTTGATAGCACAGCTTTGAGATCAGCTTCAGGATCGAGACCCATTGGTTTTGCGGTATCTGTTCTGTCTGAAGATGGGAAGAAGCCAACAGAGCCAATGCTGACTTCGGTCTTCAAGGTTTTTGAAACCATCCTATCAATGCCAAGGGGAAAAAGTGCTTCCACCCAAACCCCGGCAGGACTCAGCTTCTATTACCCATCAGTATGCCAGACAAGGAAAGTCTGTACAACAAGCTTTTCAGGCTCCACGTTACATTAGCTCCCAGTCTGATTCAGAACTTTCCGATCTCCCATCAGAACCAGTTTATAAGAAGCAGTCATGCAAGCAGAAGCACATAGACTCTTCTCCAGAGTCTTTACTGAAGACACAGATGTGGGTGAAGGCAAAGGCTCCCTTAGATCCCCCTTAGAAGACATCACCTTCGGTGAGATTTTTAAATTGATGAAGCAGAGAGGAGGATGGTCCACTAATGATCATTCAGTAGAGTAGTCTGCATTCTTGAAAACCTTTGATTCCGGCTTAACATCGTCCTGGGTGGTGCCACCCATTGACCCCCTCATTGACCTTATGGCTCAATGACACGGAAGGATCCTGACGTGATGGAACACATCCCCAAAAAATCTGACAGGATATTCACAGCACCAAAGGAAAGAAAGCATTGGAACAAAGGCCAACCAGTTGATGCAATAGTAGTGGCAGCCACTAGAAAGGACTTGGAGGAAAGTTCCTTGGTCCATCCCCCTACCAAGGAGTCTAGAGTGATGAACCGGTTTGGGAAACAGACATATGCTTCAATGACTTTTGCACATAAAGCACTGAATTATTTAGCCTATGTCATTAGATATCAGAGAAATCTGACAAAACAGCTTTCAAAGTTTGGGTAACCTGTCTGCAGATGTTCAGAAGACTGTGGACATGCAGCTTTCTACCCTTCAGTCTACCTCCAACATAGCCATGCAACTGCTTTCTAACACAGTTGATGGCATGGCTAGTGCAGTAGCTACTAGCATCACCGTGCATTGGCTTGCTTGGATGCATTTCTGTGATTTTGCTGAAAGCTTTAAGATGTCCTTCATCAATGCCCCCTATGATGGCTCCACTCTATTTGTACTAAAAGAAAAACACTCTAACCAGGAGTCAGCAAGATAGTAAGACTCTCTGCAGTGGGAATCCGTTTCCCCACCCCTCAAAGAACCTTTAGTAGCAGTCAAAGGGCTGGGGAGAAAATGTGGTTCTGTAATTCACCGACTGTTATCAAGACAGCCCTGGGGATGGACTTTCTCATGGCAGGGAGAAGACAACTATAATGGTTGTCACCCTATAAAAGCAGAGACAGATTGCTCAACCAGGGCTTTCATGGTCCCATTACCAAGAAGCCCTTTCAGCGCCCTGAAGGATTGCCCTGACTACTGCACTCTAGTGGGATTTGGGGGGATTGCTTAGCTCAACACCCACAAGCCTCGCAAAACATAACAGATTCTTGGATTCTAAACATAATTTCCAGAGGCTATTCAATTCCATTTTCCCTTCTTCCAATAAAGAAGAAAGTTCCGCCCAGTCAGTGGGAACTCAACAGCAGCAGAAGTTTGCAAGCTGCTAAGAAAGAGAGTCATTCAGTCAGTCCCCAAAGACTAGTTGTTGTACCTTCCCTAACCCTCTGTTCGTTGTGCCTGCACAGCAAGTAAGTTACTTTGCTTTGAGAGCTAGCTAATGTTCTAACTTACAAACTGCTTGTTTTTTTTTCTTTTTTTTTAGGTAGAGAGCTTTAATTGTTTAATATATCAGGCATCATCCTAACTGTTTTGCATTCATGTTCTGATTACATTTTTGTAACTGTGCATAGAACTCTTTTTCTGCTGACTTTATAATTTTATAGAAGAGGCCAAGTGGGAATGCAATTCATGTTACTGTTAGTTCATATTGACATACATCTAATATTTTTGTTATTAAAAAAAAAATATACTTTGCTGCTTGCTTTGTCCTGTGTATTCTATGTAGAAGTAATCATTGGATCATTGGACTTAGAGACTATGGCTGTTAGTTACTGCTGTGTTACTGTGGTTAGAGCTGATACTATATGCTATGCATCAGTTTAATTATAATGTATGCAATATAATTAATTTCTCTTTCTCATTCTATTATGCTCCACTACCTTTCACAGCTAATAACTCTGCTGTACCAACCCTGATTAAGTTATAAACTAAAAGCATGTTCTGCAATTATCATAACACACTACTAACCCATTGTATATAATCACTTTGTTTTTATAATTGTTTTAACTTCTGTGTAATCTATGTAAGTTTGTCTAATTCTGGATGGTCACAATTCTGTCCATTTTACCTCTACTGAGGAAGGATGATTGGATGTGCTCCATAGATCTCCAGGATGCATACTATCACGTAAAGATAGAAAAGCATTCAAGCCAGGAGATTCTTCAGTTTCTGTCTGGGGGCCAATTGTTATCAATTCAGAGCCCTGGCTTTCGGTCTAATGACAGCCCCCAGGGTGTTTACCAAGGTAATAACAGTGATAGCAGCGAGTCTTTGCCTACTAGGTATCCATTTTTTCCAGTATCTTGATGATTGACTCCTAACCACTACCTCCAATGCCCTGTTATCGAACCATCTGCACCTTCTGCTCCATCTGATGCAAGATGTAGGGATCACCATCAACCTAACCAAAAGTAATCTTACTCCAACGCAACAGAATTTATTGGGTGCCACATCAATTCAAGTTCATAGATCATCAAACTTCCCCATTCCAGAGTGATCTCCCTACACCTCTTAGCCACCCAACTACTTATCACCCCTCACATCCAGCAAGCTTAATTCTTCACCTCTTCGGTCTAATGGCTTGTACTATAATCATGGTTCCACTAGCCACATTCTACATGAGTGCTTCAGTAGACTGTAGCAATCCATTGGTCCCAAAATATTCACTCACTGCATTCAAAAATTCATGTCACTCGAATATGCAGACAACACATTATCTGTTGGATCAGATCTCCTTCAGTGACAGACATCCATTGCAGTTGGATCCACTTGTGGCTGTAGTAACCATGGACACATCCCTTCTAGGGTTTGGGGGGAATTTCGAAGGGGAGACTGTCCAAGGTATTTGGTTGCACACAGGGGTTAATCCTCACATCAATATATTGGAGATGAAGGCAGTCCTCGTAGCATTGAAGGCATTCCAGGATATCCTCCCCAGGGGTGTGATTTCAATATAGTCAGACAACACATTTGTAGTCTGATACTTAAGCAAACAGGGAGGAACATGCTCCTATTCTGTATTCTGAGAGGCCATGAGAGTTTGGCAGTGAGAGATGTCTTCTCAATGCTTTTTGACAGCAACTCAAATACCAGGGACATCCAATGTACTAGAGGACAAATTGAGTAGAACTGTCTATCTCGCATGTAGTCCTTCAACCCAGCTGTGACAACCATGATTTTTCATTGCTGGGGCAACCTTGCTGCGATCTCTTTGTATCCTTCCTGAACAACAAGTGCAGCAGTTACTTTGTCCTGATCCTTCCACAGAGACAGTTACTGAGAGAGTCTGTAGTCCACAGCCAGCCTCCAGGTCTCCTCTGTGCCTTTTCCCTCATTGTTGTTAATGAATAAATTCATACAGAGGAAAAGAATGTGCAAGGCCAGAGTGATCCTCATTGCTCCCTTTGGCCCTAAAAATGTTTTTACCCTTCCTTTTGCCTCTACTAGTACATTCAACATGGATGTTAGATCATTATCCAGACCTTTTAACACATCTGTCTGGACTTCCTCCTCCATGCCAGACATCTGTATAGTTAACCATTTGGTTCCTCCAGTTCTGTCATCAGTCAGAGATGTCATGCCCCACAACTTTGATTGTTGAGAACACACTAAGAAAGTCTACCATAGCAAATTAGAGGTTTTCCATTTGGGCTATGCAAAAGGTTTAGATCCCTTCTCTGCTCTTGTCCCTTTCATTTTAGAATTCTTGTCTGAACTTTTACACAATGGCTCAAGTTATTCCACTATCAAAGTGTAAGCAGCCACATAGGGCAGAATGACAACTCTATAGCTTCCGTAAGAGTCTCTTAAGGCTTTTGTGAAGGGAACATTTCTCCTATGACCATCTGTCAGAAATCAAGTACCTCCTTGGGATATTACTATTATGTTGCAGGCATTGACTCAGCCACCTTTTGAACTGGCGACATCAGTTGGTTTGAAGTTTCTCTCTTGGAAGACAATTTTTCTGGTGGCTGTTACATCAACCTGGGTATTTCAGAGATGCAAGCACTTTCCTGCAAGCCTCCATATCTGGTATTTTATAAAGACAAGAGTTTCCTTCATAACTAATGCATCTTTCTTCCCTAAGGTGGTATCCAAGACTAATCTATATCCGTCAATAAATCTACCAGTCTTTTTTCCCAAAATTTCAAACAAAGTTTAATCCAGTTTTGTGTATTCTGTATGTTTATCTCTAACCTGGGTTGTATCTTCATAGGACCAAACAATTCAGAAAGTCTGATCAATTGCTGCTTTCTCAAAGCCTAAATTAGGCAAAGCAGTTGCTAAGGTTACTCTTTTACAGGTGATTATCAGGCTGCATTCCTTTCATTTACAGTAAAAAGGGCTTGTCTCCACAATCTAAACCTACACTCCACAAGACAATGACCACATCAACAGACTTTTCTAGTAGACTACCTATTGGTGATATTTGCTACAGAGCATGCCTTCCTTTAGTTCTGTCATTCCCAGGTATAACATCTTGGGAATCTGTTCCATGGTTGTTGGATAAAGAGGTGATAAAACTGCAAAAATCATTAGCTGAAATGAAAAAAAAAGACTGGCTGAATATGAGACTGCGCAGGAAGACACGTTTCAAAAAATAATAGAATTAGAGGACAAGAGCATGTAGGGAAAGCCTGAGATTTTTAGCTATACCAGAGAAGCTGGAAGGAACAGCCTGCATTAATTTTATGAAAGCACAAATTAGCAATTAGACTAGTATTCCACAACAGGAGTTAGTAGTTGAAAGGGTGCATCATGTGTATGCTCCAAACCTGACTATGAGAAAGCAGCCTAGACCTTTAGTAGTAAAGATGCAATCCTACCAGCAGAAGTAGTTGATTCTGACAGAACTGTAGCAGAAGGACAAAATACTTAAGGTGGGAGACAGCAGAGTGTTTGTGGAAAATGCTCATTGTACACCAGGCAGAACAGGAGTAAATTCATTCCACTATTCAGGGAATGTCAATATGCAGGTGTGAGATTCAAACTGCTGTAACCCAGCTGTCTTCAAGGTATTCTTCCCTGGAGGGATGAAATCATTTTTGAAGAAGTACATGCTAAGAAGGAAATACAAAAGTTTGTCCAACAAAAAGTGAGCTGTGAAACAGAAGGAGATTCTTCTTGTTATTGTTCTGGTAATAAAGACCACAGAGAGACTATTCCTGTGAAACCTTTTCCACTGTTTCAAGGGAAGATGTTGGAGAGAAGGAAGGGAGCATGAGAATTGACTACAAGAGTTGGGAGTACATTAGAAAAGAAGCAGAGACAGGATCTGGGATATGGAGATGAACAATAATAAAACCAGTAACTTAATGTGGCATTACAGTGCAATAATTATGTTTGTGAAATATGACAGAACAAGAAATGTAGAAATATTTGGAGTTTTTCAGAATTTGTTGGTCTTGTGGGGGACTCTAAAGTATATGCCCTACTTCATATCATTAATGTTCAGAAAAATGCTTTGAGGAGGGGAAGAGAGGGGAGAAAGTTAACTAAGTAAAGAAAAATTTTTTTTGTAATATTATTATTTTTGTTCTGTATGGTTTTCTTTGTTGTGTCTTTCGGCTTTTCCCGGTTAGGGGTCGCCACAGCGGAACTCCGGTCCGCTAATGATTGGCAGTTGATTTTTACGTGCTGAGTTGCCAGCCCTAACACACAACCTTCAATGAAGGTACGCCCATTCACGCATGTCTCCACGCAGAAGAAGCTCTAGCTGAGAGTCGAACTGGTCAGTGTCTTACTGTGAGGCTTGTATGATGCAAAATAAAGATGTTAAGTAATCCTATCTCACCTTCATTCTTTATATAATGGGATTGGAGCTGATCCTCTGCTCCGCCTCGGCGTATTTACAAGCTGGAAGACTTCTGGATGGCTCGTGGCTAGGTAGGTATCCCATTGTGCACTAGTACAATCCCCAGATCTCGTTTGCCGCGTCGACAAGTTAGGTTGTGCTTCTCTTTGGCTCTGGCTAAGTGTTTGCATATTTTTCACTTTTATCAAAGTTTTCTTGACTGTTTAGCTTAGAATAGTTCAATATAGTTAAAATCTTTACTGTTTGTAGTATTCAGTTAGCGTAGTTGTTATTAAAGTTATCTTCTCTTTGCGCCATTTGGTGCAATTTTTGGCCTTTGGCCGTTCCTTTCTTTCGTGTACTGGCTTTTCTATTTGCATTAGAGTAGGCGCCTTTTGCACACTAGTATTCTGTGTGTTTAATAGAATTTGGCGGTTTTCCTCTTACTATTTAGAATTTCTTAGCTTGCTGTTAGCATCGTTTTGCTAATATTGTTAACATAACTACATTCTGTTTGTGCTTAACAGTTGAATTTGTTTTATTCTCGTTCTGTACTGTTCAGTTGAGTGTGATATTCTTACCTTTATAACTTTTGGGTTTGTTTAAGTTAGAAGACCCTATCCCTTCTTGTCCGGGCTAGGCCCATTTAAGTTAAGGACCTAGTCCTCGTGGTGTCTTTTCCTTTCTGCAGGGCTAGGCCCATTTAAATTAGAGGACCTAGTCCTCCTCCTCGTCTGCATGCGTGTGTTATACTAATTTTCAGAATGTCTAAAGAGAGTAAGAAGCATAAGCCATCCTGCTTCAAGAAATGTGTGAAGTGCTCCCAAAAGATGTCCTTAACGGATGGTCACGGTAACTGGATTTACTGTTTAGGGGCCGTCCATTTGCAGGAGTCCTGTTTATTTTGTCATGCATTTAGTCCTAGGGTGTTGCAGGAAAGGAAGAACAAGTTAATTCTAAAAGGTCTTCTTAAACCTTCCTTCGAGGAAGATTTGTCTAGTTCCTCATCATCCTCTAAATCTACCAAAGGAAAGTCAAAATCTGCCAAGAAGCCCTCCCTGGCACTGGC
Organism: Protopterus annectens; assembly: GCF_019279795.1. NCBI lineage: Eukaryota > Metazoa > Chordata > Ceratodontiformes > Protopteridae > Protopterus > Protopterus annectens. The sequence goes on from NC_056739.1 coordinate 1,471,360,051, forward strand.
TGGTGTCTCGGAGCCACCTCTTAAAGTTGCGAAAACTGTCTCATCGGCTCCACAGATCTCTGAGCCGACAGAGTGGCATTGTTGTTGCAGGGTCAGTTCCAAGTTTTTCGGAGCCGACCGCTGAGACTCTTGAGACTACTTCTCGGAGTTGGTCTATGGACGCTCTACCAGTCTCCTTGTTAGTGAAGTCTCCTGTACCTTCGAGATCTCAATCTCCTACTATGTCATCCAGGAGTTTATCAGAAGAAGATGTGGAAAGGGTAGTGCTAAGACTTTTGAAGTAGTTTGCTTTGCCTAAATTGTGGTTGGCTCCGACCCAGTCGGCTCCGGAGCTACTCGAGCCCATTCAACCCTCTGTGTTCATTCCTCCTCTGAGCCATGCTGGCCTTTCGGAGCCAGAGTGCTTGGTACCACCGGTGGAACCTTCAGCTCCAGCTCCCATTGTGGCTGTTTCTGAGCCGAGTTCTACTCCGACACTTTCGGTGCTGTCCGTAGTGTCCAGGGGTCGAAGATCTCCGGTCTGCCCCGACAGGGATGCTGACTTCTTTGGTTCCAAGTCTTCCTCTTGGTGCATTGGCTAAGGTGAGTGCAAACCCTGCGTCTATCTCGGAGCCGATGGCTCTGGCGCCAACAGTATCCTCGGTCTCCTTGAAGCCGGAGAGGTCCTCAGAGCCAGAGAGGTCAGATTTCAAGATGATGAGTGTGCTGGCCCGATCGTCAGCTCCTACCAGAGGTACTGGCACTCTTTTCCCCCCATAGCACCCACTTCTGTCTCCTACTCCCTCCAGCAGCAGCAGAGACCCCCAGCCTCAGGAGCCACCAGGCGGTGGCCCGCACTCTTCCGAGACCTCCCTGGAATGTCCTTCCAAGGAGCCCCAATGGAGGAGGGCTTGTAAGAGGAAGCATGTCGACTCCCAGGATGAGTCTTTGGCATCTGACACTGGCCTCGAGGAGTCGGAAGGGTCCCCCAAGTCATCCTCTGATGATGTCTCCTTTGTAGGCATCCTGGAGATCCTTAAACAGAGGTGCGGCTGGCCCACTGTCACCCCTTCTGGAGGAGTCTGTGTACCTGAAGGCTTGCGGGTCTTAACCTTTTGCCTCTTGGGTGTCTCCACCTTTCAGTGAACTGATGGATTTAGTTATTCGAAAGGTGTGGGATACTCCTGATGCTATGGAGCCAGTCTGCAGGAGACAGTCCAAGTTCCTTTCTTCCCCCTCCAGGAAAAGACATTTTATCTAAAGGTGTGCCTGTAGATGCCATGGTGATGGTGGCAGCGGCCACTAAGAAGGAGTTAGTTGAGACTTCTTCTGTTCATCCGACAGATATGGAAAGCGTATCTTTTCTTCAGTGGCATTTACCCTTAGATCGCTGAATTACCTTACTCACTTTACGAGGCACCAGAGAGATCTCCTTAAAGAGTTAGGAGGTTCTTTACAAGGTACATGTACTGAGGGAGTCCTTGACAAGGTTTCTGCCCAGTTGTCCACCTTGACCTCTATCGTTAACTCCTCCATGCAGCTTATTTCATAAGCAGCCGATGGAGCGAGTAGAGCAGCGGGTTCAGGAATATCCCTGAGGCGTCATTCCTAGATGCGTTTGAGTAACTTTGCGGAACCGTTTAAGTCTACCTTTACCAATGCCCCATTCAACGGTTCCTCATTGTTTGGATCCAAGGTAAAGGACACTCTCACCCGGTGCGAGCAAGAAGGAAAAACACTCTGCTGTGGGAGTACATTTTACTGTTCCCTCTAGACCATACCCTAAAGGTCAGAGGGGTGGAAAATGTAGTTCAAGAAGTCCCAGACGTTTTTCCAGGAGGCACAGGGTGACTCCTCCTTCAGAGGTAGAGGAGGAGGAGGAAAGGGTAGACGTCGCCCTAGAGGCAGGGGTGGTTCGCAAAACCAGGGAGGTCGCGATTCCTTTTGGGGCCGGCCTTACCAGCGCTTCTGATATGGGGCCCGACTGTGCTTCTTTGGGGCCGGTCGGGGGGGGGGGTCGCATTTCTTTGTATCCAGAAGCCTGGCTAAGTATCACTCAAGACAAGTGGGTACAAAGAATAATTACCAGAGGTGATGTAATACCCTTTTCTCTTCCACCTTTTGTTCCCAAGAAGATCCAAGATGTTCCACCCAATCACAGGGATCAGGTAACTGTGGAGGTCAACAAGTTGCTGTCAAAAAGGGTCATCCAAACCGTCCCAGCAGACCAAATAGGATCCGGAACTTACTCCAAATTCTTCTTAGTGCCAAAACGTACAGGGGACTTGAGGCTCATTCTGGACCTCAACAGACTGAACAAATCAGTAAAGAAGGACAAGTTCCAGATGGTAACACTGCAGTCTATACTCCTGTTGTTAGGGAAAGAAAATTGGATGTGCTCAATAGATCTCCAAGACGCTTACTACCACATAAAAATGAACAGGGCGTCAAGGAGTCATCTACTCTTCCGGCTGGGAGCCAGTCACTTCAGTTCCGTGCTCTTCCTTTTGGTCTCACCACAGCCCCCAGGGTGTTCACCAAATGTATGGCAGTAGTGACAGCTCACCTGAGACTTTGAGGATTCCAGGTGTTTCCGTATTTGGACGACTGGCTCCTGACCACCCCCACCAGGCATCTACTCCTTCAGAGCAGAGACAATACTATTCAGCTTTGTGCCCATCTGGGAATTTATATAAATTGGGAAAAATCTGCCTTATTGCTCTCTCAATCTGTGATTTTTATAGGCGCAGAGGTAGACAAAGTAAACATGGTGGTTCGTCTTCCTGCCGAAAGGGCACAAAACCTGGTGCTTCAAATTCAGCTCCTTCTGCTCTTGTGAAGGGTCAAAGCCAAGATTGTTCTGCAGCTCCTTGGGACCATGGCTTCCATCATACTATTAGTGCCACTAGCCAGGTTACACATGAGAATTCTTCAGTGGCTCCTGTCATCCCAATGGTCCTTCCAGCAGCTTCCATTATCCCATCACATTCTACTTACCCAGTTCCAGACCTGTTGACTCACATGTCAGGTTCGCTTCACCCCTCTTTACACACCCTGAATTTGACAGAGTGGCTGCTCCAGTTCCATCCCTAGTCAGGCTTCACGAGGTATCCTTATGTCTTCTCATAAACCTTCCACTAGGAAACTTTATTCCAGTAAGTGGAAAAGATTCTCTCTTTGGGCGGAGAAAATGGATGTTGACCTCTTCACTGCCTCCATTCCAGTGGTTTTGGAATTTCTTTCTGAACTGTTTCACCAAGTATCTGCGGCTGCCACTATCAGAGTCCAATTGGTAGTGATTTCAAATTTTCATTTGGGTTTTCCAGATTCTAACTTGATGTCTCATAAATTGTGAAAAACCTTCCTCAAAGGTGCCACTTTGCTAAGACCTCCGGTTCAAGAGCCTGTGGCCTCTTGGGATTTAAGCTTTGTGTTATCAAAATTAACATCTCCGCACTTTGAGGCTTCTCATTCATGCTCTTTGAAGTTCTTGTCATGGAAGACGTTGTTTTTGGTGGCTATCACGTCTGCCAGACGGGTGTCAGAATTGCAAGCCTTGTCTGTTAAACCGCCTTATTTGATTTTTCATAAAGACAGGGTGTCCCTTTGTGCTAACCCTTCCTTTGTCCCCAAGGTCTGTTCCCATACCACTTTGAATCAGTACATAGAACTTCCGGTTTTCTTTCTGAATCACTCCAGTGCAGCTGAGTACAGGTTTCATAGACAATTATGTTTTTATTTGCACCGGACTAAAGACATTAGAAAATCGGATCAATTATTCATATCCTTCTCCGAATCCAGGTTGGGCTTACCAGTTTCCAAAGTGACACACACTAACTGGATTTCTAGCTGTATAGGTTATGTTTACACTTCTGAGGATAAACCTTTACCCTTTAAAATCAAGGCTCATTCTACCAGATCTCAATCTACTTCTACAACCTTTCAAGTCAGGGTTCCACTTGACAATATTTGTGCAGCTGCTACGTGGGCTACCACTCACCCTTTTATTACTCATTACAAATTGGATTTAACTTCCAGGGGTAGAGCATCTTTGGTTCCATGGTACTCGGGAGTATTTTTCCTTGAGCCACCCAAGGATAAGGTGCTAGAGATGCTGTCCCATATGTAAAGAATGAAAATGAGATAGGACTACTTAACATAAAGAAGTTATGTACTTACCATAACGTTCCATGTTAGTAGTCCATCTCACCCTTAATTCTTTCGAACCCGCCCTACTGCCCCCATCCTGGAAGTACCTGGAGACAGAAAAATACTAATTTTATTATTTATGGAGACCTTTTAGTATTGGCTTCTTCTGTAGGCTGTTATTATTTCTCCTAGTCAGCAGCAAACAAGATCTGGGGATTGTACTGGTGCACCATGAGATACCTACCTAGCCACGAGCCAACCAGAAGTCTTCCAGCTTGTAAATAGACCGAGTCGGAGCTGAGGATTGGCTCCGATCCCTTATGTAAAGAATGAAGGGTGAGATGGACTACTAACATGGAACGTTATGGTAAGTACATAACTTCTTTTTTCTTCAGTTATTTTCAAGTATAATGTGGATTATAAGTCAGTGCTTCTGTTTTTTCCCTTTCTTTCTTCCATCTCTCTTTCTTCTTGTTCAGTTTTAAAAATTGTAGATACAGTAATGTAAAAAACCTAGTTATAAAAAAAATAATTTGCTTTTTCTCATTCTTGCATGGGGAATGACTGGATTAAGGACCTTAGACTGATTTAATAAGAAGTTTTAAGAGAGAGCAAGTAAATGAAAAAGAATATTGAATATTATGAGGCTTTATTCTAGCTAATAAATGTATGTTTAATAGCAATTCTCAATCTGGTCCTCATGTATCCATGGAAATAATCTGATAAAGAGAAATTGACTGGTTTTCATTTCTGCATGAAGACAGTCTGATAAAGGTAAATTGGCTGTCTGGTTCTCGCGTCTCTGTGGAGACAATCTGATAAAGACAAATTCCTTACAGTCTGGTGGAGACTGTTTGTCTGGGGGAAAAAGAAAAGAGAGGAGAAACTGGTTACGAGATCATGTTCTCTGAAAGTATTCAGGGGTTTCCCAGCTGAATTAGCTATAAAGATAAGACAAAACATATCAACACTTAGTAGATGCACAGTCTACACTATGCTTCTTAGCATGGATAACCTATCTTTTAAGTTAACTCAAGTCTGTAAGTGTGGCTGTCAGTTTGGGATGTTTGTCCCCATTAGGAGGATAAAACTTCAATATCTGAAGATGTACATAGTTTTCTGTGTTAGTATTAAATTAATAAGTTTTAGAGGATATTGGGGAGTTTTTTTAAGGGCTTTCAATAAAACAAAACGTTTTGTAAGATGTGACATAGGTTTAAATGAATATGCCAAGAAACAATTATATAAAAGTTCAACCTGCCAAAAAGTGTATGCATGTAACACAAAAGCTGGAACTAGACAATTAAAAAGATGTTGCACCTAAAAGGTGGGAGTAATAGCTTTTTAATACAATAATGCTGTCTGTACTGTCTTTAAATGTCAGTGGTCTCACAGATGAATACAAAAAAAGAAAGACTAGTGAACTATATTAAAAATGTAGAGTGCAAATAGTTATGTTACAGGAGATACACTTGGAAAGAACTGAACATATGAATTTGGTAATGAAAGGTTTTCTGGATGGTTATTCAGTGGAATGTCTGGGATAAAGGAAAATAGGAATACTTATATTAATTAAGAGCTCTAATAGTGATAGAAGAGGATAAAAAAGATGATAATGGCATATTTGTAGTGCTAAAGGCCTACTGGCATGTACTTGTATTCCATGTAAAACTGCTATAATAGAGTTTAAGAAAATTCTGGAAGAAATAATCAACTTTCAGCAAGGAGTATTACTTGTAGGTGGGACTGGAATTTGATTTGCAGCAGTGAAGATGTGGCTGGAGTGCCCAAGAAGGAAAGTATAACAAAGGAATATAGATTTTTGAAGAAATTTATGAAAATGTTTGGCATAGAAGATATGAATTCAGTAAAAGGAGTGTGATGGACCCTCTTTACCTGGGCCAGTAATCAAGGAGCCTCAATCCTCACTACTGACACTGGTGAGACACTGTCACTGAAACAGGAATGGGTTTACACAGTAATTTCAAATGCCGCTCTTTGCATCAAGCACAATTTCCACCAAGAGCAGTTCCAAGTGACTGACATACCCACACTTGGGTGTTTGAGTTTTATGCACACTGACACGCACACACTCCTGGGAAAGGCTGGCACAAATTTACTAGCTGTGCCCCCTTATGCCCAGACAATAAGGTAACAATGCTGCCCCCAGCCAGTCATTGTCAGGCTCTTATAAGTCTATCCAGTAATACTGAGTAAAATCAATACTAATATAAATGGTAGAGTGTAACCCAAGAGCATGGCTTTTCACTGTGGCCAAGGCATCACTAGAATAAGCACAAGTACTCCCAAGATGTTAAAAGTAATCTCTAAAAGACCAGCCACAATAAGTAACTTTGTTTTTGTCTGATTCAAACTTTGGGTTATTGGATCATATCAGGTCCAACCTTGGCACATTTTTAAAAGCTTTGAATACAAGGCTCTATCTCCTCCCCTACTGATAAATACCTTACGCTTCCCCTAAAGTATTCTAGATCTCGTTTGCTGCCTAAGCATAAGAGACATGGTGTACGAGTCCTCAGATTTAATTCCACTAATTGTAGTTTATTAGCCTTTCTTATATATTTTTTGTACTGTATTTATATTTATTTTCCCTAGATATCTGTACCTCCCCCAAATGAATAAATAAATTAAATAGAGAGGCAGTCCAGGAGATTTCTCCATTTCTGGTTAGGAGCCAGTCACTTTTAGTTCAGGGCACTGCCCTTTGGTCTAATCATAGTCCCACCCCTCTTTTGTGTTCCCCAAAAGCATGGCAGTGGTAGCAGTGTATCTCAGACCACTAGGGTTCTAGATGTTCCCATATTTAGATGAATGTCTCCTTACTGCTCTATCTAGGAATCTTCTGGTCCAGCACTGGGACTTCTTGCTCCAGCTTGTACAGAAATTGTGGATTACAGTCAATCAAGCAGAGACAGTTTACACCTACTCAGCGTTCATTGGATGCAATGTCAGTATGGTCAGACAAATTACCTAACTTCCAGAGTCCAGAATATTATCTCTGCATCAGGTAACTCTTCAAGGTCTTCAACATCCTTTGCCTTTTGTGAGACTCGTCCTTTGATTGCTAGGGTTGATGGCATCAAAGATCATGTTAGCTCCCCCTAGCAAGATATTACATGAGAGTTCTCCAGTAGACCCTGTTGATTCAGTGGTCACAACAATTGCACACTCTACACATTCAAATTCACCTAACATCCGTTTGTAGGACTCATATCAGGTGGTTGTTGACTTCCGCAGTAGTGGTCGAAGGTCGACCATTCTCAGCATCACCTCCCACTGGCTACAGTAACCACTTTTCGAAGAGAAGACCGTCCAAAGTTCGTGGTCACTACTGGACGCCAGTCTTCACATCAATATCTTGGAGATGATAGCAATCCTCCTGGCATTGCAGGCTTTTCAGGATGGTCTTCCCAAAAGTGTGATTTCTATCCAGATAGACAAATGGCAGTAATGTAACATATCAATAATGAGGGGGAAACTTGCTCATACCCACTTTGCCAGGAAGCCATGAGAGAGTGGCAGTGGGAGATGTCTTCCCTCTGCTTTTTCATATCAATGCACATCCCAGGGGACTTTCAGTGTTCTAGTATTCAAGTTGAGCAGGTCCATTCTACTACCTCAAAGGTAGTCCCTCAATGAAACATGGCAACTCAAATCTTCAGCCGCTGGAGTCAACCTTTCTGCGATATTTTTGCATTGTACCTGAACAGCAAGTGCAGCAGTTAGTTCACCCTGATCCCTCCACAGGGTCCATCACTACGGGATGCTGTAGTCCACAGTTGGCACCCCTAGTCTCCTGTATGCTTTCCTCCAATACCTTTGATAATGAAATTTATTCAGAAAGTCAGAAGGTGCAGGGCCAGAGCAATCCTCATTGCTTCCTTTTGGCCCAGGAAGGTTTAGTTTCCCTTCCTTTGGCCTAGATACAGTGGATACAAAAAGTTTACACACCCCTGTTAAAATGCCAGATTTTTGTGATATAAAAAATGAGACCACAATAAATCATTTCAAAACTTTTCCCACCTTTAATGTGACCTATAACCTGTACAGTTCAATTGAAAAACAAACAAATCTGTTAGGGGAAAAATATAAAAAATATACAATAAGCTGGTTGCATAAGTGTGCACACCCTTAAACTAATACTTTGTTGAAGCACCTTTTGATTTAATTACAGCATTCAGTCTTCTTGGGTAGGAGTCTATCAGCATGGCACATCTTGACTTGGCAATATTCGCCCACTCTTCCTTGCAAAAGTGATCTAAATCTGTCAGATTGTGAGGGGATCTCTTGTTTTCATTCAGTTCAAGATCCTTCCCTCCTTCCACCTTCCAGTATTGTCATCTAGTGCTCCCTGTGAAAAGGTGGACCTTACCTGAACCTTGTTTTTGATCAGCCTTTAATTGCCATTTCCCTTTTTATGGCCGCCACTTTGTCCTTCTTATAGACTTCCCTGTTTATGCAGATTATTACAATAGTTTTTGATTATGAGCTGGCAAACTTGAACTGAGGTATTTTAGGGGAAGGGAATGGAAATTATGGGTAGGGAAGGAGTCATAGCCCTGGATCCCACAGCTTCTGAAAGGGACCAAGATCAGATCCAGTAACCCAAAGGTTAAACTAGGCAAAAGCAAGACAGCACAGATCTATCATTATGGTAAGTTCATAATTTTAATGCATTGCCTAACAGTAAGACCCCCCCCCCACCAAAAAAATATATATATATACATACAGCCTAACCACAAAGCACAACATCCAGTGATTCTGATTTTCTAATAAATTTTGAACAGTCTTAAGTTACACCATGCAGCAGTGACACTGAAATGCAACTTGTTTGCCTGAAGTGTTAATATGCAGCATACTGATACAGTAAAGTGAGTGTATTTATTTTTTGTCACATTAATGTGACTTGACACTGCACGGCACAAAGGTAACAGAAGTCTGCAGTCATGTTTTAGTTACAGTGTTGTTTTACTGAATGTTAAACACAATGATTCCTAAGTAACCAAAGAAAGCATAATAGCAAGGTTTCTTTGCATCAGACAGGAGGCGTCATCACACCCTAAGTATAGCACACACATGCTTTTCTTACAGACCTAAGTAAGTCAAGTAACATAGAATTGTTTTAAGAAACATGTATTTAAAAATATAATGAACAAGATGAAATATTCAGTCAGTGTTCATTTTGTTAATATTGTTGTGCAGCATAGGTATAATAAATAGACCCCAGATAATGCCATTAGAAACATCTTTGAGGGCGTGGTTCTTGAGGTCCTTTCTACCACTTGCGTATCTGTATTTTCTACTTTGTTGCAGCAAGATGAGGTGGTTGGGTTGTAGTCACAGGCAGTGGCAAATGTGATGTTGGGAGTCCAGTTTTGCCATCTGCCTGGAGTCTCTGGTCATGAGATGGGAATATGTTAGTATGGCAGGGCTTTGCTCTCCAGTGGAACAAATTCAGTAGATGCTTCTGTTAAATTTTCCTTTTGTATTTGGATTTTGTGCAGCATCACCTGGTCAGGAAAGTCTATCTTTACTATGGCCATTTGCCTTGTCAAAACCAATTGGCTGACAACAGTCTCACTCTGGGAAGAAGATTGCTACACAATTAGCATTGCTGCAGATGTCTGTTACATTGCTACAGGTTTGCATAACTCTGTACTGAGTACAATGCTAATGAATAGGATTCCTGTCACAGTTCTGCCATTTCATCCACTCGTATCAAGGAACTTATTTTCATGTCTCAGAGGCCTTGCCACCAACTTCACTGCATCCTCAACCTCCTATCGGACAGCAACCAGCATCTCCTTTTCTGATGCATCCTCCACCAGTCTTCTTCCTTGATACTGTCAGTTTTCTTTCATTACTCTGAAAAATAAGCTATCGTGAACACACACACACACACACACACACACACACACACACACACACACACACACACACACACACACACACACACACACACACACACACACACACACCACAGCATTTTTGCAAATCCACACAGTTTGTTAGACATAATCCACATTATTCTATTAAAGTTCACAAACTGAAAAAAGTAATTTAATACATTATTGAAACAGCATCATCATGTTTGCATTGAGTAGCATGCTGTGCCTTTCAGATGTGGACATGTATACGTAACCTATTAGTTATAGGCTGATAACTGACCATTATCTTTATTTTTTGTGCTAATCACCTTCTAGTGATACTACATTGTTATATGCCAATTTGTAGTGCACAGCAGTGTGTATATGTTCGGCAAATCAAAAGGGTTTTTTATAGACATGAGCAAAGAATACATATATATTTGTGACAACATCACGTTATGTGGTACATATGTTCTTCATTCAAACTGCTTCTTTAGCATATGGGTTCTTTGCCTGCATTAACACCTACACTGGCAACTTCCAAAGCTCAGAATCCCCTCCTCTGACGCTCTGTGATAGGGCATTGGCTAAGCTCCTCCCATGAGGGGAATCCTAACCCCCTGTCAAAGAAAATTCAGTAATCCAGTCTTTTGTGCCAGTTGTAGGACTCCTACAGGTGAGTCTCCTCAGCAGCCTGCAATAGTGGATTATAACTTTCCGACTCAGATAAGCTCCTTTTGGGAACTTCACTTCATCTTTATTATTATATACTTTTGTTTTATTTCTGTTTTATTTAAGAAAATAATATCTGTGTTAATTTTATGTTAATGTACTTGCTATTTACTGCTACTGTTAATTCCTCTGGGAATTCTAACTTACTGCTGTGCTTTGTATGCTTAATACTGCATGTGTTGTTGTCAGTCTCGCCTTTATTCTCACATATGTGTTGGATCCAATCCATCAGATCCATCTCTGCCTAATGCAAAAGCTGGTGGCCTCCAACTAAGCTCTTGGGCATTCTGCCCCTTCCCAGAATGCACTTCGACATTAACTCAGATCTCGTTTGCCGATTTTTTGGAGACATGGTCCTTTCGCTAGCTCTGGGCTTAGTGAGAACTTTTTTTGCTGTGCATTTCTTTATATTTACCTGTATCTCTTAGATTCTTATAGCGTTTAATTCTGGTGTAATCTTATGATACATAGTAGTTTTATACCCTTCCTTTCCATCTAGCTTCAGTGTGTGTTTTTACGGCATCTTCTTCCCCTTCTATCCCTTTTATGTATGTATATATATATATATATATATATATATATATGTGTGTGTGTGTGTGTGTATATATATATATATATATATATATATATATATATATATATATATATATATATATATATATATATATATATGTATATAAAATATATATTTGTTACTAGTTTAGTCTAACTTTTTTACCTTTTTTCATCCTGTGTGTTTCAGAGAGTCCATTGTTGTTTTGATTAGGACTGCACTAGTTTTCTATGTGGCATTTATAGTTAGTTCAAAAGTTTGTAGTTGTTGTGTGTTAGTTGTTTTTTTCATTATGTCTCAGAAAGACAAGAGAGACAAACCATTAGGTTTTAAAAAGTGTTCTCAGTGTGGAAAGAAAATGCCCCTTTGTGATTCTCACATGTTATGTGTTTCCTGTTTGGGGCCACTTCATCTGCAGGAGTCCTGCAGTATTTGTCATGCTTTTAACCAGAGAGCTTTATTCGAAAGGTGTAACAAGCTTATACTTAGGCTTGATTCAAAGCCCCTTTGCTAAAACTATTTGTGGTGGCATGGAGTCCTCCAAATCTGGTTCCACTTCCTCTTCTTCTACTGAAAAGACCTCTGGTGCCAACAGAAATTTTGGGTCCGATAGAAAAAAATGGCAAAGTTGTCTGTTCCGACAGTGCTTTCAAAGCAGTCAGCTCGTGGATCCAAGGGAACTTGGGAGGATTCTAAGTTATCGCCTCCGATAATTGGTACTATACGGAGCCAATCCCCATCGCTAGAAAGAGTGTCCTCTTCTCTGCTCCCATCTCTGATTCTACAAAGATCACCTACCCTATCCACCCGTTCTCTCAGAAGTCTTTCAGATGAAGATGTGGATAGTGTGGTTAAAAGGCTTTTGAAGACACCAGCTCTAGACAAATTACTGCTGGATCAGAGCCAAGGAGCTTTGGATCCAATTAAGTCACTCCCTTCGTCTGCTTCTTCTCTTCCTCCTCCAACCCATGTCTCAAGCTCAGAGCAAGGAAATCCAAAAGTCCAGGTTGAGACTTTGTCGCATCAGAGATGCACTCCTTCTTCTGCTTCAGCTTTGGCTCTGAGTTCTTCTACCCTCTCGGAGCAGGAGGAATCTGGGAGCCGAAGCTCACTGCCCGGACCCAGGAGCAGGGATCCGATTTCCTTTTCTTTGGATTGGACCCTGCCTGTTGGAGCTTTGGTGTGGGTGAGCTCTGCTCTTACATCAGTCTTGGATCTTCCTTCCTCGGATCGTAGGGAACCCTTGGTTCTGATGGGGGAGAGGTTTGTCAGTTTCTAACTAAAGGAGTTCCGATTGATTCAGTGGTCGTAGTGGCAGTGATTGAAAAGGAACTTTCTGAGACCAGGCTCCACTATTCATCCTTCTAATAAGGATTCTGAGACGATGGATAGATATGGGAAGTGTGTCTTTTCTTCAGTAGGCTTTACTTTGTGCTGATTGAATTACTTGACACATTTTACTAGGCTACAGAGGGATCTGCTGAAGACATTATCAGATACCCTACAAAGAGCTGTGACTGATGAGGTATTGGATAAGGTAGCCTCTCAGCTCACCACCTTGAATTCGATAGTTAACTCCTCCGTGAGACGGATTTTCTTATGCAGCTTGATAGAGTGAGTAGAGGCGCAGGTTCGGGTATCTCTTTTATGAGACAGGCCTGGATGCGACTTTGCGATTTCGTGGAGCCCTTCAAGTCTTCCTTTGTGAATGCCCCCTTCAATGGCTCATCCCTTTTTGGGCCCAAAGTCAGAGAGATGCCCACCAGATGTGAACAGGAAGGCAAGACCTTGTCTGCCGTAGGAGGACATTTTTCAATTCGACCAGACCTTATCCCAAAGGTCAAAAAGGTAGCAGGAAAATGGGTTTCCAAAAATTTCAATGGTCTTTCTGGGGCGCACAAAGTGAAAGTTCCCCCAGAGACAGAGAACTCAAGGCAGGGGAGGCCTGCTAAATCAGGGATCTAGAGATTCCTTTTTTGGAAAGCCCTTTAAGCACTCCTGAATGGAGGCCCGATTGCTCATCTCTAGAGGCAATTGGGGGTCGACTGTCTCTGCACCTACAAGCCTGGCTTCACATTACAAACTTCAGATGGGTGCATCATATAATATCCAAAGGTTATTTCATTCCCTTCACCCATCCCCTTCCTCAAAACATAAGAATCCCAGATGTGCCACCCGGTCAGAGGCATCAAGCAGCTACAGAAGTACAAAAGTTGCTAGGCAAAAGAGTCATCCAAGAAGTCCCTTCCAACCAAAGAGAATTCAGAACTTAAGAAAAGATTCTTTTTGGTGCCAAACAAAACAGGGGACTGGAGACCTATTATGGATCTCTGCAATCTAAACAATTCGATCAAAAAGAGCAGGTTCTGAATGGTCACTCGACAGTCAATTCTTCCTCTTCTAGGAAAAGATGATTGGATGTGCTCGACAGACCTTCAGAATGTGTACTACCATAAAAAAATGGACAGTCACTTCAGAAGGCATCTGCTCTTCCAGCTGGGAGCCAGTCATTACCAGTTTTGAGCCCTGCTCTTTGGTCTCAGTACAGCCCCCAGAGTGTTCACTGAATGTGTGGCAGTGGTTGCAGCTCACCTGAGACATCAAGGATTCTGAGTGTTTCTGTACCTAGACTGGCTCCTAACTGCCACGACCAGGCATCAACTCTTAAGGGCAAGAGAAGCTACTATAAATCTTTGTGCTTATCTGGGATTCACCTTAAATTTCGAGAATCTACTCTAGAACCCTGTCAAAATCTCACTTTCATAGGAGCGCACTTAGATATAAGAAGAATGATAGTGAGACTTCCATCTGACAGAATTGCTTCATTGAGAAATCAAATCAAGGTTCTTATTCACAAGAAGAGCATCTGCAAAATTAGTACTTCAAGTCTTGGGGGCAATGGCAGCTTCAATAGTACTGGTACATCTAGCCTACTTCCATATGCAAATTCTGCAGTGGTAGTTGTCGACCCAATGGTGTCTCCCTTTTTAATTTCTCCAAGTCTTTTGGGTTTCTAATACCATGACAGGAATGGACCCCATTCCTAAGTCAAAGTACGATTAAAGTTCATGAAATTAGTATTGTTTCACTCTTTGATGTCAGCCAAAAGTGCTCTTCGCAGCACCCGCAATGTCGTATGGAGTTGCATGGTAGCGTATCTGTAGCATATCTAAATGAGATTTTAGACTCTTTTTTTTTTTTTTTTTTAGTAAGACCCATTTCTCCTATTGTTATTGGAACTATTTGGGTATCGTTCTACCACATTGCTCTCGTTTCTGCTTGCAGATCCTGATATTTTATTACTTTGTCTCTCTGTGCGCAAGACACTGTAATCACTGGATGTGGCGATTTCAGTGATCAATGCTACTTTTGTCTTCTTTTCCTGGACCACTATATCCAGTTTTCTAGCATCTGTCTTTTGAATTGTTGGTAATGGATGATCCCATGTGATGTAGACAACTTCATTTTCTATGATGCTTTGTGGCTCACGTTTCCAGTGCTTTTCAGCCACTTCAAAAACATAATGTGTGCACAATCCCCAGTAAAAGTCTTGCCACATTATTGTGCCTTTCAGTATACATTCCCTCTGCCATTAGTGTGTTACAACCAGCAACGAGGTGTGCGCCAATTTGGTTTTACAAAACCTACATTTGTTTGTTTCTCCCACATGTTCAATGGACTTTGCAAACCAGCGTGTACGCAGCCCACTATCTTGAGCTGCCAATGTTAACCTTTCATCTCTTGGTTTTAATTCATCTCTCCTTAACCATTCCTGTGTTCGTTCCTGATCAACATGAGATTCTTCCAGAAGTTTTCTATACTTCCAACTATATTTATGCATTTTCCCCATTTCTTGCCTTTTCATCTCATCCTTCACCTTATATTCTTTCTTATGTTTTTTGGCACATTCAGTTGCTGCCTTATTTTTATCTACTGCTGGTTTGATTTCCATTCCTGTTTGACGCCAATATGCTTCTGCTAGATTAAGCAGGGAAGTCATCTTAAATGTATTCTCTTCACGTTTCATAACTTTCACTATGTTTAGGTCTTGTGAGGTAAGTAGATATGTGTGGAGCCCCACGATTGCAGATCTGTATGTGTAATCAATTTGAAGGAAGCCCATCCCTCCTTCAGAATGGGGAATATATAATCTGGTATTCACTGATTTTTATAGATCATTTGGTGATCATGATGCATCCTTCTTGTTTTAATATCTAACCTATCCAACACGTTTTGGGGCCAATCAATCACTCCAAAACTGTAAGTTAGGACAAGAGTAGCAAATTGGTTTATAGCTTGGATTTGGTTCCTAGTTGTCAGTGCTGATGTTCATCGTGCATACAGCTGCAGTCATAACAGATGGGTTCTCCTGCCACCAGGCGGATCCTCGGTCGGCTGAATTCCAAAGTCTAGGTCCGGCGTCGGTTGTCGTCGCTTCTTCCCTGACGTCAGTGCGCCAGGGGTATAAAAGAACCAGCCGACGCCATTTTCTTCAGTCTTTCTTGCCGCGCGGTGCCCGAAGCAGAAGCAGTTCACAAGTGCCGGTCGGCCAGCTCCTGAAATTACGAAAATTTTGCAACCGAAGTCTTCTTGAAAGCTAAGTACCCGTTGAAACTTTTCTTGCCTCAGACCGATGTCAGACAAAGTTAATAATTGTATTTCTTGTGGGAAGCAAATACCACATAAGGATTTTCATTCCCTCTGCATTCCTTGCTTGGGCCCAGACCACGACGTCTCGGTCTGTCGTTTTTGTGCTACATTCAACAAACGCACCATTAAGCGTTGGGCGGAGTTCGCCCAGCACTATTTTGGCAAAAAATTTAACTATATTATGTCGTTGGATACTCCGACTCCAGTTTTGTCTAAAAACCGCAAAGACAAGGACCGACACACGAGGTCCGCGGCCTCTACCGACACCACGCCAAAACCGACTACAGGTGGTCCGGTTCTCAGCGAGGCACCTACGCAGCCCCTGCCTACCGACGACACTTCATTGGCGGTGTCTTCTGTGCCCGAGGTCGCTGGCTCCTCGGCCCACACCTCGACTACAGATATCGAAGTCACTCTTGGTGGTGAATCTCAAAATGTTGATAGGTCTGCCTCCTCTCAAGGTGTCTTCAGACCTTCCTCTTCTTTTTCTATCAAGGCTTTCACTAAGTCTAAAGCAGCCATGCATTCTAAGAGACCAGCTCCACAGGGCCCTTCTCCAGGCCCCCATGCCTAAAAAACAGATGCTTAAAATGGCTGAGGATTTGATTACTCTTATCAGGGGTTCTCAAACCCCCCCCCCCCGGACAAAAGGCCTAGAGTGGAGGAAGAATCCCCCTCCTCTGACCAGGCCTCCATTATTTCAGATCACTCGGATGAACAGGAACATGCCTACTCCCCTTTTGAAGATTCTGATGCTGAGGAGTCCATTCCCTCTGTCCCCCCCCCCAGAGGATTACTCATTTGGGGAAACCTTGCATACCTTAAGGGAACACTTCCACTGGGAAGGCCAAGAGTACTCAGATTCCAAGAAAAGGCTTAGGGATTTTCTCTTGCTACCCCAGCACAGGCCTCTGACTATACCTCCTGTCTTAGACATACTAGATGATGTGTACTCGGAGGCCTGCCTTAACCCGGATTCTTTACCTCCAGCCCCAGTCAAGCCTGACAGGTACTACCGGGTTCCTGACTCACACCAATTTTTATACAAAAGCCATGCGGCTGACCCAGAAACTATCTCACAGGGCCCCAAGGGAATTAAGGCCTCCACTGCTAAAAACCCATTACCTTCCGAGAGAGATTCCAGATCCTTAGAAAGGTGGGGAAAAAAGGTATACACCTCAGCCACCTTAACCATGAGGGCATTAAACTGCCAGTTCCATATGCTAAAGTACCAACAGTTTCTGTTATCACAGTTGAGAAGTAAAATGTCACAACCTGAACAACCAGACTTGAAGGAGTTGCAGGATGTGATGCATAGTGCAGAACAAGTGGGTAAACATACCTTGCAATGTGGTTTTGATGCTCTAGAGGCCACATGTAGAGCTGCTGTTACAGGATCAGTCATACGTAGACATGCCTGGCTCAAGGAGCAAACCTTACCAGATCATGTCAAAGCTAAATTACTAGATGCCCTCTACAAAAGGATGTATTATTTGGTGTTAAAGCTGAGGAGGTATTAAAGAAAATGGAGGAAAAGGCTAAATCAATGCAAACAGTGAAAGATTTTCTACAGGTACAACCTCCACGTTTCAGTAGAAATTGGCCTTCCAAAAATTGGTCCTTTCCAGCCACGGACAGACCCCAAAGAGGTAGATACAGGCGCCCGAGGGGCAGAGGGCAATCTCAAGGATCGTTTAGAGGCAGACAATGGCAAGCTCCTACACAAAGAGGTGGTGAGGATAGTTCGCAGCCATTCAGAAAGCAAGCCCAATGACTTTCCCCTTTGCATGCCAAGCAAGGCTCAAATGGCAGCACCCTTAGGTGGAAAACTGGCATTATTTTCAAAAATTGGCATATTGTCACAAAAGACAAATGGATCCTGGACATTATAAACAGAGGCTACAGATTCCATTTTCACACCCTTCCAAAATGAGAGGCATGCCAAACCTGCCACACAATCAAAGGGCAGAGGCACAAAGACACATTTCAGATCTCATGGACATGAAAGCTATTCAAGAGGTACCTACTCACGAACAAGGTCAAGGTTTTTATTCCAGACTATTCCTGGTACCAAGGAAGGGAAAAGATTGGAGACCTATTTTGGACCTATCCATCCTAAACACATTTTACTCGTGCAAAATTCAAGATGCTCACATTACAGCAGCTTCTTCCCATGCTGGGCAAGGAGTCTTGGCTGGTAACATTGGACCTCAAGGAGGCATACCTGCATGTCCCAATCAGACAAAATTGCAGAAGATACCTCAGATTTCTTGCAGGTTCAACCCATTATCAATTCTCTGCATTGCCTTTTGGCTTATCTACTGCGCCCAGAGTATTCACGAAATGCCTGGCATCAGTAATTGCCTACTGCAGACTTCAAGGGATACAAATATACCCATATTTGGACGACTGCCTGATCCAAGCAGACAGCAAGCACATACTTCTGAAACATCTGGCTTTTGTAATAATGTTGTTGAATTCTCTGGGATACACAGTCAACAAAAAGAAATCAAGGCTACTACCCTCTCAAAAAATAATTTTCCTGGGTGCCAACTTGGACACAAACACCCAGATGGCCTACCTCACGCCAGAGAAGCAGGGGCAACTAACTCACTCAATACTTCAGAACACTAGCAAATTTCACCAGGCTGACTGCAAGGAAAATCCTGCAGGCTCTGGGATTCATGGCATCTTGCATCCTACTAATCCCATGTGCAAAGCTGCATATGAGGAAACTTCAATGGTACCTGAAAAACCTATGGTCTCAACACAGCCACAGTTTGGAAACAATAATACCACTAATTCCATGTCTTCAAAAGGAATTTCTGTGGTGGGCTCAAGCATGCCAAACAAACACAGGTATCCCATTCTGCAAGCCTCAAGCAAATCAAGTCATCACAACAGATGCCTCGGACTACGCCTGGGGGGCGCACATGACAGATCGGTGCATTCAGGGCAAATGGTCCCAAAAAGAAAAGCACCTTCACATCAATCAAAAGGAAATGCTAGCAGTAATAAATGCTATTATAGCTTTCAAAGACCTTCTGCATCCAGGTCAGCTATTGATAAGGACAGACAACACCACAGTAATGTGGTACATAAACAAACAGGGAGGAACCCATTCATACCCCCTATGCAGGCTGGCCATGTCACTTTGGAACATGGCTCTGGAATTACAAATCGAACTTCAAGCACAGTACTTGCCAGGCAAGGAAAACACGCTGGCAGACAACCTAAGCAGAAATATGACAGATCCACACGAATGGAAGTTGCATCCTCAAGTTTTTACAGAGATAATTCAAGCATGGGGAAGGCCAGACATAGATCTGTTTGCCTCCCACAAAAATCACCAATTGACAAAATTCTGCTCAAGGACTTTTCATCCACAGGCCTGGAGAGTGGATGCTCTCTCTTTCAGTTGGACAACAATGACAGTTTATGCCTTTCCACCTCTTCCTCTGCTGCCCAAAGTTCTATTAAAACCAGAGCAGACAGACCAAAGATGATTCTCATTGCTCCAGACTGGCCAAGACAGCACTGGTACCCACTCCTGAGGAGCCTGACGCATTCCCCTCCATGGACCCTACCTCTAATGCCTCTTCTTCTGACTCAGCACAGCTTCAAAACTCTTCACAGTCAGCTGAAAACACTCAATCTGGCCGCATGGAAGATTCCTTAACATCACAACAGACCCTACTCTCCAAGGAGGTGCAGGATGTCATTTTGGAGGCCAGAAGGCCGTCTACTAGAAACGCTTACTCTGCAAAATGGAAACGGTTTTGTGCCTGGAATGAGGAAAAGGGCCAGAATCCTGGAAAACTGAATTTACCTCAAATATTACAGTATCTAGCTGAGCTACTAAGCAGTGGACTTTCATTCTCCTCCATCAAAATCCATGCCTCAGCCATTTCTGCAGAATACAACACAGACCTACCTTTATTCTCTCACCCCCTCTTAAGACAGTTCCTCAGAGGGGCTAAGAATATAAAACCCCCAAGGAAACAACCAATACCTGCTTGGGATCTCAATTTAATTCTAGAAAAGCTGACCTTGCCTCCATTTGAGCCAGCTGCCTCAACAGATTTGCAATATTTTTCCTGGAAAACAGCTTTCCTTCTGGCTATCACCTCAGCTCGTAGGGTATCGGAAGTATAAGCCCTCATGGCTGTGCAGCCTTTTATCATCTTCCATCAGGACAGAGTTTCCTTACGAACCAACCCGTCCTTTATGCCAAAGGTGGTATCCAGGGTAGCTTTGAATCAGGCTATACACTTACCTACCTTCTACCCTAATCCTCAAAACAAAGGGGAGAGACTACTACATTCCTTGGACATCCACAGACAGCTGCGTTATTATTTGGACAGAACTAAGCCTTTCAGAAAATCAGAACAGCTCTTTGTGTCCTATGCTATAGGAGCTCAAGGGAAGCCAATTTCCAAACAGACAATCTCAAAATGGATAGCCCACTGCATACGCTTTTGTTAATCTTTTCATGGTAAAACTGTACCTGCAGGCATCAGATCTCACTCCACAAGGGCCACAACTACCTCTGCAGCTTTCCTCAGAGGAGTTCCTACCAAAGATATTTTGGAAGCAGCCACTTGGAGTTCTGTGCATACCTTCTCCAAGCACTACCACCTACCATTATACTCCAAAACTAGAGTAGGCTTTGCCACTGCAGTCTTGCAGGGCATTCTGGCTCCTCCTAGTTCCACCTAGTGCCTATCACCCCTTTCTTAGCTTTGGGATTCTACCCATCTGTTATGACTGCAGCTGTATGCACGATGAACATAGTACGTTTTGTACCTACCATAAATGTAGATGTTCGAGTGCTAATACAGCTGCAGTCCAGGTTTCCCTCCCTCCTTCCCCTCTTGGGACAGGCCTATTGGCTAACACCTCCTCATACAACCTGATTGGGGTATTCTTTTATGGTGTATTTGCTTGCAACTACTGTATTTTGATTATATTGCATTGCTTTATTACACAAATTTATGTATTGCTTTCCTTCTGGGGGCACCTGACATCTGGGGCAAGAAAAACTGAAGAAAATGGCGTCTGCTGTTTTTTTTATACCCCTGGCGCACTGATGTCAGGGAAGAAGCGACGACAACCGACGCCTGACCTAGACTTTGGAATTCGGCCGACCGAGGACCCGCCTGATGGCAGAAGAACCCATCTGTTATGACTGCAGCTGTATTAGCACTCGAACATCTACATTTATGGTAGGTACAAAACTGTACTTTTTCAGGATTAATTTAAGTCTTCTAAAATATTCCTTACTAAGATTTACTCGCATTTGTTCTTGTTTTATTGCCAATCCTTCATCAATTCCAAAGTATTTACACACTCCCTCTTGTTCAAGTTCTTTTATATCACATTCTTGCCCCAAACTGATGCTTTCCTGGTGCCACAGTTTTCCTGCTTTAAAGGTTGCTTTTGCACATTTATCAAGGCCAAATGACATTCTAATATCTGAAAAATTTTGACAACCTGCAGCTGTGCTTTCAATTATTCATCTGATGAGCTATACAGTTTTAAATCATTGACAAATAGAAGATAAGTCTTTAGATTTTGTTGTTTTCTAGGAGCCAAATTGTAGCCATGGTCTAAGCTGTTAAGTAAACAGCTTAATGGGTTAAGGGCAAGGCAGAACAGCAACGGTGACAGAGAGTCACCCTGGAATATCCCCCTTTGAATTTTTTGTTTTGTACCCCTGACGGCCTGGCGTCATGGAGGGGGGGACGGCGGCCGACACGGGACCCAGGACTTTGTTGGTCGGGCTGACTGGGGGCGGCCTGCCAGCGGATTGCCCAGGTGTGGCGACTGCAACAGTGAATACACTCGAACATCTACATTTATGGTAAGTGTACACAACTGTACTTTGCTTCATGTACACAGACAACCCTCTCCTCCTACCACCCAACACTACAACCTGCGAGAGATGCACTTACATAGCCAAACTGGAAGCAAAGCTCTCTCCACCCAAGATTGTGCTAGACAGTCAAGAGGAGAAGGTTAACACACGCTCTACACCTCAAGCAACGCATAGCCCTTCTAAACCCACACCACCAACACCCTCACATTGCAACACTAAATCCTCATATGCGGAGACCCTTAACAGTGACCTGCCCAAGCAACAAGGACCTCCAAAGCTGAAATGCAAACAAACACCAGTCACAACTAAAATGTCACATAGCTCACAGCACCAGTGTGCCACCCAACAACAGCCCCTAAGGCAAGACAACGTACCCAACACTTTAGTCATACGTGACTCTATATTCAGGCACACTGATGTCCCACTCGCCAGACTGAATAAGGAGAAAATTATCGTTGGCTGCCTGTCGGGTGCCAGGATCTGCCACATAACGCATGCACTCAAGTCACTCCACAAGAAGTACAAATGTGACTCTGTCATTGTCCATGTTGGAGTGAATGACTTGAGACGTACCTCCCTGGACTACATTAAAAGAGACATGGAAGAGCTCTCGGATCATGTGGCCCAGGCAGGTATGGCTCTAGCTCTGAGTAGCATCCTGCCTTCACCCAGAATTATACCACAGTACAAGGACAAAATGATTGACTTTAACAATTGGCTAAGCTTCTGGTGTCATTCAAAGGGGATCCAGTATCTGTCTGCCTGGGATGACATGATCGACAGACCACAATGCTTTGACAGAGATGGTCTGTACCTGTCGCCCTTGGGATTCAGGTTACTGGCTAAGGCTCTTGCCACCCCTATAGTGCCTTTTTAGGCAAAGTTCAAAGGACAAAAACCACCACTGTAACCGGTACAAGCATGCAAAATCTGAAGGTAATGCTACTCAGTGCTAGAAGTCTAAACCTCAAAATGCACTCACTCAAGGCACTCCTAAAAATGGAGAGCATCAATATCTGTGCAGCAACTGAGACCTGGTTCAAGACTTCAGAGAGCACCCTTGCAATACCAGGCTGCAGCTCTTACCACACTTTTCGGCCACCAAACCAGAACCGAAACACTAAAGGTGGAGGAGTGCCCATATTCACCAAGGATATTCACACCACCAGGCTAGTTCCCCAACACAATGTGTCTGAAATTCTCCAGGTGCAACTAACACTAAGTAAGACTGCAATCCAAATTGTAGCTTGCTGCAGATCCCCAATCATGCCCCAAGATTCTCACTACACCTTTCTAAACATACTGGAAAATTTTAAGATACAACCAAACACCCTAATACTGGGTGATTTCAACTACCCTGCCATTAACTGGGAAAAGTACTCATGTACCTACACCTTTGCCCAACGGTTCTTGGAATTCATAAATTCCAATGCCTTGGATCAACTAATCTATAGTCCCACCAGGGGCTCCAATATGATCCACACCTATGGTCACCCCCTTGTTGGTTAGGTCTTGACCATAAGCTAATCACCCTTGACATCCACATCCCTCCCCTACCCCCCAGTATAGAAACCTCCATAAAAAACTTCTCCAAAGCCAACTTCATGCTACTCAAGTCATAAGTGACAAACTTCATGACACCCATGCAGGCGGGAACTGAAAGTTCAACTGCTGAATCCTACACTAAGGCACTGTATGAGCACATTCACTCGTGCATGAATTGTGCCATCCCAAATAGAACCAAGACGCTCTCCTCCAAAAAAAGGAAGCCAATCTGGTGGGTCCCCTGTCATAAACAAACTTTACAACAAAAGGAAGAAACTGTTGCAGAAAAGAGGAAAATCCCAGGATGCAAAAAACTCCCATACCAACCTCAGTAAGAAGCTGAGATCCCTCATAAAATCCGCCAAAGCTAGTTACGAAAATAAAATTGCCAGAGATTCCAAAGACAGCCACAAGGCATTCTATAGCTATGTTAAGAATCTAAATGGCAATGCTCAGATCTGCTCTGAGCTACAGCAGAATGGCATTAAATATACTGATCCCAAGGATATTGCCAGTATCCTGGCAGATCAATTCAGTGCCAACTTCACCCCCCTCTCACCCCCTAAAGGGCTCATCTCTATACCGAAAGATTGTCAAATTCTGGTAATAATGGCAACACAGGTAAAAAACGCACTCTCAAAAGCTAAGAATACAGCATCCATGGGACCAGACAACATCCCGGGCTTTGTACTACATGAACTACAAAATGAACTGGCACCTCATCTAAGTGTCATGTTTAATCATAGCCTCACCTCAGGCTTCGTGCCCACTGAGTGGCACACAGCTACAGTTATCCCACTCCACAAGGGGGATCCACCTTGGATCCTGGGAACTATCGCCCCATCAGTCTGACGAGCCTGATCTGCAAGCCATGGAATGTATTATCATGGAACTTATAAACAAAGACATTGGCAACCTTCAAACACTGGACCCCACCCAGATTGGGTTCGTGAAGGGCTGATCTTTTCTCATGAACCTGATTGACTTCTTTGAATCAGTCTCCAGTGCTGTAGACAAGGATAAGGTAGTCCACACCGCCTATCTGGACCTTGCCAAGGCCTTCGACACCACCCCCACTCTGGAATCATAGATAAACTTACTAAGTTGGGCATTAATCCCTATGTCACTAGATGGGTTGCCATCTGACTTACCGACAGAACCCACACTGTAAAAGTATCTGACTCCAAATCCAGCTCGAGTCAAGTAGAGTACCTCAGGGTTCAGTCCTGGGCCCGCTCTTGTTTGGCGTCTACTTCTCTGAAGTACAGTCCAACACTAAGGGACTCTGGCTAACAAAGTTTGCAGATGACTGCAAACTGGGAGCCATTATTGAATCCCCAAATTATGTGGACATTCTACAAAAGGGCCTTACAGAAACAGATGCTTGGTGTGCCAGAGCCTTGGGCTCAAGCTCAATACCAAGAAATGTATAGCTATCCCCTTTGGGGAAAAAACGTATACCTGTGAATTACCACATAGGTGGCAGTACACTAAACACTGAAAGTGTGATAAGAGTCTTGGGGACACAGGTGGACAGTGGTCTCACCTTCGATAACCACATTGCCACAACAGTCAGGAAATCCTTCTATGTGGCACACCTCATCACTAAGGGCTTTTCATCCAGAAAAAATGAGATCATTGTCCCACTGTACTTATTCCTCGGTAGACCCATTATAGAATACAATGCCCCATTTGGTATGTACCTCTCAAGACATCTGCAACAACTGGAAAGGCGGCACAAATACCTCACTAAAAGAATCACAGGCCTAAAGCAGATGCCCTATGCTGACCATCTAAAAAACACTCCAGCTATACTCTGTCGCATATCGTCTGCTCAGAGGCGATCTCTGCTTAACATACAAGGCCATGTCAAACCCAGAGCTGTTGGATATGCTACACTTAAAGAAATCCCAATCCCTCAGAGCCACACACTCCAGGGATCTAAACCTTTTCATCACAGTGAATAAAACATGCTGGAGAGATAGGTTCCTCACCCAGAGACTCCCCAGACTCTGGAATAGACTGCCCATACATGTCAAGCAGAGTGCCTGTTTGGCCCTCTTCAAAAGGAACCTTGATGATTGGATGGGAGATAGGAAATTCACCCCGGGGATCACGTCAGTCGCCCTGCTAGACAGGAGTCCAGGAAAGTAAATTTTGTAGGAAGAAATAGCCAGGGAATTGTTATGACTAGGCTTATATAGGCCCTAGGGCCGATAGCCTAGTACCAACCTATTAACCTATCCCTGGGATAATGGTCCTTTCGTGATCTTCCAATGTCTCTCAAGATTTTGATAACCGATGTATGCAGGAAGGCTCTCCGTTGGTGGATTTATTCCGATGAAGTGAGTCAAGGCCGTCCATTTGTGCCGAGTCACCCCAGGCCATGATGACCATGGATGCACCCCAGATAGGGTGGGGGCTCATTATCTGGGAAGGACAGTCCAAAGCACCTGGTCCCCCCATGAGGCCTATCTGCATATAAATGTTCTAGAGATAAGAACAGTGCTTCTAGCGCTCTTCCTCTGGGAACAGTAGCAGTCCAGTCAGACAACATGTCGGTAATCTGGTACATCAACAAACAGGGAGGAACCAGATATTTTCCCCTTTGTCAGGATGCCCTCCAAGTTTGGCAATGGGCGATATCTTCCAGTCGCTTTCTGATAGCAACGCAATGCACATTCTGGGAAAATCTAACATGATAGCAGACAAGCTCAGCAGGGCAATTCTGATGCCTCACGGGTGGTCCCTCAAACAAGAAGTTGCAGAAAAGATTTTCCTGAAATGGGGTCAGCCTTGCTGTGTTCTATTTGCACCACCCATGAACAACAAATGCAGCAGCTACTTTACCCTAATCTTCCCTCAGGAGGAGTCACCGAGGGATGCACTGGTACATAATTAGCCCCCCTATATGCTTATCCTCCAACCCCCTTGATTGCCAAAGTATTACAGAAAGCAAGTATGTTGAACAGAACAATCATCCTCATTGTTCTTTATTGGGCCCGGCAGATTTAGTTCCCTTTCTTTGGCCTCATCTTTAGGAAGATCCATGTATTCGGGACCCAGTCCCAGACCTACTTTCATATCTGCAAGGGATGGTTCTTCCGGACTTGAAAAATCTAAAATTGACAGCATGGCTACTCTGATTCCAGTGATAGCCAGGCACCCTTTTTTATCTTCTCCAGTGAGACACATTCTGCTCTCTTCACATACATCTTCAACACAAAAACTTTACAGAAGCAAGTGGAAAAGGTTTGTCATGTGGGCCATGGAAAATAATGTTGATCCTTTTTACTGCTCCACTTCACTTCATTCTGGATTTTCTAGCAAAACTTTTTAATGAAGGTGCTGCTGCAGCTACTGTAAAAGTTCAATTAGCTGTGATTTCTAATCATCATCCAGGAGAGAATGGTTTTCCTATCATGTCCCATAAGCTTTGTAAGACCTTTTAAAAATGAATTTTTCTGATGAAACCACCTTACAAAAGTCCTCTCCCCCCTTGGGATTTGAATGTTCTACTAACTCATTTGGTTCATTCTCAGTTTGAGCCTTCAGCAAGTTGTGATTTAAAATTCTTGGCTTGGAAAACAATTTTCTGGTGGCAATTACTTCAGTAAGAAGGGTATTTGAATTACAAGCATTATCTATGAATCCATTGTATTTGCTATTTCATAAAGACAGAGTTTCATTATGAACTAACCCTTCCTTAAGTAGTCTCTGAGACTAATCTCAGTCAATTCATTGAACTGCCATTTTTTCCCGAATTTCTAAAACAAAGGAGACTATCTCTTACACTTATTAGATGTTCACAGGCAGTTGAATTTTTACTCGCACAGAACAAAGGATTTCAGAAAAACAGATCAGGTGTTTATTTCCTTTTCTGAAACAAGAAAAGGCTTGCCATTTTCCCAAGTTACCTTGTCAAAATGGCTTTCTGATTGCATCACTTTTACTTATAAATCCAAAAATAAACAATTGTCTAATCCAGTCAAAGCACATTCTACCAGAGGTGTGGCTACTTCAGCTTTTCTGGCCAGAGAATCTTTAGACAATATTTGTGCAGCACCCACATGGTCAAGAGCTTCTTTTGGATCAATGGTTCTAAGGAATATTCTTCCATGAGCCACCCAAGATTCAGGTTGCTAGGGCGCTGTCCCATATGTGAGAATAAAGGCAAGATTGACAACAACACATAAAGAAGTCATGTACTTACCATAATGTTCCATGTGTGCTGGCCATCTCCGCCTTTATTCTCACAAACCTTCCACAACCCTCTTCCTAGACTCGTGGAAGAACGAGTGATATGAGGCCTTCAAGAACTCCTTGTTATTTGAAATGTTTCTTTAAGTACTTTGAATAGTATAACTTCTATCTTTTATATAAGCACTGGCCACTTTATTAGGCAAACAAGATCTGAGGTACTGGGGAAGTGCATTCTGGGAAGAGTCGATTGCCCAAGAGCTTAGTTGGAGGCCACAAGCTTTTGCATTAGGCTGAGACTGATCCGATGGATCAGATCCAACCCATATGTGAGAATAAAGGCGGAGATGGACAACACACACAAAACATTATAGTAAGTACATAACTTCTTTTTTTAAGAAAAAGTTCTGTACTTACTATAATGTTTTGTGTGTACTACGGCAGTGGTGCTGCGGTGGCGCTGTCGCCTCACAGTAAGACGTTGTCCCGTTCGATTCTCAGCTAGAGCGTCTTCTGTCTGGAGACATGCGTGAATGGGCGTACCTTCGTTGAAGGTTGTGCATCAGAGCTGGCAACTCGGCACGTAAAAATCTACTGCCAATCATTAGCGGACCGGAGTTCCTCTGTGGCGACCCCTAACCGGGAAAAGCCGAAAGACACAACAACAACATAACTTCTTTTTTAAGCAGTTATGGAGCTTTTGTAAAGTGTTTTATGACTTATACTGGGAAACTGAAGCTCTATGGTGGCATTTGAACATTAGGGACTATCTCTTGGCAGTGTGTTAATAGGCCTGTTATTTCTTTTGTTTACCTGCTTCATTTTGAAGTTCTGGAATGAAAATATTGCATAGTTTCACTTTTTTCTTCAATTTTATGGTATTTACTACTGATCTAACACTGCTATAGCTGTTTTTATCATTAAATCATAATTTTACAGTGAATTCTTAGTATTTTTCTGTGGAGGTAATCTGTAAGTAAATGCTTATTTATGCTGTTTTAAATGTATTTGATTTAAGGGCATATATTTGATTTTTTTGCCTTTATTTTGGGCAAGTGATTTTTACTAGGTATTGTGACTGTGTGTTGTTTGCTACATGTGTACTTTGTAGAACAAAGCTCTGCACAATGAAACTGTTTCTGCTATAATTTATATACATTTTAGTCCTATTTTCTGTATGGAAACAGTTTATATTTAAACAATAACTGATGAGTGGGTGTGGGTATGAGGATTTACCTACAGTTGGCATGGTTTGATCATGAGGGCAAAGCCTGAGTGATTAAACACAGCTAACATTGGGTAAATCACTATATACCCACACCCATGAGTCGGATATTGCTATTATGCAATGACATTATTTAAGAAAGAAATTGCTTATCTTTCTTAAATAATATCTTTGTATAATGGAGACATAATGTTCCTCTGAGTTGTTTCCTGTTCCATGTTTGTTGATGTTTTGCACTTGTTCATGGGACTTACGTTTCCATACTTGCACAGTACATCAGTGTTGTTCAGTAAAAGCAATGGAGTAAAAAGAATCTCTGTTGCCTTTTTTTTTTCTTCTTTTTTTATGTACTAGTATATCCGGGCTGTTCAGATGTATGAGGGTCTTCTGAGACAGTGCAGAAATACAAGGAAAATGAGACAGTGCAGAAATACAAGGAAAATCAGGTATGTTTCTTTAGTTTTGCAGAACATACCTGAGTTTTCTTGTATTTGGTCTGCCCTGTGTACATATCTCTCAACCTCGTAGCTCAAGAAATGTGGACAAAGCCAGGACAACGACCCTCAAATAGGGACAGATTGTAAATGTTGCTCTTATAGACTTAGCAAGCTGCTAGAATAACAAGATTTGTGTTAGTGTGCATTGTTTGAAAGATATGAAGTCTGAAGCTCAAATGAGTTTCATTATTTAGTGACTTCACTCCTCAATGAATTCTCAGAAAACCACAAATTTTATGAAGAACAGACCAAAAATATGAGGCAAAAATCTGGACATTTTCTGAAAATCTGAAGAGCTGCGAGGTACGCCTCCATAGCATATATGAATAGAAAAAAGTCTGGCTGCTCATTGATAGTTTAGTGGCTGGACTTTTTTCTCTTGGTATATGCTTGGTTTGCAATGGGCACTCTGGTTTGTCTGTCCAATCATCATGCTTGTTTTTTAATAACCGTGACCTGTCATTATATAATTTCTATTATTGCTGCCCTTAGTCAACCCTTAATAGTCAGTGTATTATTCTGGCCGGTGTTTTCCCCCTGACTTGATGGATCCTGATGGAGATGACCCCCCCATCAAATCCAGTTGCACCTAAAAAGGGAAGAAGAAAACCTGCAAAAAACATGCCTCAGCTTATGGTTTATTTATCTGTTGTTGCCTTAAGACTGCTCACAGAACACTTACTTTTTTCCCTATCACCCTGTGGTGTGAAACCACAGCATTCTATGGTAATGGGTCAGACACATCTTCCAGGGCTGTTCCAGTACCTTATTCAGGTATAGGTTAACCAAACCCTTTAGGTGCAGGAAAAGTCTCCGTAAGA
The DNA here is from genome assembly GCF_019279795.1 of Protopterus annectens. Classification (NCBI taxonomy): domain Eukaryota; kingdom Metazoa; phylum Chordata; order Ceratodontiformes; family Protopteridae; genus Protopterus; species Protopterus annectens. Next base: position 1,471,390,168 of record NC_056739.1, read on the forward strand.
GACTCCTTGCCAGGTGTAGTAGTCTGTCCTTGGATATTTTGTCCTGTAGTGTAGTTCGTAGTAAAAAGAAGCAAACTTCGCCACGTGACAATCAGGTTATTACCATATGTAGAGCTGATGTGGTTTCCTTAGCTAAGACTGTTTTACAGTTGGTCTTGGAGGCTTTGCTCTTATTCAGCATGACTATGGAACTACCTTCTCTAGAGATCAGTCTAACACTGCAGAGTTTGATGGGGACTCTGATGCAGACAGTAGTAAACACTCTGAGACAATCCATTATTATTCTTCAGAAGGTGAACAGGTTGAAAAACTCAAACAAGTGTTCACCTTTGCACAGACGCTAGCTAGGTTTAGATATATGTTTGATTGGAAGCAAAATGAATCTGTGCCAGAGATTGACAGAAGCTATGATCCTGTTGAGAACGAGATTCCAAATGTTTTGGCTGCTCCTCCTCTGTTACTGGCGTTAGAAGATGTCTATAAAACTGTGTATAAAACCCCTTGGGCTAGTGAACCAGTTCCTAAAAAGGCTATTAGGAAATACAAGGTATACTCTGATCTTGCAGCTCTCTCTTCCTTTGTCAGCTAACCAAGTTGGGGATTTTCCAGCTGCTAACTCTAACAAAAGATCCTTGGCCTCTTCCAACCTTACAGTGCTGGATAAAAATGGCAAGTGGTTAGTATTTCATGGAAAAAGTTGGCTCGGTCTAGTAATTTGGTCTTTAAAATTTTAAATTATGAGAGAGTCATGTGGAAATTTATTGTGCAATGTACATACAGTGTAGATGATTTTGCTGTATCTTTGCCTTCTGAACAGAAGTGTTTATACAGTATATAGTAAAAGGTTTAATATGTAAACCACATTCTTCAGTGTATACCATGTTTTCTATTTGTATAAATAAACAATTTTGCATTCAAGTTTTAAACTGTTCACAGAAATTGCTCCTCAGTTCATTTATATGTATAGTGACAAGTCAAAGCTTGACATGTGTGACGTGTTTTTTCAAAAAAAAAAAAGACTGCAATGCCTTTGCAATAAAATTCACAAGCATTGTCAATCAGTGTAAGAGTCATATTCAGCAACTGCAAAATACAGCTCCTACAGAATTGACAATAACTTGCTGCATCAAAAGGTATTTTTAAAATAAAACAGAGAGACTTGTTTTATATATATGTGTGTGTGTGTGTGTGTGTGTGTGTGTGTGTGTATATATATATATATATATATATATATATATATATATATATATTTTTTTTTAATTTATAAATGCCTATAATGTGAGAGTGTTCAATCTTGCCGTTTGTTCTTACACCTAAGAAGCTCGAGACAACCTAATTCCCACAATCTGCCTTTACCTCAGATCTAGTTTGTAAGATTTAAATATATTTTTCTTGTATATTTTAGAATAATTTTATTCTAAGAAGTTGTAGTAGTGACAGTGTGTGTGTGTGATACGGTTTTTGAGGATTCTCGGTTCCGTTTAACGTTAGTTTAAACTTATTAGAGTTTCCCTCGGGCCTACCACCCTTACTGGAGTGAATAATGATAGACATTTTTTTTTTTTTTACTTTGACAAAAAAAATTACCGATTGGACTACTGGACTACTTGACTTTTTTCACTTACTATCCATATTAGCTTAAGATGTCTGCTAAGTCTGGGTTTAAAAGATGTCAGTTACTGACAATCATAGTTCCTGTTCCATCTGCAAGAAGACTGCTCAATTTGTCATTCTTTATAGGGGTGTTTGTTAAAAAGGCTCTGGATACCAGGCATCCAATTGGCTCTTCAGTTAAAGTCGCACTGTTGAGGTCTCTTCCAGACCTCTCTCCAAACTCATCTCGGTCTCCTCTCAATTGGTGTCGACTTGAAGGCCTTCCACTGTCTCCATCTGTTCGAGACCTGTCCAGTCTTTAGAAGCTGATCTGCTGATTGTGGAGCCCTCGGTGCCAGAACCATTCTTTTCTCGGTCGGCTCTGTTCACGGGATTCTTCCCATTTCTTCGAACCATGAGGAAGGTGTTGTCTACCCAGACAACCCACATCAGCAGAAACAGCTTCTCCTCCCCATAAAGGAATCCTCCTCTGCACCCACGGCTACATCTGCACCTGTGTCTCAGCCACCCTGGAGGTGCCCCTCTTAAAAGATTGTGTAAGAGGAGACACTTAGATTCTCCACAAAGATCTTTGACATCCGACACTGACTTGGATGAGTCAGAAGGGTAAGTCACCCTCAGAGGATGTCTCTTTTTCTGACATCTTGGAGATCCTAAAGCAGGAGGTGATTGGCAATCCCTCCCCTTCTGAGGATGAGTCAGTCTTGCTGAAGGCATTTGGTGCTCGCCCTTCCTCGTTAATGGAGCTGATTGCTCAAGGGCCAAGACAAGGCTTATCTCATCTGTCCATAGATTCTAGGACTATGGAGCTTTTTCTATATCCCTGAACTATTTGACCCACTTCACTTCCGATTACACGGATCTAATCAAAGAAGAGTACTACAGATGCTGCTGTCTCAGAGAAAGTTACAGCACAACTCAATACCCTTACATCCATTGTAAACTGCCCATGAGGCTGATCTCATACAGCCTTCAAGTCTTCCTTTACTATCTTCCCAAAGTAAAGGGACTGTGAGCAGGAGGAAAAGGATCTTTCCCAGCACACAGGGTGATGCCCTCTAGAGGCAGAGGAGGGCAGAGGTGGAAGAAAACCAAGGTGACAGGGATACCCCTGGAAAACCTTTCCAGCACTCCTGGGAGGCCCCTGTCCTGCTCTGAGGCAGTCCTATACCCTCAGGCCTGGCAAAATCTTACTTCAGATAACTAAGCGTTGTTACCAGAGGCTACAGAATACCCTTCCTATCCCCAAAGACTCCCAGATGTGCCCCATCTGCGTAGACCCCAGCTATATAGAAATTTCAAAGCTGCTAGAAAAAAGAGTCATCCAACCAGTCCCAGCGGATCAAAGAGGATTCGAACTTACTCAAGGTTCTTTTTAGTTCCAAAGAGGGACTGGAGGCCGATTCTGGACCTAAGCAACCTCAATACCTAGAAAGAAAAGTTCGAATGGTCACGCCCTTCCATTCTTACAGAAGGACGACTGGATGTGCTCAATAGATCTGAAACTACCACATCAAAATAGCCAGGGTGTCCAGGGATCACGAGCCAGCCACTTTCAGTTTTGAGCCCTGCCTTTGGTCTGACCTCAGCCCCAGGGTTTTCACCAAATGCATGGCAGTGGTAGCTGCCTCACCTGAGGCCTGGGATTCCAGGCCAACTGATACAGGCCAGGGATTACACTTACAGCTTTGTGTTCACCTCGGAATTTCCGTGAATTTCAAAAAAATTTACTACAGCCATCACAGCATATCATCTCATTCATAGGAATCATTTAATTCTAAGGCTTCCTCCAGAAAGGATAGCCTCACTACAAAGCCACATATCTCTTTCTTCTGTCATCCAGAAATCCCCCCAGAAGACTGGTACTAAGGTTTTTTGGGTCTCATGGCAGCTATTTTGATCACAAACACATGCAAATCACACCTAGTCTGGTGGCTTCTTCAGACCCAACCTTTCCAGAAGAAGACCATTTTTACCCCCGCCCGACAGCTCACGGTGACCACGGCCCCTTTTCCTTTGGGGGGGGGGGGGGGTGACAGACAGTGACAGACAGTCAAGAATTTAATGGACCAGGTACAATCTGCACATCAATCAATGTTCTAGAGTTGAGGGCAGTGTTTCTATAAACAAACAAGGGGAACCAAGTCTTATCAGCTATGCACCAAATGCAGGAGCTACTTTGCTGGTTCTCCTCATTTCCCCTGATTGCAAAGTTTTCGCAGAAAGCCAACAACCTGCAAGGACTATAATCCTCATTGCCCCATTCTGGAATTTGGGGGACCTTGGATCCTGGACCCAGAACCAGATCTACTGACTCGGGTTCCTCACTGGTCTCTCCATCTAGCAGCTTAGCCAGGTCTGATCTTCTTTCACCTGCAGTCCAGAATATACTAGTGGCTTCTCATCCTACACTAGTAAATGGAATTTGTATTCTGGGCAAATTCACAGCATTTGGACCCTTTCATAGCTCCGTTAAACAAGATCTTGGAGTTTTAACAGAATTGTTCCACCATGCTCCTGCCACTTTAAGAGTGCAATTGGCTGCCATTTCCAACTTTCATGTGGAAGAAGGTGGGGCACCTATTATGGCTCAGACTTTGTAAGGCCTTTTTAAAAGGGTCTTTCCATATTAGACCACCAGTTAGAACTCCTACAATCTAAACCTTTTATTATCTAAATTGATGTTACCCCATTTGAGCCAGCCTCCTCTTGTCCATTGAAGTATAAGACCCTCTTCTTGGTAGCCATTACATCCGCTAGGAGCTTTCCATTAAACACCACTCTGACAGAGTATCTCTTGATAGAACAAAGGATCACAGGAAATCTGATCTTGTAGCTTTTGCAGGAAAGGTGCAGCCCAAATGGCTAACTGATTGTATTATTTTTCAAATCAAACTTTATCTGTCAAACCGGACACTCTACAAGATCAGTGTCTACATCCCTGACCATTAGACACTATTTAAACCACATACATTCATCTCTCATTACAAAGTAGACAGGGTTTCTAGGGACAGGGCAGAGTTCCTCAGGAACATGGAGCTATACCCAGGTGTAACCCTCAGGAAGAAAGTTGTATATATATATGTGTATATATATATATATATAGATAAGTGTTCTTACATTTATATAATTTTATTTTTTTTGCATGAGTGTGTCTCTCTCTGACTGCTGGTTTGCTTTAGATCTTGTAAGAACAAAGGCGAGATGAACACTCCACATGGAACGTTATGGTAAGGACATAACTTCTATTTTCTGTTGCTAGCTAGATGCATGTATTTTTGTTTGCCATCATACATATATTAAAGGGTTAACCTGTTCTTAGCTGGGAAGCAAGGAAAAAAATCAAATAAATAAAATGGCATTCATGCAATGTAACATGCTGGTACAGCCTGAGACTGTTGAATGTTTAATGCAAGCTTCAAGGACTACAGATAGGATCCAGGTGCAAGGAATGAACTGTTACGTAAACAAGAACACAAAGGAGCTTATTAACAGACTGCATAACATCAAGTGAGGGGTTATCCAAAGACAGTTTTCACACAGACCAGAAAAGACTCCCTAAATACCAAAATAATGAGTTTGAAAGTTCCCAAAAGACTGCTTTCATAAGAATATTATGAGGTGTAATCTGATTTCTGGGGAGATCTGTTAGAGCTGTTTCATGGAGAGAACATAATTTATGCTGTATTAAAAAGAAACCTGAAGACATTAAACCCTGCAAGCTAAACAGTATTGTACGTCTGGTCTGTTATAGAGACAGTTATTTTAATAGTTATTGCGCAGTTTAAATGGTTAGTAATCTGCAAAGCTTATGTGCAGTCATCACACTTTGGTTTTCTACAAGGCACTCAGCATTCAGCACAGACATCTGCATTTCATCTGCATTTAGACTGCCATTCTGCACATCTAAACATCTACAATTAATTTATCAGTGTTATATGAATGAGTTTGTTTCTAATGTGATTCAGGTTTCGACACATGGCCTTGAGCAATGTCTTGAAAGGTGCATCATTTTCTTGAAATGCAGCCATGTCTGTTGTATTGAGAAGGTTTGCTTGGTTATATTACCAGAATTTTTCTGCAAATTTAAAAAAATGAGATTTTGAATGCTCCTTGAAGTTCTGAATTGGTGTTTGGACCTGCTGCTATCCAGATTCTCAAACAATGGGGATGACAGAGGTAAACTGATGTATGGGGTATCTAGAATGTTTCATGCTCCCAGTTTCTCCCCCAACAAGGTGTCTTAACTTCAAAGGGAAGAAAAAACAAAAATCCCAGCCTAAAGAGTCAAGGTACTTAGAAGCAATGGCAGAAAGATAATTCTTCCAAGCCAAATAAAAAGGGTTCCTTTCCCAAAAAAAAATATGTTTTCCCTCATAAAGAGTGACTGTGCAAAGACTCGGGGCATCTTGTCCCTCCTCTCAGTTTTCCTTCCTCCAGGCTTTAGCTCAGTCCAGCGGCCTGGCCACACACAGTCTCAGACAAGTGAGTGCTGAGAATAATTCAGTGAGCATACTCTTGGCAGTGGACATAAAATCCTTCTCTCTTCAGGGAAATCCCCTCACACCCTCCAGACTAGACATGGATTAGACATGGACTAGATATATAGAACCAGTCCCTGCATCACAAAAATGAAAAAGATTTTACACCAGAATCTTTTTTGTACTCAAAAAGGAGCTGTCATGGAAACTTGTTAAATTTGGTATACCTAAATATCTCTCTAACGTACTCGCATTCAAAATCTGTATTTCACTTCCTATGTTAGTGCTCAAAACCTTCTGTTAACTCAATAATCCTTTGTACATCCAGACTCATCTCTACTTTCTTACTCGGTACCGAATACCTTTTTTCCTCCAACCTTTTTTACTTCCTCCACCCATTACCCTCTATATTTTTTTTCCAGATTCATATCACTGCAATGCTATCAAAATACTCATGCGAGATACGGTCTTCTACTGTAAAAATTATTCAACTATTGTAAAATTTATGATGAATGTTTATTTTTTGCATCTCTAAATTCCCACAGTTCTTTCTCCAGTTTACAAACTCTCTTGAAATTGTTTACTATACTAACTAGAGCCTTATTTTTTACTTATTTTTTCTTAACATTTATTTTTCTTTATTTGTTTTACTTATGTTTCTCATTGGACCATCTATGTATTGTAAACTTTTTGTATTCTGGAGCTGTTCTCCCCAGGCCTCCACTGAAAATGGGCTTCGAGCCCAGTTGGACATTCCATGTAAACAAATAAAATATTCACTCTGCTGATGGCAATACCTATACTTTGAACCACTGTTCCATGATAACTTTACATCTGAAGGAAGCTTATCACATTCCAGTAGTTGCCAACTTTAAGTTAAGCTTACAAATGTCCTGTCTCACATCCTCACAAAGAATTGTCTTTCTGATGACACAGAAAAAAAGTATGTCCTTTCTACCAGAAGATATAGTTCTGACTGTTGAGAACATATTCAGGGATTTCATTCTTCAAGAATCCGTCTCCGCAGGGGAGTTTTCAAAATTTTAGGCAGGCCTCTTAGCATCAATTATCTTGATGATACCAAAGACCAGACTCCACATTAGAAAGGCTTATTGAACCTGAAAAAAGTTGTTGGACTCACCACCTGCTTCCCTTGCAGTTCTAGGTACCAGAGCTGGATTTTATTAAATGTGAGTCAGTGTTGGAAGGATCAGATGTCTTTCAGTCCAGACCTACCCTTCACACACTAGATCCTAGTTTAGTCAGTCCAGACAGACTGGTCAGAGTTTGCTTGGGGAACAATGTACAGGGGAGATCAGATGCAAGGCAAATGGGACCCTTCAGATGCTACAAAGCACACAGACATCAAAGAAATGTTAGCAGGGATTCAGACCTTAAAAGTTTTTCCACCACTTAGGTTCTGCAGATCCCCATTTATTGGTCACAGTGCCACAGTCATGTGTTACCTGTTTTCAGTGATGGCCTTGGAGCTAGCCTTGGAGCTAGCATAACAGCATTCTCTGACACTTCAGGCCTCATATCTCCTGTCAGAGCAAAACATATTTGCAGACAGACTAAGTAGATCTTGGACTGACCATCACAAGTAGAAAATGGGGACAGAGGTCTGCCTCGATATTGTCCAGATGTGGGGCACACTTCAAATAGATCTGTTTACCTTGTTCCAAAAAAGACATTTGGAAAAATTCTGTTCTAGACAACCTTGCAGCTAAGGAAAGAAACATTCATGTTCCCTTGGATGGGAATATTACACCCATACCCAAGGCACTTCTGAAGATACAGAAAGAATTACCGAAGGTCATTGTGATGACCCCCATTTGGCCCAGGCAAAGTTGGTTCTCTCTTTTAATGGAATTGGACAAGGACAATTACCACAAGTTTTCTAGCACTCTGGATCTGCTCATCCAGTGTCAGAGGTGACTGGTGTACCCCAGCTTAGAGGAATTTCTACTGACATCTGGACAATTCTATCTTTATACCTTTTAGGCACCTGTTCTATGAGGATATGCAGCAGGTACTGAAGGAACAAGAAGATACCCACTGCTAGAAAATCTTATGTTTACCAGTAGAACAGGTTTTCTAGGTGGTACCTAACCAGTGCCAGAGGGCTCGGTATGGTGTCTACCCCTCTGATTTTAAAATATTTGTATGAGCTATAATGGCTTTTTTTTGCAGCTGTCAGGGTGCATCTTGCGGCCATCTCAACTTGTCTGTCCATAGATTCCCCTCTTTCATCTATTTTTATGATCAAACAATTTGTAAAAAGAGTGTTGCACTTGAGACCCCCTTGAATGCAAATTCCTCCTCCTGTGCATCTTAACTTTGTTCTTGAAAAATTGGCATAATCTTCTGAACCTGCCTTTCCAGCTGATTTGAGGTTCATCACTTGGAAAACTGTTTTGTTTATTGCTCTGACATCTGCATGGTGAGTCTCTGAGCCACAAGCTCTCATGGTGGGCCAACATTATCTGATTTTCCACAGGGATGGGTATGTTCTATGCACAAATCCTTCTGTAATGTTAGAAGTTGTTTTGAGTTTACCTTCAATCAAACCATCAATTTCCCAGTTTTCTTTCTGAAACCTAAAAATAAGAAAGAGAAGCTTCTGTATACCTTGGATCTGCACTTGAAGCTCAGCTACTACCCTGACACTACTAAGCCCTTCAGAAAAGCTGATTGGATGTTTATTTCCTATTCTGGGATTAAGAAGGGTTGACCTGTATCTAAGCAAATGATTGCTCACTGATTGTTCTCATGTTATGTTTTGCTGCACCTATCTTGGTAAATCTGTTCCAGACAGGGTAAAGGCACATTTCATAAGAGCCTTATTTTCTTTGGTGGCATATTGGAAAAGAGTGGATTCTAGAAGCAACAACATGGTCTGCTGTTCATATCTTTACAAAGCACTGCAAACTGGCTTCTTTCTCAAGTTCCAGAGCAGTCTTTGTGAGGACCATTCTCCAGCGGTTCTTGGATCCTTATCTTTCCTCTTCCCAGGTAGGGTAAGCTCTGAGAATCTACCCATACCCCCCTGTGGCAGTGTGAATGATGTCCATAGTACAGTTGTGCAAGTCCTAATTACCTGTAACAGTATATGTTTGAATTTCACAGTGCCTCACTGAGAACAGACCACCCACCCACCCATCATGCTCCTTATTTTGTATATAGTTTGATGGTATCCAACCTTGTGTTGGTTGGCTGTGGGTAATTGTGTTGGTATTTTAGGGCTTGGAATTGGTTAGCTTCTGATTTTCTGTGATGGGGGTTAGGCTGTTCCAGATGAGATGGGCTTAGCCAGTCCCGTATCACACAGAATCCAGAGTAGGAGGTTCTGAGTTCCAAAAAGCTGCCAGTGTAGGTCTTTGTGCAGGCACAGAAGCTGCATCCCACTGAGGGTAATTGTGTTGGTATTTTAGGGCTTGGAATTGGTTAGCTTCTGATTTTCTGTGATGAGGGTTAGGCTCTTCCCCTGATGAGATAGGCTTAGCCCAATCCCGTATCACAGAGAGTCCAGAGTAGGGGGTTCTGAGTTCCGGAAAGCTGCCAGTGTAGGCCTTTGTGCAGGCACAGAAGCCGCATCCCACTGAGGCAGTGTGAAGTTTGAACATCTACAGTTGCAGGTAAGTAGGACTTATGCAACCAAACTTTTGGAAGCATTTGTTAGTTCTTTTGCATGTAGCACATGCACACAATAGATGATCTGCTAATGTTTGTCTTCATAATGTACTTTGCATTATGAATACAACAAATGTTTTGCAGTCTTGTTTGTGCTGAACATTGTGTACATTGATGGACTAGATGCAGATGTCAGTTTTGGGCATTCATGTATTTCTGTCTTCAGTGAGCTTATACTTTTCATTTACTCTACCATAACCCTATAAACCATTAACTTTCACTGCAACAAAGACTGAAAGTACCATCTTCATTGTCATCAACCCCCTTCCCCCATGTAACATGTGGTTGGGGTACTACATCAGCATTGGTCAATGAGACTAAATTACCCAGAGCTGGTGTTTAGACCATTAGTGGCTAAATACTTGTGCACATATTCAGGGTTATTCTGAGTAATACGTATGAATGAAAATGACAAAAAAGCAAAAGAATTTTAATAAAATCCCATTAATATTAGACAGAATTCCTGACTCCGTGGCACATTAGTTTCTGCCCTTGTGACCAAACTACTCCAGCCATGGGTCAACCAGTGACATCCATGTATGAGTTACTGTTAAAAAAAATAAGTTTGATAGATTTGATTGTTGAGAAGGCTGTACAGGTTTCATTTCTTCCTGTATCACGTGTATCCTGCTTGTTGCCAAAAAGCACGTTTTTCTTTGCTGCTTAACGTAGCAGTCTGTGTTCTGATTTTTTTTACTTGCTTGTACTGCATCCATGATCAGCAGACGTAATACTCATGAGAAATCGAGTATAAATGAAGCACATAAAACCTTTGACACCGATACCTTATTACCCCACACAGTTGTTTACTTCATGGCTTGTGTGTGTGTGGTGCATGCTGCTGTATCTTTCTGTCACTTCCTTCTTCCTGCCTGTGCAAGTCATCATTTGACATTACAAATGCTTGGTTTGGTATTAATGTAACGTACTAGTGTTTATTTCTTTAATCAATATGCTGTTGTACTGAAGCACAGCAGCTGCAGTGAGACATTTTAATGCAGCTTAGATAGTGAACAAATGAAGTCTGATTGAAAATTGACTAGTGTATAAGGATGTACAGTTGTTTATTCTAGTTTTTGTTTCAGTAATGACACTCTAATATTGATTGTGCTATAGATTCAGAAACATTTAGAAAGTGTGATTATTGATGTTAAGTTGCCAATCTCGCCTTCATTCTTGCTGGATGGGTTCGGAGCCGATCCTGCCAACCACGGACTCTGCTTTAGCTCGAGAACTCCTTTTACTAGCTCGAGGCAACCCTATATCCCATGATGCAAGGCGGAACTACCTCAGATCTCGTTTGCCGCTTAGCGAAAGAGGTCTCCTTTGCCAACTGAGGTAAGTTTTTTCTTGTTAAAGAAGAAAAAGTTTAGTTAGGGGTTTATTTTTTCCCTTTAGTGTTAGATTAGCCTGTACTTAGTTACAGCCCACCCTTTCCCCTTCCTTTTACACTTTTAAAATAGTTTTCAGTTTAAAGTTTTAGTCAGGCCTAGTTCCCCAAGTTATTCCCTTCCTGTGTGTCTGTGTAGGGATTAAGTTGTGTGTTTGTGGGGACTGTTTGTGTCTATCCTTTTAGGATGTCTAGGGAAGGCAAGGTCTCAGGCTTCAAGAAGTGTGACCAGTGCTGTCAGAAAATGTCCCTGACAGACGGTCACACTTCTTGTGTGTATTGCCTGGGGCCTTTGCACCTGCAGGACTCCTGTGCGTTGTGTCATGCTTTTAGCCAGAGAGTCCTGCAGGAAAGGAGGAACAAATTAATCCTCCGAGGTTTACTAAAACCTGAAGGTTCTCCTCCTAAGCCAGGGCAGGAAAACCTCTTAAGCCACTGAAGGCTCAGGCTACAGTGTCCAAGCCTCCTCCGGTGGCTCCGGCCCGCCGGAGCCGACATCGGCCCGCTGGAGTCGATACTTCTTCTGTTAGAGTAGTGGGTTCGGTGCGCCGGCTCCGATACCCTGACTACTGTGGCCTTGTCGGCCCGGCTGGAGCCGACACTTTATCCAGCATCGGAGCCGAGATCCTCGGCTCCATCTGGGGTTCAAGGGACTTCGGCTCCAATGGCTCCGACCCGTAGAGATCCCGGTCCCTTCGATACTAAGTATTCACTCGGCTCCGGGTCTCCTCTTTTGTCGGAGCGAGCCATCGAGCCGATCTTCGAGATCTTCCAGGCTGTCTGACCACGATTTGGAGAGGGTGGTAAGCAGGCTGTTGAAATCTCAGGCACTGGCCCAAATGCTCCATAGCCCGTCTCAACAGACTTCTATAGCCCGATTCTTGAGATTCCTCCTCCGACTCCACACCAGAGTTCGGAGCCGGAGCTTCTTGGGACAGCGACTATTTCGATGCGAGCCGATACATCCTTCGGCTCCGTCATCGGCCGGCTCGATCTCCTCCTTGAGACCTTCCTTGGAGGGATCCGGGTCGGTTTCCACTGTCGGCTCGAGGGGCTAGTGGCATCGGACCCTTGTCCGACCCGCCTCCCTCTCGGGCTCGCTTTGGTAAGCTCGACGCCGACATCGGCCTCGGAGCCTTCTCTCTCCTTGGAGCCGACCATTCCTGTTTCTTCGAGCTGGTGTGTTCAGGTCTCCGGGAGAGGAGCCTTTGAGGTGATGAGGAGTGTCCTGGCCTCTGAGCCTGGTCAACGGTCTATCCCTCTAGCTCCTCCCTCATCAGTGCCTGCAGATGCCTCTTGCCAGCCTCTTGCTCTCAGGCCCAGGGATCCATCGCCCCAGGTTTCCCCACTGGGAATTTCCTCCTCTTCCGAGGTTTCTCCTGACCCTGCAGGGGAACCCCTCGAAGAGGACGTAAGAGGAAACACACAGACTCCCTGAGTCTACTACATCTGATACCGACTTAGATGAGTCTGAGGGTTCCCCGGTCCCCCTCTGAGGATGTCTCATTTTCAGACATCCTTGAGCTCCTCAAACAGAGGGGGAATTGGCCCTCCGAGGATGAGTCGGTATACCTGGAGGCTTTTGGATCCCGACCCTCCACCTCCTGGGTGTCTCCGCCTTCGACCCACTCATGCAGGTAGTGGCTCGGAAGGCGTGGCTCCAGATTCTGTGGAACCTGTCCCCAGGAGACCATCCAAGTTCATCACGGCCCCTTGGGACAAACAGTTCCTGTCCAAAGGTGTCTCTGTGGATGCTATGGTGGTAGCGGCGGCCACTAAGAAGGAACTGGCGGATCCTTCAGTACCTGTCCATCCTCCTAATAAGGATTCTAGGACCATGGACAGGTATGGAAAGCGGATGTTTTCTTCAGCGACCTTTGCTATGCGTTCGCTGAATTACCTTTGTCACTTCACCAGGCTTCAACGAGATATTCTCAAGGAACTGGCAGAAGTAGTCCAGGATCCTTCGGCTGCTGGGGCTCAGGAAAAGATTGCCTCTCAGCTTGCTATCCTGAATTCTATATCTAACTCCTCCATGCGACTCATATCTTATGCAGCCGATGGAGCGAGCAGGGCCACAGGCACAGGTGTTGCTCTTAGACGCCAAGCCTGGATGCGGCTGTGTAATTTTGCGGACCCCTTTAAGCGCCCTTCACCAACACCCCTTTGACGGTTCGCTTTGTTCGACCTCAGGTGAAGGATACTTTGACCAGATGTGAACAGGACGGTAAAACTCTTTCTGCCGTTGGAGTCCAGTTTTCCACTCCTTCTAGACCATATCCCAAGGATCAGAAGGGGGAGAAGATGTGGTTCCGTAAAGCCCAAGGAGCTACATGGGACACACGTGGTCAGTTTACCCCCAGAGGCAGAGGGGGTAACAATAATAGACGCCGCCCTATAGGCAGGGGGGGTCCTCAGAACCAGGGCAACAGGGAGTCTCTTCCTGAGAAGCCCTTTCAGCATCCCTGAGGTGTTGCCCGACTGTCCACCCTTGGAGGCAGTCGGGGGAAGAATTTCGCTGTACCCAGTAGCCTGGCAATCCCTATCACAAGAGAAGTGGGTACAGTCGATCATATCCGAGGGTTACAAAATCCCCTTCGAAAGGTTTCCCGTACCTCTACAATCCCTTCCAGACATCTCACCCGGTCAAAGGGATTTGGCAAGACAGGAAGTTTCAAAACTCCTGGAAAAAGAGCCATCCAAACAGTGCCGGCAGACCAAGTAGGATCCGGCTTCTACTCAAGATTCTCTTTGGTCCCCAAAAGGACGGGAGATTGGAGACCGATACTAGACCTAAGCAGACTAAACAAGTCTGTCAGAAAGGCAAGATTCCGGATGGTCACGCTGCAATCCATTCTGCCCTTTCTGGGCAAGGACAACTGGATGTGCTCTATAGACCTTCAAGATGCGTACTATCACATAAAGATTCACAGACGCCCAGAAGGTTTCTCCGCCGCTGGGAGCCAGTCATTACCAATTCAGAGCACTGCCCTTTGGCCTCACTTCAGCCCCCAGAGTGTTCACCAAATGCATGGCAGTGGTCACAGCTCATCTGAGACGGGGAGGATTCCAGGTGTTTCCTTATTTGGACGACTGGCTCCTCTCCGCCACCTCCAAGCATCAGCTTCTTCGGTCCAGAGACTACACCCTACAGCTTTGCAAGAGTCTAGGAATTTCGGTAATTTCGAAAAATCCTCTCTGCTGCCTTGCCAATCTATCACCTCTTTATAGGCGCAGAGTTAAATACCGTCAAAATGTTAGCCAGGCTAACAGATCAAAGGATTCTGGACATCCAGAAATTTGTTCAGCTTCTGTTACAAAGCAACAAGATCAAAGCCAGGTTTGTCTTGAAAGTTCTAGGCCTAATGGCTGCAGCCATTGTTCTTCTTCCACTGGCTCGCTTCCACATGCGTTTCCTGCAGTGGATGTTATTCACGCAGTGGTACTACCCGATCTGCCCATGAGACACGAGATCTTAGTGACACAGTCTTGCAGGGCTCATCTACGATGGTGGATATCTTCCCTCTTCTTCATCAGGGCCGACCCTTTGTTCCCCTCCTCCAGTTGCCACAGTCACCACGGATGCCTCTCTGATCGGGTGGGGGCATTATCAGGGCAGGATGGTCCACGGACGTGGCAACCGATAGGATGCCACCTGCACATAAAGGTCGTCTAGATGACAGCAGTGCTTTTAACGTTGCAAGCCCTCCACGACTTTCTTCCCACAGGGACTATTGCAGTACAGACGGACAACATGTCCGTGGTCTGGTACATCAACCAACAGGGCGGAACCAGGTCCTAACGCTTATGTCGAGAAGCTCTCAGACTAAGGCAATGGGCGATCACTTGACAGCGGATTCTGATAGCAACGCACATCCTCGCAGGTCCAACCTATTGGCGGACAGGCTAAGCAGATCTATTCTGATGCCTCACGAGTGGTCTCTCAATCAATCTGTAGTGGATCAGATTTTTCTGAAGTGGGGCACCCTTGTTGCGATCTTTTCGCTACCCTCAAAACAGCAAGTGCCCAGATTACTTCACACTATTTCCTCTTCCAGGCCAACCCTTGAGAGACTCTCTAACCCAGGATTGGCCTCGGGACTTCTTTATGCTTTTCCTCCTTTCCATTGATTCCACAAGTCATTCAGAAAGCCACCGCTTTGAGAGCCAAATTGATCCTCATTGCTCCATATTGGCCTCGACAAATTTGGTTTCCGTCTCTACATCATCACCTTCTGGTGCAGCCCTGGCATCTGGACCCAGTTCCGGATCTTTTGATCCACCAGTCGGGTCAGCAGCACCGGCCCATTCATTCTCTCAACCTCACTGCTTGGTTGCTCCACTTCCTTCCCTAGCCAGGCTACCAATGATTTCTGACTCAGTCAGAGACATTTTAGTGTCTTCTTTAAAGTCGTCCACTAGAACTGTTTATGCTAGCAAGTGGCGGCGTTTTTTATTTGGGCAAACGCCAGAAATATTGATCCTTTTACCTCCTGTACATTCTGCTTTGGATTTCCTGGCAGAGGTTTTTCATTCGGGATCTTGCCATCTACAGTCAAAGTACAACTGGCTGCTATTTCCAAGTATCATGTTGGCTTGCATGACAATAACATCATGTCTCATAGGTTATGCAAAGCCTTTTAAGAGTTTTCTCCTAAAACCGCCTGTGAAACATCCTCCTAATGGGATCTAAACTTAATGTTGGCATCCCTAATTCTACCTCCTTTCGAACAGTCTGCTACGTGTTCTTTAAAGTTATTGACGTGGAAAACTATGTTTTTGCTGGCTGTTACTTCTGCAAGAAGAGTTTCTGAGATTCAGGCCCTCTGTATTCTTTCACCTTATCTGGTGTTTCATAAGGATAGGGTTTCGCTCAGAACTAACCCTTCCTTTCTTCCCAAGGTTGTATCTCAAACCAATATTAACCAATCTATTGATCTACCAGTTTTCTTTCCTAACTATTCTGACAGAGCTGAACAGAAGCTGCATTTTTTGGATGTTCATCGTCAGCTCAGGTACTACTTACATAGGACTAAACAAATTAGAAAATCAGACCAATTGTTTGTCTCCTATGCAGAAAACAGGTTAGGTCTTCCAGTATCTAAAGTGACCTTATCTAGATGGTTGACTTCCACCATTTCCTATGTGTACTCTCTAAGGGCAAACAACTATCTTCTAAGCCAAAGCACATTAGACCAAGGAGTCTATCCACTTCTGTAGCCTTTCAGGATAGACTTCCCATTGACACTATTTGTGCAGCAGCTACTTGGGCCACGCCTCATACCTTTGTGTCTCATTACAAGTTGGATTTGGCCTCCAGAGATAGGGCCAGTTTTGGTTCCACAGTTCTCAAGAGTCTGTTCCATTGAGCCACCCGGGATACAGGTGCTAGGGACCGGTCCCATCCAGCAAGAATGGCGAGATTGACAACTTAACATTTAGAAGTTATGTACCTACCATAACGTTCCATGTTAGTTGTGTTTTCTCTTCTTTTCTTGCCTCCTTCCCCTGGCCAGATCTTGGAGAGTTCCTATTAGATTGCTTCCTCTGGGCGTTGTTATGAGGACTTCTTTTAGGAACCATGGTTCCTAATTATGTTAGGATAAGTCTTTAGCAGGGTCAGTTAGCTGCCAAACGAGATCTGAGGTAGTTCCGCCTTGCATCATGGGATATAGGGTTGCCTCGAGCTGGTAAAAGGAGTTCGAGCTAAGCAGCAAGTGCAGGACCCGAGGATCGGCTCCGAACCCATCCAGCAAGAAAGAAGGCGAGAGAAGACAACTAACATGGAACGTTATGGTAGGTACATAACTTCTAATTTTGTAACAGTGTCTGAGGACCATTGCACTGTAAGGGAGACTGTAGTTCTGACGCTGTATCATCTTGGAAAATAATATGATTATTATTTTGTAGCTGTGTCTGAGGAACCTTGTACAAAAAGGGAGTCTAGACTCATGCAGATCTAGCATCTTATAAAAACTGTCTCCTCAAATGTGTGCATGTAGGTACAGAATACATTTGTACCACAGGCATTCATGTTTAATTAATGTTGTGAGTACTGGTACATACATGGATGGTGTCAGCATTTAAATTATTATTACTCTTTCCTGATTGAGCAAATGAAAACTATAAGAAAAACCTAGCCGAACTAGAGTTTTCACTGTATGAGACCTTAAGCCTCCTGTAATAGAGGCCCGTGGGATATATGCAAATGATCCTTTAAAGACTTCGTGTTTCAGCTGTATAGCTTCTGAATGTCCATGATTTTTTATTTTAAGTCTTTGTGGATGCATTCAAGTCACTAAAGCCAAACCCAAAGTAGTATGAAACAACTCTGTACTCAGGTAAGCCTTATGTTCTGAGGAAGTCTGCAATCGGCAGATGAAAGCGCTTAACATCGACTGTTTTTGTATTTTGTGTGTGCTTCATGTGGACCATTTGTGTTGTGTTGCTGTCTGAGCATTCTTCCAGCTAGCCTGCTTACCTGAGTACTAAAGCCAAACCCCACTAGCTGTGGACATGTGTGTTTCGGCCTTCTTATGACCTCGTCAGCACAGCATAAGTGGACTGTTTGGCTATACTTTAAAAACACAGCGTCTTTAAAGCCAGCTGTTGTTAAGGTGTCTGCAAAATATCCCAACTAACATCCAAACCAAAGAGTAAAATGGTCACACAGACACAGCAATTAGTAAAAACTACAAGAAAAACCTAGCCAAACTAGAGTTTTCACTGTGTGAGATGGGCCTTTGTTACAGGAGGTTTAAGGTATCACACAGTGAAAATTCTTAACTCAGCTAGGTTTTTATTGTAGTTTTCATTAATTGGTTTGCTTGTGTGACCTTTTTATTTATTTATTTTACATTTGTTGACCGGGAATGTCCAACTGAGCCAAAGCCCTTTTTCAGCAGAGGCCCGAGGAGAAAAGCTCCAGTTTTTACAGTTAATAATATTATTTTATGCAGTAGTATAAAAGGTAATGGTACATGTCAACAACTATGTAGCAGCAAAAGTACTTGGTTAAACAACATTTTTACAAGTTGTGCAGTATCCAAATCAGAAACCATAAAGAATTTAAACCATTTTTTTAATATTGCAGTTAATAGTATAGGATAGTAGTGGGGATCAAAGTAACAGGGGAAGTTGGTATGCATTAGTGTTTTCATGGAGGGTTGGAACAATGGCAGATCCATTGTCCTTTAAAATATTCTTTTAAGGTTAGTTTAAATTGTTTGGGATGTGTGATTGTTCAAATTTCAAGGGGGAGTCTGTTCCACACAATAGAGGGGTGTAGCTATATAAGCTGCACTCATCTTTAGACTTGGGCTTATAGATACTTAATTCTTGGGAAGAGCTGTGTAGGTTTGTTTTGGGAGCATAATGGGAGATGACAGAGTGTAAGGCTGGACAATAAGAAGGCTGGTAGAGAATAGAGTATATGGTTTGGAGCTGAGAAAAGAACAGGAGGTGAGGCAGTTCAAGCACTTTAGAGAGAGACAGTGGTGGGATTTATATGATTGTTGAGTAGCAAATCTTGCTATTTTGTGGTAAGTAGACTCTAGTCTTGTGGGAAGAGGAGTTTAGGTTAGTGAGGATTTGTGAACAGTAAATTAAGCAGGGAAGAAGGTAAGCATGAGCAAGAGCAATTCTAGCTTCTTTTGTGAGAATATTTTTGTTTCTGTATAATAAACATAGTTTGTGGTGAGTTTTACTAATACAGTTATGTATGTGAAGATCAAATTTTAATTGATCATTAATTGTTACACCAAGGAGTTTTGTGCTAGACTACTTCTACAGGGGTGTTGTTAAGGGAAAGGATAGAAAAGGAGGACCTCATGTGATTGTATTTTTGGGAGTAAGAGTAGTATTTTTTTGGGGGGGGTTGAGGATAAGTTGATTGTTGGAGAGCTATGTATCCAGTGAATTAAAGGAAGACTTGGGTAATGGTTAAGATTTCAGAGGGTGAGTTAGCCAGGAGGTATGGAGCAAGTTGGTGAAAATGTTAAAAAGTAATGGCCATAGAAGATCCATGAGAGACTCCCATTTTTATTGGAAGGGGAGAGGATAGAGCAGTATCTCATTTCACTGACTGAAGCCTATCAGTAAGATAGCTATCAAACCATGCTAATGTAGCTGGGGAGAAATTGAGGTTAGACAGATTGTTTAGTAGTATAGGGTGAGAAACAGTATCAAATGCCTTTGAGAGATTCAGGAAGAGACAGGAGATAAGTTTGTGGTCATCTCTGGCCAGGGAAATAGTACTGAGAAAGGACAGGAGAGCAGTTGTAGGTGCTATGTTTTGGTCTAAAGCCATGTTGAGTAGGAGTAAGTAGGTTTTCCTGAGAGAGATGTTGCATGACTTGAGTATGTATGCATTTTTCTAATATCTTAGACAGAGGAGAGAGGATGAGTATAGGTCTGAAATTTGAGATTTCAGTGGAGTTACCTCCTTTATGAACAGGTAAGGTATAGAACTGTTTCCAGATAGATGGTACTTTTGATTAAGAGATAGAGCAATTTATAATTATAGAGATGGGCACAGCTAGTGAGTGTGCAGCTATTTGGAGGAAATATGATGGTTTGTTGTCAGCAGAAAGTGAGCAAGGTTTCAGTTTAGAGAGCAGGGTTCTGATGTAAGCAGTGAACACAGGCTTGAGGTAGTAGTGGAGGAGGAAATTGGACATTTGAGGGTATTTATATTGGAGTTGTTGGGATTGAAGAGGTTGGATATAGATTCAGTGAAGTAAGTATTGAAGGTGTTGGCAGTATCTACTGGTGACTTGTCAGGACAAGGGTTGGTTGAGATAGGGTTACCTGATTGAAGTATTTGGTTTATTCTGTGCTAAAAATTTTTGGGGTCAGTTTTTAGTGATGGAGGGTTTTTGTAGAATTCTTTTTTATCTATATTGACAAGCTTTTTTACTAGATTTCTTTTTTCTTTATATATCTGTAGGTCAGCTAGGTCTTTTGTTTGTAGCCATTTTTCCAGGACCTGTCTCTAGATGTCATATGAGATGTTCGTGTTTCACTGTCGCAGTCATTACTCTTGGGTATTCCTGCTGGCAGGCTACCCGCAGTCGGCCTGAATTCCAAAGTCTTGGTCCGTCGTCGGTAGCTGTCGCCTCTTCCCTGACGTCAGTGTGCCAGGGGTATAAAAGATGCAGCCGACGCCATTTTCTTCAGTCTTTCTTGCTGCGCGGTGCCCAAAGCAAAAGCAGTTCGCAAGTGCCGGTCGACCGACTCCTGAGAGTTTCAAAATCGAATTTCAGATCTGAAGTCTTCATTAAAGCTAAGTACCCCGTTGGGGAAACTTTTTTCTTGCTCCAAACCGATGTCAGAAAAAGTTAACAGTTGTATTTCTTGTGGGAAGCAAATACCTCATAAGGATTTTCATTCTTACTGTATTCCTTGCCTAGGCCCTGATCACAACGTTGCTAGTTGTCATTTTTGTACTAGATTTAACCAACGCACTATTAAGCGTCGGTACGATTTTGCCTTTCATTACTTTGGCCAAAGGTTTAATTATGTAATGCCGTCGGAACAGCTGACGACCGGAGTTTATAAAAAGCGCAAGGAAAAGGACAGGCATCCGAGGTCCAAAACCGACGACGAGGCCCCCGCTAGGCCAGTCGCCGGTCCTCAGTGAGGTGCTTTTGCAGCCCCTGACGCCCGCTACCTCAGAGCCACAGGCCGTTACCGACTCCCACGTGGAGCCGACTAGGCCTCTGGATACTCAAGATATTGGACCCTCGGAAACTATTCCCTCAGATAGGTCCGGAGCCGCTGAGCAGGCATCGGCTTCTGAGGGTGTTTTCAGACCTACACAATTATATGTCAAGCCTACCTCAGCTTCAAAGACTAAAACAGCTCTAAAGACAAAGAAACAAGTACAGCATTCTCCTGGACAGACTTCCATGCCTAAGAAACAGATGCTTAAAATGGCTGAAGACCTAATTACTTTGATCAGAGGTTCCCATCCCCCACCTGATAAGAGGCCTAGGCAAGAGACAGAATATGACTCTGCTGATCAGGTTTCAATTTCCTCTGACTCCTCTTCTGAACAGGGATTCTCTTTTCCTCCCTATGAGGATTCTGATGCTGAAGAATCTATTCCTTCAGCCTCTCCTCCTGAGGATTATTCTTTTGGGGAAACCCTGCATACCATGAGGGAGCATTTTCACTGGGAGAGCCAAGATTATTCAGAATCTAAGAAAAGGCTGAGATTTTCTTTTACTACCTCAGCACAGTCCTCTTGCTATTCCACTTGTTCTAGACATTGTAGATGATGTATTTTCAGAGTCCGGCCTGTCTCCTGACTCTTTACCCCCTGCACCTGCTAAGCCAGACAGGTACTACAGGGTTCCAGACTCTCATAAATTTCTATATAAAAACCCTGCTGCTGACTCAGAAACTATATCTCAGGGTCCCAAAGGGGTCAAGGCTTCCACTGCAAAAAACCCTGTCCCCTCTGATAGGGATTCCAGTGCACTGGACAGATGGGGGGAAAAAAGCTTACAATTCTGCTACCTTGGCTGTAAGGGCTTTAAATTGTCAGTTTCATATGCTTAAATATCAGCAGTACTTAATGTCACTGCTTAAACAGAAAATGTTGACAAATTGTGAATGTTCTGATAACAAGGAAATGCAGGATTTATTGCATGCAGCTGAACAAGTGGGAAAGCATACTTTGCAATGTGGTTTTGATTCACTAGAGGCCTCTTGCATGGCCGCTGTTACGGGTTCTGTCATTAGAAGGCATGCTTGGTTAAAGGAACAGAATCTGCCTGATCATGTTAAAGCAAAATTATTGGATGATCCATTACCGCATGATACTTTGTTTGGTTTTAAGGCAGAAGAGGTGCTGAAGAAAATGGAGGATAAAGCGAAATCCATGCAGACAGTTAAGGATTTCCTACAGGTACAGCCACCCAGATTTAGCAGGAACTGGCCTACAAAGAGTTGGTCCTTTCCAGTGTCAGACAGGCCACAAAGAGGCAGATACAGATGCCCCAGAGGCAGATCCCATCCCCAAGGCTCATACAGGCCTAAACAATGAGGTGCTTCTACCTCCAAAAGCAGAGAAGACAAATCACAACCATACAGGAAACGGTCCCAATGACTTTCCTTTGCCAGAACCAAGCACTTATCTTTTGGAAGCCCCCTTAGGGGGAAAATTAGCACTTTTTTCACCAAATTGGCACATGATTACCCAGGACAAATGGGTCTTGAACATAGTGTCTCAGGGCTACAGGTTCCACTTTCACATCCTGCCAAGGGCAAAAGGTATGCCAGACCTGCCACACAATCAATGGGCAGAGGCACAAAAGCAAGTTTCTTCCCTCATGGACATGAGGGCCATCCAGCAAGTACCACAACAAGAGCAGGGACAAGGATTTTACTCTAGACTTTTCCTGGTGCCCAGAAAGGACAAAGCCTGGAGACCAATACTGGACCTGTCTATTCTAAACACATTTCTGGACGTTCCAAAATTCAAAATGTTGACTCTGCAGCA
This sequence comes from Protopterus annectens, assembly GCF_019279795.1. Lineage (NCBI taxonomy): Eukaryota > Metazoa > Chordata > Ceratodontiformes > Protopteridae > Protopterus > Protopterus annectens. Next base: position 1,471,412,852 of record NC_056739.1, read on the forward strand.
GCTACTGCCCTTGCTGGGCAAGAAGGCTTGGCTCGTTACTTTGGACCTAAAAGAGGCATACCTGCACGTCCCAATCAGACAGTCTTGCAGAAGATACCTCAGATTCATAGCTGGCTCAATGCACTACCAATTCTCTGCACTGCCCTTTGGCTTATCTACTGCGCCCAGGGTGTTCACCAAATGCCTGGCACCAGTAATTGCATTTTGCAGACAAAGAGGAATTCAAATATATCCTTACTTGGACGACTGCCTTATTCAAGCAGAGAACAAAGACATTCTACTACAGCATCTGGCATTTGTAAAAAGATTACTAATTTGCCTAGGGTACACAGTAAACAAAAAGAAATCAAAACTAGTACCCTCTCAAGAGATAATATTCCTGGGTGCAAGCTTAAATACAACTGCCCAGATGGCTTATCTCACGCCAGACAAACAAAGACAACTGACTTCTTACTTCAAAATGTTGGCAACAAAGACCCAGTTATCTGCAAGAAAAATTCTGCAGGCTTTGGGCTTCATGGCATCCTGCATTCTGCTAATTCCATATGCCAGACTGCATATGAGGAAACTACAATGGTATCTAAAAGTGTTTGGACTCAACATTGCCACAGCCTGGAAACATTAATTACCCTCATTCCCTGCCTGCAACAGGAGTTTCGATGGTGGGCACAGGCCTGTCACCACAACAAGGGAAAGCCATTCACTTTACCCCCAGCCAGACAGACACTAACAACGGATGCATCAGATTATGCCTGGGGGGCCCACATGGCAGGAAAATGTATTCAGGGCACATGGCCCGCAAGCCAGATGCATCTTCATATCAATCAAAAAGAGATGCTAGCTATTCAGAATGCCCTGACAGCTTTCAAGGATCTACTTCATCCAGGACAACTACTGATAAAGACGGACAATACTACAGTCATGTGGTACATAAACAAGCAGGGAGGTACACATTCCTACCCCCTCTGCAGACAAGCCATGACTTTGTGGGACACAGCATTGACTTATCAAGTTCACCTGCAAGCACAATTCTTGCCAGGAAAAATAAATACCCTGGCAGACGAACTAAGCAGAAACCTCATGGATCCCCACGAGTGGAAACTGGATCCACAAGTCTTCAGCATGATAACAAGGAAATGGGGATGCCCAGACATAGATCTGTTTGCCTCCCCTCACAACTGCCAACTACAGAAATTCTGCACAAGGATTTACCACAAGCAAGCATGGAAAGTGGATGCCTTATCCTTCAGCTGGAAAAACCTAACAGTATATGCCTTTCCTCCACTGCCTGTCCTCCCCAAGGTACTCCTAAGGGTCAGACAAGAGAAGCCCAAAATGATACTGATTACCCCAGACTGGCCACGCCAGCACTGGTACCCAATCCTAAAGAAGTTGTCTCAAGGTCCAGCCTGGACATTGCCTCAAACTTCTCACTTACTGACCCAACAAAACAATCAGATCCTGCACAGCCAAATCAGTACCTTAAATCTGGCAGCATGGCGGATAATGTAGCCATTCAGAACACTCCACTCTCCAAAGCTGTAATGAATGATCTGAAGTAGGAACTTCATTTGTCAGCAACCTTTGGGATACGGATCCGATCTCGGATCCGAGCCGGCAACTTCTATCACAGCATAGATCCGAGCTCCTAGCTCCTCCCTTTACCCATAATCCACTACCAACCCTGACTGACCCCAGATCTAGTTTGCCGCTCTTCAAGCAACAGCTAGATTCCAGAGCTCTTAGTCAGATTCTGTGAGAAAATAAGTTTTTTCACTTTTTTCTTGTATTCCTTTTGAGCGAGTGTCTGTGTGTGTGTTTGGGTTTCCTTTAACGCTAATTTCTTTCCTTTTAGCTTAAATTGGCTTAATTTTTATTTTTATTTCTCCTCCCTGCCCTCGCTGGTCGCAGTGTGTGTGTGTAGTGTGTAGGGGTCTAGTGAGTGTGTTTCCTTTCAGTGATGTTGGAGGCCCCTAAAGCCATTTTTTCGAAATGCACAGAGTGTGGTCACAAGCTTTCACCGGCTGATGGCCACACTCGGTGCGTTAGGTGCCTTGGGATTGAACACCTCTCCTCGGGTTGCGCGGTTTGCGCTGCGTTCAACCCCAGGGCACTTAAAGATCGGAGGTCGAAGCTGGTTCTGGCTGGCCTTTTGCCCCCAGACCTGGCTCCGGCCTCTGGTACTTCTGTGACCGTTACCCAGTCATCGGTAGCGGCCACTCCTGCCCCCTCCTTCCGACTGGGACTCAACCTCCCACTATGGCTTCGGAGGTGAGGGAGGTCAGGAAAGAGAAGCGGAGGGAGAAGCACCTTAAGCGGCGGGCCGAAGACTCCTCCTCGGCCCCGCCTGCCAAACAGGCTTCTCCCTCCAGGGTTTCTGGTTCACCTCCTCCTCGGATCCGATCCCCTCGCTTCTCACCGGGACCCGAGGAGGAGGTTACCCGGTCCCCATCGAGGCGGCACTCCAGGCCTGCCTCGGTGGCCTCCTCGAGGTCCACCTTCAGTATGTCGGATGCGGACATGGACCGGATGATGAGGTTCATCCAGGCACAGATGCAGATGGGAGTGCTCTTGCCTCCCCCCCCCCCCCTCCGGGGAGGAGCTCGACCCCCTTTTTTTGCTCCTATCGCTCCTTCTCCGACCTGCCTTCCGGGTTCGGAGCTGTCAGAGCCGAGCCGTGTTGGATCCGGGGGTGGGTCGGAGTCGACAGTGCTAGGCACTTCGGCTCCGACGATTCCCTCGAGTTTGTCGGATCCGACCTCTCAGAGCCGTGGGCAGAGCTTCCGATCCGAGGGACTCTGTGTGCTTTCGGCCCCGTCCCGGTCGGAGCGCGCGGGTCCTTCGGATCCGATAGTCTCGGGTCCGATCCCCGGATCCGAGTGGGAGTCGGATCTCGGATCCGAGAGCGGCTCCCCTCGGCTTCGCGGTGGTGGAGAGAGTACTGTTGAGCATCCAGGCCTCCGGTCCTGGCTTCGCCCCTGCACTCCCTCTCAGCTGGTCCTGGCTCCCTCACCCGCCTTGGGCAGCCTGCTTCAGCGCTCTAGGTGTTCCATTGGAACAGGATACTGCTGGTGAGGACTCCTCAGACAGCCCCGAGGAGGTTCCTCAAGTCGGTGCAAAGGAGGCACGTGGACTCCCTGAGTCCCTCACTGAAGATACGGACTTGGATGAAGGGGAAGGCTCCCCAAGGTCACCCCCCAAGGATGTCTCCTTTGGAGACATCATGGAAATGCTCAGAATCAGGGGGGGGTGGTCTGCCCCCAAGGCTTCTTCCGACGAGTCCGTATTCCTAGAGGCGTTCGAGGCAGGGCCATCTACCTCTTGGGTGTCCCCTCCCCCCGACCCCTTGGTGGATCTTATAGCCACTAGGGCTTGGAGGGAGCCGGACACTGTAGAGCCTGTTCCCAAGCGCCCGGACAAAATCTTGAGCCCCCCGTCAGAGAGAACCCATTGGAGCAGAGGTCTCCCTGTGGATGCCATGTTGGTGGCGGCAGCCACCAAGAGAGAGTTGGCTCAGGAGAGCCCCATGGTTCATCCGCCGAGAAAGGAGTCTCGCGCGATGGACCGCCTTGGGAAGCGGGCCTTCAGTTCAGCGACCTTCTCCATGAGGGCCCTGAACTATATGGCACACGTCATTCGGATGCAGCGGGATCTAATTAAAGAATACGCTGCTTCCCCCAGGGTCCATGTCGGAAGGGGACAAGCAACTGTACTCCTCCCGAATGTCCACCCTACGTTCTATTTCCAACACCTCTATGCAGCTTTTGTCTCACGCCACTGAGGTAGCCGCTAGAGCAAGCGGAGTCGGGCTGGTCATGAGGAGGCAAGCCTGGCTCCGACATTGTGACTTCTCGGAACCCTTTAAGGCGTCATTTGCGAATGCCCCTTTTGATGGATGTCCTTCATGGATGCATCTGCAGTCATAACAACTGAGTTGTCCTGTCGTCAGGCAGCCCTACAGTCGGCCGGATTCCAAAGTCCGGGTCCGGCTTCGGCTGATGTCGCACTTCACCCGACGTCATCTCTGTTGGACTTCGGTATAAAGGCATCAGCCGACGCCATTTTCTCCAGTCTTTCTTGCCGCGTGGCGCCCAAGCAGAAGCTGCCGCGCCGGCCGGCTTTCGGATCCAGAGATTACTTCAAGACTTCTAAAGACTCTTTCTTGCCTCAGCCGATGTCAGAAAAGTTAATAATTGTTTAACCTGTGGGAAACAAATACCTCATAAAGATTTCCACTCTTACTGCCTGCCTTGCTTAGGCCCAGCCCACGACGTAGCAGCCTGTTCGCCTGTGCTTCTTTCAACCGACTTAACGCTTAGACGCCGGTCGGAGTTTGCAGAACAGTTTTTCGGTTCTGATTTTGGCGACATTATGCCGCCGGATCCTCCGACTCGCGATTCTGCCAAAAAATCCGAAACCATGGTTAAGCAAACCGGGTGTGTCTCGTTCAAACCGAAAACTGATCAAAATACAGCTGAATCTACCTCTACAACTGAGATCCCTGCTAACACTCTTGAATCGGCCTCAGAAATTTTACCCACTACGGTGCTTACCACTGACTTATCAGACACCATTCCCTGGATGTCTCTACCCCAGCACGTGGTGCTGCTAGGCCCCCAGCAGCCATGTCCCTTAAGGCCTTCGCCAGGGCTAAAGCAGCGAAGACTACTAAAACAGTGCCTGTTAAACCCCCCAGGCCCTCTTCCAGTTCTCAAATGCTTACTTTGGCAGAAGATTTAATTTCATTAATTAGAGGATCTCAATCTCACCCAGACAGGGCCTCTCAGCCCCAGAGAAGAGACCTAGGGCAGAGCCCCATGAGCCAGTGTCCTCTGATGATTCTGCTGATGAATCAGACATAACTGACCAGCCAGAGGCTCCTTTCTCCAATTTTGAAGATTCTGATGCTGAAGAATCCATTCCAGCTGCTTCCCACCAGAAGAATTCTCCTTTGGGGAAACCTTGCATGCCATGCGAGAACAGTTCCAATGGCAGCAACAGGATTTTTCAGACTCCAGGAAAAGACTTAGGACCTTTTTGCACCTTCCACAGCACAGGCCCTTAGCTATACCTCCTGTTCTCTCTGTGGTAGATGATGCTTTCAATGATGTCTGCTCCGCCAGATTCTTACCCCCAGCCCCTGCCAAACCAGACAGATTTTACAGGGTGCCAGATACTCATCACCACATTTACAAGGCCCCTCTTGCAGACCCCAAACTATTTCCCAGGGTCCCAAGGCAGTAGCTTCACTATAGCTAAAAACCCTGTTCCTTCTGAAAGGGAAGCAAGGTCATTAGACAGATGGGGTAAAAAGGTTTACACTTCAGCCACTCTCTCAGCTAGAGCTTTAAACTGTCAGTTTCACATGATACAATACCAAGAGTTTATGCTTGATCAGTTAACTAAAAAGCTAACCACTGATGAATCTCTTGATAAGAAATATGTATTAGAAATGGTAAATAACATACAGCAAGTTAGTAACCACTCTTTAAAATGTGGCTATGATGCACTGGAGGCTTCATTTAGATCAGCCATGACTGGCACTGTAATTAGAAGGCATGCATGGCTAAAGGAGCAAGCTTTACCGGATCATGTTAAATCTAAATTGCTAGATGCTCCTATGGATAAAACAAGTTTGTTTGGTACACCTGCCCAGCAGGTTATGAAGAAATGGAAGAAAAGGCAAAATCAGTCCAGACAGTTAAAGATTTCTTGCAGGTTCAACCCCAAGGTTTAGCAGGAACTGGCCTGCCAAAAATTGGTCCTTTCCTGACTCCACAAGACCTCAAAGGCGCAGGAATAGACGTCCCAGAGGCAGAAACCAATCCAGAGGAGGTGCCTACAGAGGACGACAGTGGCAAGGTAACAACAGAGGCACAGACTCAACACCTGCCACTACATCAACACAGCCACAGTGACTTAATCCTAAACCCGCCTACCAGGGAACAAATAGCAGCTCCTCTAGGCGGAAAGCTAACCTTATTTTCAAAAACTGGCACCACATAACAAAGGACAAGTGGATTTTACGAACCATAGATCAAGGTTACCGGTTCCACTTCCACACTTTACCAGACAAAAGAGGAATGCCAAATCTACCTCCAAATCAAAAGACAGAGGCTCTACAACAGATAATGGAGTTAGCAAACATGAGAGCTGTGGAGAAAGTGCCAACAGCAGAGCAAGGAAAGGGGTTCTACTCCAGACTATTCCTAGTTCCAAGAAAGGAAAAGCGTTGGAGACCAATTCTAGACCTGTCCACCCTGAATACTTACATCATTGTCCCAAAATTCAAAATGCTGACCCTACAGCAACTTCTTCCCATGCTGGGCAAGGAGTGTTGGCTGGTAACTCTAGATCTCAAGGAGGCATACCTGCACGCCCCCATTCGACCAATCTGCAGAAGATACCTCAGATTTCTTGCAGGATCAGAGCACTATCAATTCTCAGCATTGCCCTTTGGCTTATCTACTGCCCAGAGTATTCACAAAATGCCTGGCATCAGTAATCGCCATTGCAGACTACAGGGAATTCAAATTTATCCATACCTGGACGACTGCCTGATACAAGGAGACAACAAAAGCAAGCTGACAACAGATTTACAAAGGGTCATTTACTTGCTTCAAGCACTGGGATACACAGTCAATTTACAAAAGTCAAGACTGATACCATCCCAGACAAGGACTTTCCTGGGAGCGGAATTGGACACAGTAAGACAAATGGCATTCCTAACTACAGAAAAACAAAAAGAACTCCCTTTTTACTTCTTGGCACTAACAAAACTGAACAAGTTAACAGCAAGAAAGGTACTGCAGGCCTTGGGTTTCATGGCATCATGCATAATCTTGGTTCCATTTGCCAGACTACATATGAGAAAACTACAGTGGTACCTAAAGAATTTATGGTCCCAACACAGACACAGCCTAGAAACGGAAATCCCACTAATACCATGCTTAAAACAGGAGTTCCTATGGTGGGCTCAGGCATGCCAGTCAAACCCAGGCCTGCCCTTTCAAGGGTCAAGCAAGCCAGACCATCACAACAGATGCTTCAGACCTAGGGTGGGGGGCGGATATGCTGGACAAATGCATACAAGGATTGTGGACACAGGACCAACTTCACCTGCACATCAACCTAAAAGAAATGCTGGCAGTAAAACTGGCAATCCAAAAGTTCAGACCATTTCTCAAGGAGGACCACTTGATGATGAGGACAGACAACACCACAGTCATGTGGTACATCAACAAACAGGGAGGCACTCATTCTTACCCCCTATGCAGAATGACTTTGGAGCTGTGGACCCTGGCACTCAGCTACAACATCCAGTTACAGGCAATATTTGTGCCAGGAAAAGAAAACTCTAGCAGATATGTTAAGCAGGACCACATCGGATGCCCACGAATGGCAGCTGCACCGGATATCTTCAAGACCATCTCAAGAAATGGGGAATGCCTCAGATAGATCTATTCGCATCACCTTTCAATCACCAGCTCAAAAATTCTGCACAAGGACATTCCACCCACTAGCATGGAAAGTGGACTCGCTCTCCTTCAGCTGGAAAGGCCTAACAGCATATGCATTCCCACCTCTTTCCTTGATACACAAAGTACTACTAAAAATCAAGGAGGAACGTCCAAGGATAATCCTGATAGCTCCAAATGGCAAGACAGCATTGGTACCCACTGCTGAGGAGCATGTCTCGAACAATATGTGGCCAATACCCCTGATGCCTTTGATGCTAACTCAGAACAACTTCAGCCACATGCAACCAAACCTACAACGCTGCAACTGACTGCATGGAACATCACATAGCAGCTGCTAATACAGAACTTTCACAAAGAGTTAAAGACATTATTCTTGAAGCACGCAGGCCTTCAACTAGAAGGAATTATGCTGGGAAATGGAAAAGGTTTGTCATTTGGAGTTCTGAAAGAGGAAAAGATGTATCAAACATAGATATGCCTAACATTCTGGAGTATCTGGAACTACTTCATTCACGCCTGTCCTACTCCTCCATCATGATTCATGCTTCAGCTATTTCAGCAGAATACAGCTTTGATCCACCTCTTTTTTCACACCCTTTGCTCAGGCAGTTCCTCAGAGGAATCAAGAATGTAAAACCTCCAAGGAAACCACCATTGCCAGCTTGGGACTTGAACTTTGTGCTAGAAAAATTGACACTATCACCTTTTGAACCAGCAGCAACAGCAGACCTACAACACCTGTCATGGAAAACTGCTTTCCTACTGGCAATTACTTCAGCAAGGAGGGTTTCAGAACTACAGGCCTTAATGGCAGTGCAACCCTTTCTAATCTTCCACCAAGATAGAGTGTCCATGAGGACTAATCCTACATTTATGCCTAAGGTGGTATCCAGAGTGTCTTTAAACCAAGCAATCCACCTACCTACCTTCTTTCCCAACCCACAAAACAGAGGGGAAAGAATACTGCATACCTTGGATGTACATAGACAGCTACGCTACTACTTGGACAGAACAAAAATAGCAGAAAGACTGACCAACTTTTCGTAGCCTATGCAACAGGAAGGGAAGGAAAAGCTATTTCCAAGCAGACAATCTCCAAATGGATAGGAAATTGCATACAATTCTGTTACTCCTTCCATGGAAAACCAATTCCACAGAACATAAGACCTCATTCTACAAGGGCAACAGCCACTACCACAGCCTTCTTACGAGGAGTGGCTACCAAAGACATTATTGAGGCGGCTACTTGGACCTCCGTGCATACATTTGCCAAGCATTATAATTTACCTCTATATTCCAGATCCCGAGCAGGGTTTGCCACTGCTGTTCTGCAAGAGATCCTAAACACACCATAATCTACTTTTATCCTCCTCCCCTAGTTGGCTATGGTATTCTACCCAGTTGTTATGACTGCAGATGCATCCATGAAGGACATAGTACAGTTTTGTACCTACCATAAATGTAGATGTCCGAATTGGATAGCATCTGCAGTCAGGATTACCCTCCTCCTTCCCTCTGTGGTACTCCTAGGGTGTTTACCCTTCTAATAGCTAGCTAGTGGGGGGATTTCTTTCATGGTGTATTTGTTTGTATTTATGTACATACATGCTTATTTTTGTGTTTACCTCTATCTTTTGGAAACATTGGCATCTATCCAAAATTTTTAGCCTTCTATAGGGCTTCTGGCATCTGGGGCAAGAAACACTGAAGAAAATGGCGTCGGCTGATGCCTTTATACCCGAAGTCCAACAGAGATGACATCGGGTGAAGTGCGACATCAGCGAAGCGGACCCGACTTTGGAATCCGGCCGACTGTAGGGCTGCCTGACGACAGGACAACCCAGTTGTTATGACTGCAGATGCTATCCAATTCGGACATCTACATTTATGGTAGGTACAAAACTGTACTTTCTACATTATTTGGCAAAACCGTTCGCGACACCCTTGTCCAGAGCGAGAAAGACGGGAAGACATTGTCTGCCGTCGGAGTCCGCTTCTCTGCACCCCAGAGGTCCTTTGCCAAGAACCAAAAGGGTCAGAAGAAGATGTGGTTCCGGAAATCGCATCAATCCCAGTCTGCTCTGGACAACCAGTCCTCTCGTGGCAGAGGACGACAGGGAGGACACCGCCCTAGAGGCAGAGGGGGTCCCAGGAATTTTGGGTCCAGAGAACCCTTCTCTCAGAGGCCCACGCAGAATCCCTGAGGGGTTACCCGGCTGCTCCACTCTGGAGGCAGTCGGGGGACATTTTTCGAGGCACCTAGCAATGTGGGAGTCCATAACAGCGGATCGCTGGGTGATTCGTATTATATCCAGAGGCTACCAAATTCCTTTCTTGTAACCCCCAGAACCAGAAGCCTCCCCGATGTACCACCCAATCAGAGGGAGGCGGCTGCTACAGAAATTCAGCAGCTCTTACAAAAAAGAGCCATCCAGCCCCTCCCCCCAGGTCAGCTTGGATCAGGGTTTTACTCCAGGTTCTTTCTGGTGCCAAAAAAGACGGGGGACGCGAGGCCCATCCTGGACCTCTCTCTCTTGAACCTGGCAGTACCAAAAGTAAAGTTCCGGATGGTCACATTGCAATCTATTTTCCCACTACTCAGGGAGAACAACTGGATGTGCTCAATGGACCTCAAGGATGCGTACTATCATATTCTCGTAGACAGACGCTCCAGGAGGTTTCTCCGCTTCCGGCTGGGAGCCAGCCATTTCCAGTTCAGGGCCCTTCCCTTCGGTCTCACCTCAGCCCCCAGGGTGTTCACCAAGGTCTTGGCAGCGATAGCGGCCCACCTGAGACTCCAGGGAATTCAGGTCTTTCCGTACCTGGACGACTGGCTCCTTACCGCCCCAACAAGGCATCTTCTTTGCTCATGCAGGGATTATTTCCTCAATCTGGCTCCACTCTTAGGGTTGACCATCAACATGGCCAAATCCTCCCTGGCTCCTGCACAAGTATTGGATTTCATAGGGGCGAGGTTGGACTCCAGACTGATGCTTGCTTTCTTGACTCCAGATCGGCTTCAGAACCTGAGGTTGCACGTGCAGGCCATCCTTCAACTTCAAGCTCCTTCGGCGGAATTGGTCCTGAGGGCTCTAGGGTCCATGGTGGCAGCAATTCCGCTGCTGCCATTGGACCGGCTGAATATGAGGGTCATACAGTGGACCCTCCAGGTACAATGGTCCCTATATAGCAATCCCCTGTCTTATCCCATTCCCTTAAGCAGGGTTTGCAGAAGGTCACTCGTGTGGTGGCTCCAGTCCTCCAATCTCCACACGGGACGCCCCTTCTCGCTGCCTCCGCCAGTCGCCACAGTGACCACGGACGCTTCTCACCTGGGGGGGGGCACTATTTGGGCAGAACAGTCCAAGGCACGTGGAACGACATAGAGACCTCATTGCATATCAACGTCCTGGAGATGAGGGCGGTGCTTTTGACGTTGCAAGCACTTCACAACCCTCTTCTGGTGGGGACGATTGCGGTACAGACGGACAACATGTCAGTCGTCTGGTACATCAACAAACAGGGGGGAACCTGGTCTTACCCTCTCTGCCGCGAGGCCATGAGAGTGTGGGAATGGGCGATATCCACCAACTGCTTTCTCATCGCAACGCACATTCCGGGACGATCCAACATTTTAGCGGACAGGCTCAGTCGTACTATCCTGACTCCTTACGAGTGGTCTCTCAATCCTCTACTGGCTGAGCAAGTATTTGCCCGATGGGGGCGACCTTGTTGCGATCTTTTTGCCTCTCCCTCAAATACCAAATGCAACGACATTGCTCTGACCCTCCGGGGGAGTCCCCGAGAGACTCTCTAGTTCATGCTTGGCCTCCCGGTCTGCTTTATGCCTACCCGTCTCTGCCCCTGATGTTAAAACTATTGCAGAAAGCCAGTCAGTTGGGGAGCAAGATGATCCTCGTTGCCCTATTCTGGCCTCGTCCGACATGGTTCCCTTACCTATGGTCTCACCTGATTCATCCGCCCTGGATTCTGGATCCCCTCCCTGATCTCATTTCACACCCCCTAGGTCTCCCGACTCCGAACCTGGCCAACCTAAAGCTGACGGCTTGGTTGCTCCAGTTCCACTCCTGATAAGGACTCCCAGAATCTCATCACCAGTCAAAGCCATTCTAGTAGCAGCTCACAAGCCTTCCACCAGAAGGGTCTATCGGAGTAAATGGAAACGTTTTTCCGTTTGGGCAGAGCACCGTCATTTAGATCCTTTTACGGTGCCGGTAGCGTTGGTTCTAGATTTTCTAACTTCTCTTTTTCACCAGGGGGCTAGTTCTTCCACGGTCAAGGTGCAACTTGCAGCAATTTCACACTATCATGTAGGGCAGGAGTCAGGCCCGCTTATTACTTCCAAACTGTGTAAGACCTTCCTTAAGGGTACCTTCCTCCTCAGGCCCCCTGTCAAAGAGGTGGTACCTCCATGGGATTTATCCCTAGTTTTACAGGCCTTGACTAGCCCCCCTTTCGAGCCGGTGGCCAGTGTTGATCTTAAATACCTCTCTTGGAAAACGGCCTTTTTGGTGGCCATAACTCCAGCCAAGAGGGTCTCGGAACTCCAGGCTCTCTGTGTCAAACCACCGTATTTGGTCTTCCACCCAGACAGAGTTCACCTCAGGATCAATCCGTCTTTTCTACCTAAGGTATCTTCGGAAGCTAACATTAATCAATCTATTAATCTTCCAGTATTCTTCCCCAACTTTCAAAACAAAGGAGAAGTATAAACTGCACTCTTTAGACTTGCACAGACAACTACATTTTTATATTCATCGAACTACTGGTCATAGGCAATCCGATCAGTTGTTTGTCTCCTTTGCCAAAAACAACTTCGGCAAGTCTGTTTCTAAAGTTACCCTCTCCCGATGGATATCTAGTTGTATTCTCTTAGCATATCAGAGCTCGGGAAGGCCTGCACCTCAGGGAGTCCGTGCTCATTCCACTAGGGCCGTTGCTACATCGGCTGCTTTCAAGGCTAGAGTTTCTATGGATGACATTTGTTCCGCAGCCACTTGGGCTTAATCTCATACCTTTATCAGCCACTACAAAGTAGATATTGTCTCCCGAGGTAGGGTGTCTTTTGGCTCTGCAGTGCTCCGGAATATTCTTCCATGAAGGCCACCCAAGATTTAGGTAGCTGGGGACTCTGTCCCAAAGGTTGCTGACAAATGAAGTTCCTACTTCAGATTAGAAAGTTATGTACTCACAATAACGTTCCATCTGAGTAGGTATCTTCATTTGTCTGCAACCATCCCCCCCTCCTTCCCCACTGACCAATATGATCCTACTTGGGGTTCTTTAGATTAGTTCCCTCTGGGACACAGTATTAGCTGTGCTGTGGGGCAAACTTGATCTGAGGTCAGTCAGGGTTGGTAGGGGATTATGGGTAAAGGGAGGAGCTAGGAGCTCGGATCTATGCTGTGATAGAAGTTGCCGGCTCGGATCCGAGATCGGATCCGTATCCCAAAGGTTGCAGACAAATGAAGATACCTACTCAGATGGAACGTTATGGCGAGTACATAACTTATTATTTTGGAGGCCAGGAGGCCCAGTACCAGAAAATCTTATGCAGAAAAATGGAAGAGATTCTGTGCTTGGAACCAGGAACAAGGAATTGACACGTTTGTACCAAATATTCCTCAGATTTTGCAATATTTAACTGAGATGCTGGACAAAGGTCTATCCTTTTCATCAATTAAGATTCATGCCTCTGCCATTTCAGCCCATTACAATACGGAACCACCTATCTTTTCTCATCCTTTAATAAGACAGTACCTCAGAGGGGCCAAAAACATAAGACCCCCAAGGAGAGCACCAATACCTGCATGGGACCTAAATTATGTCTTGGAAAAACTCACACTGCCTCCTTTTGAGCCAGCCTCAACAGCGGATATTAAATTCTTATCCTGAAAAACAGCTCTGCTCCTAGCAATAACCTCTGCAAGACGAGTCTCGGAGTTACAGGCACTCATGGCTGTGGAACCTTTTCCATCCAGACAAGGATTCTCTGAGGACGAACCCTACATTTATGCCTAAGGTGGTGTCCAGTGTGGTCCTTAACCAAACCATTCACTTGCCTACCTTTTATCCAAACCCACAGAATAAAGGTGAGAGACTTCTGCATTCTTTGGACATACACAGACAGCTACACTTCTACTTGGACAGAACTAAAGCTTTCAGAAAGACTGAGCAACTTTTAGTGGCATATGCTGCAGGATCAGAAGGAAAGGCTATCTCAAAACAGACTATTTCAAAATGGATAGGCCATTGCATTCACTTCTGCTATTCACAGCATGGCAAATCAGTGCCTAAGGGCATTAGGCCACATTCTACCAGAGCAGCAGCCACTTCAACAACCTTTCTCAGAGGAATACCAACCAAAGACATCTTAGAGGCTGCAACTTGGAGTTCAGTGCACACTTTTACAAAGCACTACCACTTACCTCTCTACTCTAAATCCAGAGCAGGCTTTGCCACTGCAGTTCTGCAGGGCCTCATAGCCTCTCCTAATCCTATTTAGCCCAGCCACCCATCCTCAGCTTTGGGATTCAACCCAGGAGTAATGACTGCAACAGTGAATCACGATGAACATAGTACAGTTGTGTACCTACCATAAATGTAGATGTTCGAGTGTATTCACTGTTGCAGTCCAGGTTACCCTCCCACCATCCCCCTTTCATTTGCTGGGTCTTATCTGTACTTCTCTATTCTATACAACCTATGTGGTGTATTTGCTTGTAGATGAAGGAAATGTTTACATTAGTGCACTCATGTTTTTTGGCATAATCTATTTAGCCTACCCTTTTGGGGGCACCTGACATCTGGGGCAAGAAAAACTGAAGAAAATGGCGTCGGCTGCATCTTTTATACCCCTGGCGCACTGACGTCAGGGAAGAGGTGACAGCAACCGACGCCAGACCAAGACTTTGGAATTCAGGCCGACTGCGGGTAGCCTGCCAGCAGGATAACCCAAGAGCAATGACTGCAACAGTGAATACACTCGAACATCTACATTTATGGTAGGCACACAACTGTACTTTCTTGTGGATTTGTTAACCAGGGAGATATTTTTGCTTTTGTCCTAATTTTGCGGAGTGGGGCTAGTGAGTTTAAGATATCCAGAAAAGTGGAGTTGAAGGCTATGAAAGCATCATCTGAGGGGAGCTGAGTGAGAAAGTCCCACCAAACTCTTGAGATAAGGGTGTTGAATGTTTCTGAGTTGAAGTTTGTGAAATTATGTCTACTGATATATTTATGTGGTTTAGGGAGATAATGTGCATATCTTAACACTTTTATGGGTGAGTGGTCACTCAGGGAGGAAGAGTTTCTGGATTGTGATATTTAGAGGGGGTTAAGACAAGAATCCAATCCAAGAGGGGAGTTGTGGAGTAGGTGTTGTTAAAATGTGTTGGTTTGGTAATTAGCTGAGTAAATCCATTACAGGTTTATATTTTATGGGGATCCAGGGTTATTGAGGGATAGCCAATTTATATTTGTGTCACCAAGGAGGATTGTGTCATTTGGGATTTTCAGGGAGAGGTAGGAGAGAATGTTTTCCAGCAGGGGAATGTTATCACGTGGTGGAATGTAGATGGCTGCAATAGTAATGGTAGTGTAGTTATTAAGTTTAAGGTTTACTGTCAGCATTTCAGCAGGGGAGATGGATGGAATTGACTGTGTATGATGAGAAATAGTGAGATGGTTAGAATAAATCACAACCACTCCACCTCATGTTTTGTTATTACGGTCAAGGCGGATTATGTTATAGCCAGGAGGGAGAATATGCATATCGAGGTTATGAGGTTTAAGCCAAGTTTCAGTAACTATAGTAACCTCTGGGGAGTGATTTGTTATCCATGCATGAAACTGGGAGACTTTGTTGAGAATGCTTCGGATATTAACAGAATAAAAAGAGGTTTGTTTGTGTGATGAGGGTAGGTAGGCTGAGGTGGGAGAGGGGTTTGTAGTGGGGCAAGAGTTAGAGTTTGGACTTGGATTGGGATGTATATCACCAGATAAAAATATTGAGGTGGAATAGAGTTTAGATCTTAATGTTAATGTAAAGTATATAATATGCTTAGTCTTATTTTTTGATGTTGGAGAGTAAGATGGAGGTATTTTTATTTTAGGAAGTTGGGTTTTACTCTTTTGGTTTGATGTTAGTTGGGATATTTTGCAGACACCTTAGTTATGGACATCAGCTGTGTTTAAAGACCCTGTGTTTCTAAAGTATAGCCAAACAGTCCACTTATACTGTGCTGACAAGGCCATAAGAAAGCCAAAACATGCATGTCAACAGCTAGTGGGATTTGGCTTTATTGGCCTGAATGCATCCGCAAAGACATAAGAAAAAGTAAAAAGTCTTGGACATTCAAAAGCCATATAGTTGAAACACTTAAAGTTCTGTAGGAGTCATTTGTATGTATCCCATGGGCCTCTATAACAGGAGGTTTAAGGTATTACACAGTGAAAATTCTAGCTTGGCTAGGTTTTTCTTGTAGTTTTTACTAACTGGTTTGTCATTGTGTCCTTTTTACCCTTCGGTTTTGATTGAAAAAGTGAAAAAAGTATACCAAAATGACTCTTAAATTTGCTGCTCGGTCCTAGCAGTTGTAGATTTCATCCATTTATCCATCTGGTCTGACTGCTGGGACTGGAGCTGATGGTCAGATCCAGTCCATCCTTTTTGGCAGTGCTGTCTGCCTTGAGCTTTTGAACTTTGCAACCCCATAGTGCTGTATGCTCTGTCTAGCCCCAGATCTCATTTACCACCTTTGGAAACAGTCCAGCTGTGTGCAGCAAAATGCTCTCTTTTCTTTTATCTTTCAGACCTTTTCTTTCAAAAAGTTAATAGAGACGTCTCTAGGTTTTGTAATCTGTCACTAGTTTAATCTTACCAAACATTATTCCCAACTCCAGTTGATGTTTAGGTGATGCCTAGTGTCTTTTTTCTTCTCAGCTTAGATATAACAAAAAAAATCTTCTTGCTTATTTCACTGAGAATGTCTCCTTTGGTATTATGCTACTGGTTTTCCTTGGTGGTCTCTAGACCTAGACCTAGTGCTGAGAGCTGTGAATGAATAAAAGTTTTAAAACGTCTGTAAAATGTGGACACAAAATCATACCCCAGGATGCACATGAGTCTTGTATCATTTGTTTGGGGCCAGGGCATTTTGATGTTGACTGCTAGATTTGTCAAGGGTTTAGATCCAGAGCCCTTGCAGATTGGAGCAACAAATTAATAATAAAAGGACTTCCACCAGACTCTCAGATGGAGGATAAGAAAAAGGATAAAGAAAGAGAAAAGAAAAGAACAGAGGCAAAAACAGAGTTTTGAGAACATGTAAGGCTCAAGATTGTTGCTCCTCCTTGGATCTGAAAGTCCCTTAGCATCAGGAAAAGGAACTCTCTCCACCATCAGTCTTGACCTCACCAGATAGGCCTCTTCTTAGAGATGATTGTTGTTATAGACAAGTTGCTTCATCAAATTCCTTGTAGACATTCTTCTGAAAGGGAACTTTAAAGATTCTTTCCTTCAAGATCTCCTTCAGCAGCTTTTGTAAGGTCTTTCAAATCCTTCAAGAGTACAATTGAAGCAGATTAGGAGACCATGTTGAGGGCACTTTTTAAGACTCGTGGAATTGGGCATCATCCCATCCCCTTCTGCATCTAGGGCAGATTGGGTTGGTTTTCAGCACCTGTCTTTGCACCAGTGGTTTTGGAACTAACATGCCTCCTGGACCTCGTGGCTTCAACTTTGATACCATTACTTTGGATCCTGTTTCTTTACATTCCACACATATTACCCTGAGGCCTTTGGTCTGGCTTATTGGTGCTGGGGTTGTGGTCACACTGCCTCCATCACCACTGCTTCAGCAGGGAGTGGATCAGGTCTAGAGTTGGACTCCCAGGCACTGCTGGATTCCAAGAAATACAGCAGGGCTTTCTTCAGCACCATCTCCATCCCTTAGATGCCCATCTGTCTATTTCTAGGTCTCCACTTTTTGGCTCCCAGGGAGATTGAAGATCAAATGCCATCAAAGAAAAGGTCATAGTACTGTTAGACCCTTCAGGGGACTTCAGGGGACTCAGATAAGTCACTGTTGGGAGATACCCAGGAACAGGGCATTTAAAAGGAGACACATGAGCTCCCTATTGAAGTCTACCACCTCAGACATTGACCCTGAGGATTGAGAAGGGTTCCCTACTATCCCCTCCTGAAGACATCAAATTTGGCGAGATTCTTGACCTGATGAGATGGAAGGGATCCTGGCCTACCCAACCATTTTGAAGAATACATTTCTGCCTCATGTACCTCTTGGGTAGTTCCTTCTGCAGACAATCTCATGGACGTAGTTGCTAGGAGGGCATGACAGGAGCCAGACTTTGTATCAGTCATACCCCAAAAGTCTGACAAAATATTGAGCTCTCCTAAGGCTAGGCAATTCTGGTCGAAGAGTCCTTTGGTGGACTCCATGATCATTGCAGCAGCCACTAACCAATTAAACTGTCTACTTAAATTAGGCCATGGCTATAATTTGGCTCCTAGAAAACAACAAAGTGTAAAGACTTCTCATCTTCTCTTTGTCGTTGATTTTAAAACTGTATAGCTCATCAGATGAAATGAAAGCACAACTGCAAGTACTCAAAACTTTTTCAGATTATATAAGAATGTCATTTGGTCTTGATAAATGTGCAAAAGCAACCCTTAAAGCAGGAAAACTGCAGCACCAAGAAAGTATAAGTTTGGGAGAAGAAAGTGATATAAAAGAACTTGAGCAAAAGAGTGTGTAAATATTTGGGAATTGGTGAAGGATCAACAATAAAACATGAACAAATGCAAATACAACTTAGTAAGGAATATTTTAGAAGACTTATATTAATTCTGAAAACAGTGTTGACATCTATAAACAAAATTCAAGCTATAAACCAATTTGCTCTTCCTGTCCTAACTTACAATTTTGGAGTGATTGACTGGCCCCAAAAGGTGTTGGATAGATTAGATAGGAAAAGAAGGATGCTTCATGCTCATCAAATGATTTAGAAAAATCAGTACATACCAAGATTATATATTACCCATTCCAAAGGAGGTATGGGTCTCTTTGAAATTGATCACGTGTATAGATCTGCAATCATGGGACTGTACACACATCTGCTGACCTCACAATACCCAAACTTAGTGAAAGTTTTGAAACATGAGAATAAATCTGAGGTGACTTCCCTGCTTAATCTAGCAGAAGCATATTGGTGTCAAGCAGGAGTGGAAATCAAACCAGAAGTAGATAAAAATCAGGCAGCAACTGAATGTGCCACAAAATCAAAAGAAAGAATATAAGGTAAAGAATTAGATGAGAAGGCATGAAATGTGGAAAATGCATAAATATAGTTGCAAGTACAGAAAACTCTTGGAATAACCTCATGTTGATCTGGATCAAACACAGAAATGGTTAAGGAGATATGAATTCAAACCAAAAGATGAAAGGTTAATATTGGTGGCCCGAGATAGTGGACTTATGTACATGTAGGTTTACAAAGTCCATTGAACATGTGGGAGAAACAGACAAATGCAGGTTTTGTACAACAGAACTGGAAACAGTTGCACACCTTGTTGCTGGTTATGATATACTAATGGCAGAAGGACTGCATGCTAAAATGCAAAATAATGTGGGAAGACTGTTGCACAGGGGATTGTGCAAGCATTATGATATTTAAGTGACTGAAAAATACTGGAAACATGAGCCACAAAGCATCATATAAAATGATGGTCTACATCACATGGTATCACCCATTACCAACAGTTCAAAAGATACCTCTACTACTAAACAAATTGTCTAACCTCAATTTCTCCCCAGCTACAGTAGCATGGTTTGATAGCTATCTTACTGATAGACTTCAGTCAGTGAAATGGGATACTTCTCTATCCTCTCCCTTTCCAATAAAAATGGGAGTCCCTCAAGGATCTGTTCTTCTTCTGGCTAGGAGTACATTACTGTTGGTTTAGAGCCCTGCCCTTTGGTCTCGCCACAGCTCCCTGAGTGTTTGCCAGATGTGTGGTGGTAGTCGCTGCCCACTTGCAATTCAAGGGGGATATATGTATTCCTCTATCTGTATGATTGGTTCTTCATTGCAGCAGACGTGGAGTCCTTATTGTCATCCAAAGGTTACTTTTTACAGATCTGCCTATCTTTAGATATATTACTCGGTGTCAAAAAAAGCATACCTTCATCCTCCTCAGAAAATAAAGGTAATTGGTTGCTGCATAAATACAAAAAGTTGCATTGCCAGTCTTCCAATAAAGAGTGTGCAAAATATAAGATCAACAATAACTCTGCTAATGCTGCAGCAATTTCTCCTAGCTCATTAGTTCTGAAAGCTCTAGGGCTCATAGTGTCTTCCTTAGCAGTGGTCTTCCATGCCTGCCGGCACACGAGGGTTCTTCAGTGGTTACTCCCTTCTGTGTGGTCACAGCTAACAGACCCCCTTTTCTTGCTAATCTGTGTAGCCCCATACTGCAGGAGACATCTGAACTGGTGGCTGACCTTGCCATATCTTGTACTCTGTCACCTCTTCCTTTTACCTCTCACTGCACTTTTTGTAATAATGGATACCTCCTCTTTGGGATGGGGGATTTTCAAGGGGTTTGGTCCATGGGCTATGGATGCAGATAGAGGCTAATCTTCACATCAGTGTTCTGGAGATGAAGAGCAGTCCTTCTAGAGTTACAGGAATTTCAGTACCTCCTTCACTATTTGGCAATGTCAGTTCAAATTGACAACATGTCAGTTTCATACATCAGCAAGCAGGGATGAACAAAGTCCTACCTCCCTTTGCTGAAAAGTAGTGAGGGTATGGAAGTGGGCATTGGAATTGTATCACTTTTTACAAGCAATGCACATTCAGGAGAAATCCAGCCATCTAGTGGGAAAGCTCAGCAGATCTATTCTGATGGCTCATGAGTGATCCCTCAACTCATCACTGGCTCAATAAATATTCATCTGCTGGGGCATCCTGCATTAAAGCATTCGCTGATTATTTGGTCCTTCCACTGTTATATGGTTGCATCATGCCTCTGAACTATTCCCCGTTTTGCCTCATGTTTTTGCTCTGTCCTTCATAAAATGTTTGGTGTTCCAGTAAATCACTGAGGATTACAGATGATCAGTAATACAACACATTAGAATTTTATGCATTTTATTGTTCAGAAAATGCATATTGGTGCAAA
Source organism: Protopterus annectens (assembly GCF_019279795.1). Classification (NCBI taxonomy): domain Eukaryota; kingdom Metazoa; phylum Chordata; order Ceratodontiformes; family Protopteridae; genus Protopterus; species Protopterus annectens. Next base: position 1,471,433,561 of record NC_056739.1, read on the forward strand.
ATTTGTTTTATTAACTTTGTGAATTAGGATAATATTTAAAAATTGTCCTTGATTTTTGGCCTTTGTCCCCTGTAAGATTAGGTTTCACTTAAATGTGATTTGTTAGCTATAAATACAGTATTTTCTTTGCAAAGGCATAGAAATGCAGCCATATTAAAACAGGCCTATATCTTTATTTTATATTTCACATTTTACATGCAGTTTCAATAGAAAAGATGTTTTAGTACAAATGAATAACCTTCAGTCAAGAATATTGATAAGAATAAAATGTGCTAACATATCTTGTTTAGATGGTATGAGGCTTGGGAACCAAGGTTAAAGAGGCGTATAAAACCTGTAGAAAGTTTACAGGATTTTGGTAATACTAGGAGATTCATTTGAGACGTAGAAGTCAGTAAGTTAGTTTAGATTAATACATAGAAAGTCATAGGAGTGCAGTCCTCAGAAGTTCAGTACAGACAGTTGAGGTTGAGTGTAGAAAGAATAATTCTGAGTACAGAATTTACGGACAGCATAATGAGTGCAGAAGCTGCAGACATTGCAATTCAGTCTATTTCTGTTATTCGAAACAGTGAGACTTCAGATATTGTTAAGTGCAGAATCTGTGGACACTGTAACTCGGTCTTTTTCAGGTTATCAGCACTATTATTTGCGACAGTAAGATTTTATTCAGATAGTGTTGACATCTACCTCCACTATACGCTGCTACTGCTTAGTAAACCAAAAATTGACACATAAAGGAGAGACTCGCACTTTTTCAGCACAGTTCTTGGTATTCTAGTTTCTTCCAGTTGTTTCCAGTTTATTTCCTTTACAGTCCTTTCATTTCTTACATCCCCCCCATTATTTTAATTTCATCCAGAAGTTTTTCTTGAACAGAGTTATTGAGAGAGGCTTGCATCATCCTGCCTGACTTGTAAATGAACAATTTCCACTGGTTTAGAACAGTTTGAATTCCTTGATTAGCTTTACAATTCCTGTGGGTTTGTTTGTTTTTGTTATTGAAAAGAGATTTTTGTGATGAAAATATTGAGTTGTGTATCGTAGAATTTAGGAATGATACAGTAGTAGAGAGGAGGAGCTCATATACATTTAGGTATTGTTTTTAAGAATGAAAATACTGTTTTTTTTCCCTAAACAAGTTATAGCTGCTGGGATTACTACTTAACTGACTGAATAATGATGGTGACTCTTAGTTTACATTTCACCTATAATGGCAGTTTGTGAAGTACTAAAGCTAGTCTTTTTAATGAGTAGAGTGAAGGCTTATTCATAGACAAAAGATTAAGATTATGTCATTTATTCATAGTCCAGGGTCATTTTGTACTGACAAACGCTGATAACTTTACAATCATGTTAAGAATATGTAAATGAGACTGGATCAATTTATTTTACCAGACAGCAAAAAGCAGCAAACCAAACCACAAAGGCGACCAAAAACCGGGAACTGATATTATTAAAATTTATTCTACAAAACTCCACAGAAACACAGATTTAGCGCACGCTTTCGTAAAAAAACGTCATCAGAATCATAAAACAGTTCAAACAAGCACCACATCAATTTTTTTTAGTTTGTAGCATTGATAAAAATATTTTATAACGATAGAACATTTGCATAAAAATGCTGTATTTAAGTAACATTAATATTTAAATTGTGAAATGTTACACAAAACCAGTTATTGAATTGCACTTGTTTTTTGTGTTTTCAAACTCAGTTTTTTGGACCATGCTTTGCTTTGTAATATACAATGCAAATTTCCACATATATTTTGAGCAACTTTTTTCTGAAACTCCAGCATTTTCTTATTTATCACTTTTATGCTTATAGGTGTGGGTATGCAACACTTCACCATGTTGTAGAAAAGACGAAAGAAGACCGAATGGAGAGTTTTTTCCTCAGTGAGACCTGCAAATATTTATATTTGGTGAGTATTTTAAGACTATTCATTTGCATATTTTAACCCTCAGGCAGGAACCACAGTGTCTCAAAATAAGCTTTTTCTTATGAAGTCTTCTAATGAGTGAGGGTTTTGCAAGTGAATGCGTGGATCCACATAGAATCTGTAATGTGGAACAGCAGCTGACTGGATACGTGTAGTGAAAGAACAACTCTATACCATGCGCATCTTTATTTTTCTCTCCACAAATTCTCACTCAATAAACACCAATAGGAACACAAAGGCAAGCTCAGTCAGCAATGTTAATTCTTAGGCAGCATAGTGACTCAGAGGTTAAACTGTTTGCCTCGCAGTCTCTAGAGTCCAGTTCAGTCCAGATCTCCAGTCATTGCTTGTGTGGAATTCACATGTTTCCCCATGGCTGCATAGGTTTTCTCCAGGAGCTCCAGTTTCCCTTTAACCCCCAAAAACATGCTGGTTGATGGGTTACCTTTTCAGCCAAAGTCATGGCTGAAAAGGGTCCAGTATGACCATTTCAGTTACACATTTAACAAATGAATACAGTTTTTTGTTGTTTTATTTTATTTTATCTATCTGTTGACTGGGTAAGCCCACTGGACAATTCCCCCTTTTCAGGGGCTCACCCGCTAGCACTGGTGGAAGGAATCAAACATTGTACATTTGATACAGATAGTAGCTAAATAACAGCTCAACATAAAGTTAAAATCTATTATTGGTAAAAGAAAATATGATATCCTTTACATAATGGATGTGTGCTGCTATGTGAATTTCTTAAATTAATCTAAACACAAGGACATTGGAACACATACATGAAGTAATACCTTTATTGGATCAACATAGGTTTTGCAATTACTTGAGCTTTAGAGCTGGAAATTACCTTTCGTCAGGAGTTAGGTTACTGATGTTAAATACAGTGCTTATACACTTCCTGTGCTGCTGTTGGATTACCCTGGCAGGCAAGGGAGAGCCACTGTTGTTGGTCTTGGTAGAAGGGGCAGGGAATACCATTCTGCTTAGCCAGATTGTTATGCCTACCCTTAGGGAGGTTTTTCTTGGCAAAAGTGGGACTGCTTCTTTATAAAATTACTGTCAAGAAGGAGCAAAAACATAAATGTATTTCTTCTCTTGTCTCAGTCACTTTGAACAGGAGTGATTTATTGGACTTAGTTCAGGATTTAATTCAGACTGTTGATCCTTACACTTCTGTTTCTTGTGAAATAAAAGAGATTCTTCAATTTCTGAAGAGGTTCAAGTTTTTGAACCTCAAAATGTTTGTGAATGAATAGATTCTAGTTTGATTGTTCAGGTTTCTGATTCTAATGAGAGTGTGGCTTTAACTAGACCGTTTAAAGGACTCTCTTCCTCTTAAACTATTTCCAGAAAGAATCAGTTTCAGTGGGATCATAGGATCATAATGATATTGCTCAGTCCATGATGAAGTGTTAGGATTTATTACCACTGGATTTTCCTGAACCTACACCTATTTCTCCTCTACTTTCAGCACTGGACAGTGCATTTGTCATGGTCTGTAACTTGCCTGACAGCCATCCTTCTGTCCTCAAGAAAGTAGATAGATTGTATGGAGTTCCTCAGTCTTATAAGTTTTCATGCACATGTCCCAGATCTGGCCCAGCAGCTATTGCTTAATAAACCTAGCTGCTGCTAAACATTTGATTAATACCAATCCTTCTCCTTCTGACAAGGATGAGAAACTATAAATTTGGGGGGGGGGGGTATATTCTTCTTCTCCTGTACCTATTTTTAGAATTCCCAGCTGTCAAGCTTATATGTTAATTTATGCTTGCCTGTTCTGATAGTACGAGAAAAGTTATGACATCTGTTTCCTCCTCTGAGGAGAACTCTTTTTGTAATTCAGTTGTGTCTGTTTTAAGCGGTTGCTCACTGCTTAAAGTGAGCTTATGATTCTGCTGATGCTACTTCCATGGCCCCTGGAACTGTTATGAGGAAGTTTGCATGACTGATTCCTTAAAACCTTCCAAATGATGTCAGAAATGAAATTCCGAATTCACTCTTGGATAGAGAATTAGTTTTAGAAGTACATGCTACAGACGAAGTTTAAAAGTGTGATGAGAAAGGTAAGCTGATTCTAGGGATTTCTCAGCTTTTTCAGTCTTTTTTCTTTGTTTGCCACAGAATTTAACGCTATCCCTACCACTATCTCTAAAAAGCAAAATAAACTCTGCAAGCTGCCGGTAAGCAAATATTTAAAAAGCAATGGCAGGGATTTTCTAAAAAGAAAGGTGTACCCCCCTCCAAAACAAAGGACTTTCTAATAAGTCCGAATAATTATATAAAATTCCCTTCCCGCCTTGGCAGTCCCATAATCCTTTTAGGCAACAGATTGTTTACGACAGATGGGGGAAATTGATCCATTAAGGTTACAGATGGCAGTTGGTGTATCTCCCTCCTTTTCAAGGGATCCCCGCCATCGTTTGCCAGACCAAACTTTCTTTTCCCTCCTGTCATTTAGCATCTGCAGTTTCAAGGGGTGATAGAAGTGGTCTCTAAAGGGTTTTATTCAAGAATGTTTCTGTTGCCAGAGAAAGAAGATTTTTAGAGACCAGTTCTGGATCTTTCCTTTCTGAGCCTGTTTATGAAAATGCCTAATTTCAAAATGTTATTGCTTCACAACTTGTTTAACCCTTAGCTCCCCATTTGTGTTTTTGATGACCTTAGATTTAAAAAGTGTATATCATCATTTTCCTATAAATCCAGCATTCAGATGTTTCTTAAGGTGTTCTATGTCTGGATTATGTTACCTGATGTGAAGTTATCCTATCTCATTTTCATTCTATACTGATGGGTTCGGAACCGATCCTTGGTTCAGACTAAAGTTTGTGGTCTCCGACCAGCTTGTAGCTCCAACCCTATCCCATGATGCTCTAGTGCTTTCCTTAGATCTTGTTTGTCACTGAAACAGATTGGGTCGTGCAACAGCTCTGGCTAAGTGTTTTTTTTTTACCTTGTGTTACAACTTCGATAGTTAAATTTTGAAGTTAATTGTTATTCTTAGTGTAGGATTTTAGATAGGTAGATAGATATTCCTCTAGATTGCTCTTTTTCCTTTTTTTTTGTGAGAGTGTACTTGTTTTTCTACTGTGTGTTTTGGTCGTTGTTTGTTAGGCCTTTTTTCATTATAGTAGTATAGAATATAAAGTCCCTATCCTGTTTGCAGTGTGTTTTTCTATAGCATTATAGGATTTAGGTATAGTTACATTTATTGTGTGCTTATTAGTAGTTATACGTTTATAAAGAATTTGTTGTTAGTGTTTAAAAGAAATGTTTTTTCTCTGTTGAGGAATTACCATGTGGTATTCTTCACCTCAGCTTAACATTCTAAAGTGTGTGTGTGTGTGTGTGTGTGTGTGTGTGTGTACTATCCTTTTTCTATCATTAAAGTAAATATAGGGCTCGTTTAAGTTAGAGGGTTAGTGTTGTGTTGACTGAGATGTCTAAGCAACAAAAAGATGTGAAACCTTCTGGTTTCAAAAAATGCCCCAAATGCTCACAAAAAACGTCCATTACTGATGGGCATACAGAGTGCGTATACAGCCTGGGGGCAGTTCAGTTACAAGAATCCTGTGCCATATGTCATTCATTTAGTTCCAGGGTCCTTCAAGAGAGAAAATAATAAACTAATATTGAAAGGCTTGCTAAAAACTTCCTTTTCAGAGGCACTAGAAAAGGAACAAAGTTCCTTTAGATCAACAGCCTATGACAAAACCTCCAAAAGATCATCATCATCAACCTCTTCTGACAAATTGGAGCCATCCTTCAGAGTTCCTAGGATGTTCCCGACAGTGACAAAAAATCTGATTATGATGGACCTGCCTTGGGTCCATCTGTGTCGGATCCAATGGCAGTGCATGTTAAGAGCCGCTCCACAGCCTTGGAGCCGGTCTGCCCGACCCTTGGGTCGCCTCTATTACAGTGTGTAGCGTCTCCTCCAGCCTCTCAATCCTCCAAAAGTTTATCCGATTATGATGTGGATTGCATGGTGCAGAGACTGCTTAAGACACCGACGCTGGCCAAACATTTGTCGGAACCAACCCACAAGGGCTTGGAACTGACCGGACCCATTTCCTTGTCTTTGATTCCTCCTACGACCCCACTGGTAGTTTCAGAGCTGGAATGTGTGGAACTTACAGTGGTGGAACCATCGGAACTGAAACCTGTATCAGGCTTATCGGTTCCGACTGCTGTGACTACCTCGGTGCTGTCTGGGGTATCTAGGAACAGACGTTTCACCGGTCGGGTCTGGGGAGAACAGTCGGGCCGAAACCCTTTCAGTTCCGAACTTGCCTCTCGGGGCCTCAGCGACATCTCTTGTGGCACCAGGGAGACCTTCCCATTCCTCAGAACCGGGAGCCTCTTTGGGCCATGAGAGAGTGGCTTTCACAGCTATGAGGAGGGGTGTGTCCCCAGGGATGTCCATACTGTCTGATCCAACAATTTCTTCCCCTAAAACACTGGTATCTAAGTCTGTACAGACAATTCCACAAAAGCGTAGAGACCTAAGCCACGGGATGCCCCATTGGGCGAGCCCCACTCTTCCGAAACCTCTCTGGAGTACCCCTCCAAAGAGGTTTTTCGGAAGAGACTGTGTAAGAGGAAACATCTAGATTCCCCAGAGGAGTCAGTCGCTTCAGATATGGACCTCTATGAGTCAGAAGGGTCCCCATGGTCGGCCTCTGAGGATGTCTCTTTGGCAGACATCTTGGAAATTCTTAAACAGAGAGGTGGCTGGAAGACCATCACCCCTTTTGATGAGGAGTCCATGTATCTGCAGGCTTTTGTGTCTCGAACTTCATCCACCTGGGTGTCTCTGCCTTTCGACAAACTTATGCAGTTGATTTGTCAAAAGGTGTGGGAGTCTACAGACATAGTGGAACCTGTCCCGAGGAAGCCTAACAAATTCATTACCACCCTGGACGACAAAACCATCTTGACAAAGTGAGTTCCTGTAGATGCTATGGTGGTGGTGATGGCCACCAAAAAGGAACTGTCAGAGACTTCCACATCTGTCCATCCCCCGAACAAAGAGTTGCGTATGATGGACAGGTACGGAAAGCACATATTCTCTTCAGCGGCCTTTACTCTTAGGTCATTGAATTACCTTACACATTTTATGAGGTTACAGAGAGATCTAAAAGAGCTTGGAGATACCCTACAGGGTACAGTAGCTGCTGGAGTAGCAGATAAGGTATCTTCACAGCTTGCCACCCTCAACTCAGTAGTTAACCCATCCATGAGGCTAGTTTCCTATGCAGCAGATGGAGCGAGCAGGTCCGCGGGTTCCAAAATTGCCCTTAGGTGAAATTCCTGGATGTGCTTATGTAGCTTTGCGGAACCTTTCAAGTCATCCTTTACCAGTACCTCCCATGATGGCTCATCCTTGTTCGGCCCTAAAGTTAAGGAAACTCTTACCAGGTGTGAACAAGAAGGAAAGACACACACTACCATTGGAGTCCCATTTTTCCACACTTTCTAGACCCTATCCTAAGGGTCAAAAGGGAGGAAAAAATGTAGTTCCGAAAATCCCAGAGGGCCTTTCAAGACACACAGGGTGAACCTCCATTCAGGGGCAGAGGAGGAGGTAATAATGGAAGATGCCGACCACGTGGCAGAGGGGGTCTGCAACATCAAGGTGACTGCGAATCTTTCTTTGGTAAGCCCTTCCATGCTTCTGAAAGGAGACCCGTCTGTCCTCCTCTGGAAGTAGTCAGGGGTCGCTTATCTTTGTACCCTCAAACCTGGCTAAAAATAACAAAAGACAAGTGGGTACAAAGCATAATATCCAGAGGCTGTTCAATTTCCTTTTTAGTACTACCACCAATATCGAAAATAATCCCAGACATTCTACCCAGTCACAGAGAACATGCAACCTTAGAAATTCAAAAGTTGCTACAAAAAAGTCATCCAACCAGTCCCCGCAGATCAGAAAGGATCTGGAACTTACTCAAGGTTCTTTTTAGTTCCAAAGAAAACAAGGGACTGGAGACCCATTCTGGATCTCAACAAACTAAACAAATCAGTAAAAAAGACAAAATTCCAGATAGTCACATTACAGTCGATACTTCCTTTTTAGGGAAAGACAATTGGATGTGTTCTATAGACCTCCAGGATGCGTACTACCACATAAAAATGGACAGGCCATCCAGGAGTCACCTGTGCTTTTGGCTGGGAGCCAGTCACTTCCAATATCGGGGTTTGCCCTTTGGTCTCACTACAGCCCCCAGAGTGTTCACCAAGTGCATGGCAGTAGTCACAGCTCACCTGAGGCGTTTAGGATTCCGGATGTTTCCATATCTGGATGACTGCCTTCTAACCACCACCACCAAGCATCTACTCATTCAGGCAAAGAGACACTACTCTGGAACTCTGTGCTCTGCTAGGGATTTCAGTAAATTACGAAAAGTCTGCCTTATTGCCATCGCAACATATCGTTTTTATAGGCGCAGAATTAGATACCAGAACAATGATAGACTTGGGTGCAAACTCTTCGACTTCAAGTTTCAGATCTTCCCTTCAAAACCAAAGATGTTATGTGGTCCTATCTCGCCTACAATCATTACTGACGGGTTCTCGGCGCCGACTATTTTTCTCTAGCACGAAGTCTCTAATTGGCTGGGCTAACCCGGTATCCCAGGATGCACCTCGCCCCAACCCCCAGATCTCATTTGCCGCTCGTTGAGTTAGGACATGGTCTCGCACTTCACTGTGGCTAAGTACACTTTTACTAAACTTTCTAAAGTTTTTGTACTTCTCCTTTATATAAAAAAGCTATTTTCATAGCTATATTGTGTTTTTTGTGTGTGTGAGCCTGTTCGGTTTAGTTTTTGGAGAGTGTGTGGTTTCCCTTGTGTTTGGCAGGCTAGGCCCGTTTAATTTAGAGGGACCTAGTCCTCTGCGTCGTAAATCGTTCTGTAGTTTGTTTTTGTCATTTTTTCTTCCCTAGGGAACATTTAAGTTAGAGTTCCTGTGTTCAGTAGTGTTTCCCGCCTTCCTACTGTTAGTTGTTGAGTGTTTGGTTTTTTGTCTGACATGTCGAAGGAGCATAAACCCTCTGGGTTTAAAAAATGCTCTAAATGTGCTTACAAAATGTCGATTACAGATGGGCATGCCATCTGTGTTTACTGCCTTGGTGCGATTCACCTACAAGAATCATGCAGTGTCTGCCATTCCTTCAGCTCTAGGGTGCTGCAGGAAAGGAAAAATAAACTGATTTTGAAGGGCCTAGTTAAGCCCGCCTTTGAAGAGGATCTAGAGTCTGCTTCTTCTGCTGGCAAGTCTAAATCTACCAGAACTAAGAAAAGATCTCCGGCTCCATCTAGTTCTTTGGAGCCCCCGGAGAAGATTTTGAAAGTAGTTACTGTCTCCTCTGTTCCTTTGGCTTTGGAGCCGCAGGACAAAGCTCTCTGTTTTGGATACTGTCTCCTTGGCTCAATTGTCCTCGGGGCTGCAGGAGGTATCTGTGGTACTGGAGTCGACCTCAGCTCTGATCTTTCTGGAGCCAGTTCAGAGCCAGTCACCCAGTGTTAGGCAGGAGTCCATAGGTAGGAGATCCCCATCTCCTTCAGTTTCCTCCAAATCCTCGAGGTTGTGTGATTTGGATGTGGATAGGGTGGTACAGAGGCTCCTTCAGTCGCCAGTGTTAGCCAAATTGTTTTCGGCTCCAACCCAGTCAGCTCTGGAGCCTGCCCCCTTGTTGGTACCGATGATTGCTCCTCCGAGCACCTCTGTGTCGTCGGAGCTGGAGTGCTCGGCGCCGAGTAATGTCCTTGCGCCGGCTCCAATACCCCTGGTGGGTTTATCAGAGCTGACGTCTGCTCCAACCATTTCGGTTCCGTCATCTGGTTTCGGCACTTGGGTTTCCACGGTCGGGCCCGAGGGGGATGCATCGGGACTTCTGCCGTCTCCGAGTCTCCCTCTCGGGGCTTCGGCTAGGGGGACCCCGACCCCGGTTGTGGTCTCGGAGATGGGTCAGTCCTCTGATTCGGGGGGGCCCGCCTTCGAGGCCATGAGGAGCGCACTGGCCAGGTAGTCAGTGATATCACTTGGATCGGTCACTCCGTCCCCATACACCCCGGCTAGAGCCTCTGATGCCCCCCTATCCGTGGACAGCGGACCTCGAAGGCCTGAGGACACCCCCATGAGTGGTCCCCAACTTTCTGAGGGCCCCTCAAAGTCTGTACGTGAGGAGCCTCCCAGGAAGAAGTTGTGCAAGAGGAAGCACATAGACTCCCAAGACACGTCCATCACCTCCGATACTGACCTCGAGGATGCAGAGGGGTCCCCTAAGTCGTTCTCCGATGTCTCTTTCTCCGACATCCTGGAGATATTGAGGCAGAGAGGCGACTGGCCTTCCAAGTCCCCCTCTGAGGAGGAGTCGGTATTCCTCAAGGCCTTCGGAGCTCAACCTTCCGCCTTCTGGGTGTCTCCACCCTTCGATGAACTCTTGGACCTGATTTGTCGAAGGGTGTGGGAGCACCCTGATTCCGTGGAACCGGTGCCCAGTCGTCTGAATAAGTTCCTGTCTGCTCCCCCAGGGAAAGAGTTCTTGACAAAAGGGGTCCCCGTAGATGCCATGGTGGTGGCGTCAGCCACTCAGCAGGAAGTTGCAGAGGCTTCTTCTTCCATCCATCCTCCTAACAAGGAGTCCAGTAGTATGGATCGGTATAGGAAGTGTACCCTGTCTTCAGCGATCTTTACACTGCAGTCGCTGAATTATTTTTGTCACTTTACTCGGCTCCAGAGAGATCTCAAAGAGTTGGGAGATACCTTGACGAGTAACATGCCTGAGGTGGTAGCGCAGACTGTTAACGCCCAGTTGTCTACCCTTGATTCCATTGTCAACTCGTCCATGAGGCTCATATGTTATGCAGCCAAGGGGGCGAGTAGGACAGCTAGTTCAGGTTTGGCTCTTTGGAGGCAAGTCTGGATGCGTCTGTGTCACTTCGCGGAGGCCTTCAAGACTTCCTTCACTGACGCCCCCTTCGATGGGTCCTCTCTTTTCGGACCCAAAGTGAAAAACATTCTCACCAGGTGTGAGCAGGAGGGTAAGACCTTATCTGCCGTAGGGGCCCATTTTTCTCTTCCCTGTAGGCCTTATCCCAAAGCTCAGAGAGGAGGGAAGATGTGGTTCAAGAAGTCACAAAAGTTTTTCCCCGCCACTCATGGTGAGCCCCCCTCCAGAGGCACAGGAGGGGGGAATTACTCTGGAAGATGCCGTCCTAGGGTCAGAGGAGACCCCCGCAATTTGGGAGACCGCGACTCTTTTCATGGATCTTCCTATCAGCATCCCTGAGGGATTGCCCGACTGTGCTATTCCGGAGCCAGTCGGGGGCCGTTTTTCGTGGCATCCTCAAGCCTGGGAGAACATCGCCCAGGATCGATGGGTGCTTCGAATAATTACCAGAGGTTACACCATTCCCTTTACTTCACCCCCTCCCCCAATCAGAAAAATCCCGGACGTTCCACCCAGTCAAAGGGATCAAGCAGCACTAGAGATATCAAAGCTGCTAGAAAAAGAAGTCATCCAACCGGTCCCCTCAGACCAGATCGGATCAGGAACTTACTCAAGATTCTTTTTGGTGCCGAAAAAAACAGGGGACCTGAGACCCATTCTGGATCTCAGCTGATTGAATCACTACATCCTAAAGTCCAAATTCTGAATGGTCACTCTTCAGTCCATCTTCCCATTGCTGAGAGAGGGAGTATGGATGTGCTCCATCGACTGCAAGGATGCCTATTACCACATCAAGATGAACAAGGCATCCAGGAATCATTTACATTTTCTGCTGGGAGCCAGTGATTTCCAGTTTCATGCCCTGCCCTTTGGTCTCACCACAGCCCCCAGGGTGTTTACCAAGTGTTTGACAGTGGTGACAGCTCACCTGAGACGTCTAGGATTCCAGGTGTTTCCTTACCTGGACGATTGGCTCCTTACCGCCCCCACCAGGCATCTCCTTATTCGAGCCAGAGAGGCTACCATACCCTTTGCCAAAGGCTAGGAATTACATTAAACTGGGAAAAATCTGCCTTGCTGCTCTCACAGCATATTGTATGTATAGGCGCTCAGCTAGACTCTGTTCAGATGAGGGCCTTTCTACCTCTAGAAAGGATAAAGAGTGCTGCAATCTCAAGTTCAAGCTTTGTTGCCCCTCAAGAAGGTCCAAGCCAGGTTAGTTCTTCAGCTATTGGGATCCATGGCGGCTACCATCATGCTAGTGCCCTTAGCCAGGCTACACATGCGGATCCTCCAGTGGCTCCTTTCAGTCCAGTGGTCCTTTCGAAAATTCCCTCTCTCTCATCCAATTCTCCTCATGGAACGATGCAGACAGGATCTCCGTTGGTGGCTATGTTCCCCCAACCTGGACAAGTGGAGGAATCTAGTTCCTTTGTCTCCGGCTGCCACAGTGACCACGGACACTTCCCAGATAGGGTGGGGGGGCATTATCTGGGCAGAACGGTCCAAGGCACGTGGCAGGATCACGCAGTACACTTACACATCAATGTCCTAGAGATGAGAGCGGTGCTATTAGCGTTGCAAGCACTCCAGAGCTCTCTTCCCCGGGGAATGATTGCAATTCACTCGGACAGCATGTCAGTTGTGTGGTACCTGAACAAGCAAGGAGGAACCAAGTCTTACCCCCTTTGCAGAGAAGCCATGAGAGTGTGGCATTGGGCAGTTTCTTCCCAACGGTTTCTAGTGGCAACGCACATTCCGGGAAAGTCCAACGTGATAGTAGACAGGCTAAGCAGAGCTATTCTGATGCCTTACGAGTGGTCTCTGAACAACCGAGTTGCGACTCTGATCTTCAGCAGGTGGGGTCAGCCTTGCTGCGATCTCTTTGCCAGTCCTCTCAATGCCAAATGCAGCAACTACTTCACCCTGATCCCCCCACAGGGGGAGTCACCCAGGGACACACTAGTCCACGGTTGGCCTCCCGGTCTGCTCTATGCCTTTCCTCCATTTCCTCTGTTACCAAGAGAGATTCAGAAAGCCATATACTTGGGAAGCAAGATGATTCTAATTGCGCCACACTGGCCCCGGCAAGTCTGGTTCCCCTTTCTTCAGCAGTACACAGTGGACGCTCCTTGGACTCTGGATCCAGTGCCAAACCTATTGACTCACAAGCAGATCAATCCCGATGCCACACGAGTGGTCTGTAAAGAAAGAAGTAACGGAAATTATTTTTTGCAAACGGGGCCAGCCTTACTGCAACCTCTTCACCACAGCCATGAACACAAAATGCAGCAGCTTCTTTGCCTTAATCCCCCCAGTGGGGGAGTCCCCAAGGGACACATTTGTACACGATTGGCCTATGGGACTCCTGTACGCCTTTCCTCCCCTTCCCCTAATACCCAAGGTGCCTTTCCTCCCCTTCCCCTAATACCCAAGGTTCTTCAGAAGGCCAATGCTCTGGGAAGGAACCTAATTCTGATAGCCCCTTACTGGCTTCGTCAAATCTGGTTCCCCTGTTTTGAAGTCTCATCTCCAGGAAGAGCCTTGGATTCTAGACCCGGTTCCAGAACTTCTGATCCATTTGTCAGGGGCTCTCCATCCATCTCTTCACTCCCTGAAATTGACAAGAGTGGCAGCTCCAGTTCCAAATATAGCCAGGCTACACAATTTTACCCCAGAAGTATGGCAGATCTTGATTTCTTCCCATAAGATGTCTACAAGAAAATTGTACATTAGAAAATGGAAAAGATTCTCAATTTGGTCTTCACAGAATCAAATTGACCCTTACTCAGCACCACTGTCATCGATTTTTAGAGTTTTTAGCTAAGCTGTTTAACGAGGCAGCTGCAGCGACTATTAGGGTCCAATTAGCAGCAATCTCTAACTTCCACATTGGCGATGAGGGCATAAATATTATGTCTCATAAACTATCAAAGGCTTTTTTGAGAGGCACAAACTTAAGACCACCCATAAAACCACCCCCTTCCACCATGGAATCTGAATTTTGTTTTGTCACATATAATTCTTCCTCCGTTCAAACCATCAGCATCTTGTGACTTAAAATTTCTGTCGTGGAAAACTGTGTTTCTAGTGGCAATCACATTAGCCAGAAGAGTTTCGGAGTTACAGGTCTTGTCGATCAAACACCTATACTTGATATTCTATAATGGCAGAGTTTCTCTGTGCACACATCCTTCCTTTCTCCCAAAAGTATGTTCAGAGTTCAATGTAAACCAATCTATAGATCTGTCAGCGTTTTTTCCCCCAGATATGGCAGTAAGGCAGAATAACATGTTCCACCAGCTTGATGTCCATAGTTATCTGTGTTTCTACTTGCACAGAACAAAAGAATACAGAAAGTAAGACCAGCTTTTTGTTTCTTTTTCAGATCATAAGAAAGGATTTGCAGTAGCAAAAACTACCTTGTCCCGAAGGCTATCAGATTGCCTACTCATTGATAAGTAAAGGCTATACAAACAGCTACCAGGGAAGGTTAAGACCCATTCTACAAGAGCTGTTTCAGCTTCTCAAGCCTTTAGGGCAAAGTTACCAACAGAGACAATTTTTTGCAGCAGCAACATGGTCAAGGCCACATACCTTTATCACTCATTACAAAGTAGATATGGCCTCCAGGGACAGGGCTTCCTCTGGTTCCACTGTTGTGAAGAACATTCTCCTATAAGCCACCCAGGAATTATGGTGCTAGGGACGTTGTCCCGTCAATATAGAATGAAGATGAGATAGGACAACTTCACATAAAGAAGTTATGTACTCACCATAACGTTCCATGTCAGTTGTCCATCTTGTCTTCATTCTTACATCTCACCATCCTACCCCCAGCCTTTGATGGCTTATAAACAACAACTACACATCCTAACATATATATATATATATATATATATATATATATATATATATATATATATAAATTTATTTATATTATATCAGTAGAGGTATATATACATCAACAAACAAGATCGGAAGAAAGCATTAGAGCATCATGGGGTAGGGTTGGAGCCACGAGCTGGTCAGAGACCTCGAGCTTCAATAAACGGCCGAGTCGGAACCGTGGATTGGTTCCAAACCCATCAGTATTGAATGAAGACAAGATGGACAACTCACATGAAACATTATGGTGAGTACATAACTTCTTTTTTTCTGCATTAACCTTTTGGTCTATCTGCTGCTCCTGGTATTCACAACGTGTCTAGCTCCTATGGTGGCCTACTGCAAGACTACAAGGTAGTCACATTTTTCCTTATTTAGAGAACTTGCTTATCTTTGAAGAGTCTTTTTCAAAGTGTCAGGAATCTCTCACTTAAGTAAGGAATGTGCACAGACGTGGGTTCCAGGAAAACATTAAAAAAGTCTTGTCTGACTTCTCGTTACACCTCAGCTGAAAGTGCTTTTTTTCAGGGTAGGGTAGATCTCTATTTAGATCTTTTCTTGAGGTTTTTGCACTCAGACTACTGTCTCAGCTCAGGAATTTCTCAGGATTCTGGGTCTCATGGCTTCTGTGATTCTCACGATCCTTCTTGCAAGACATGAGAAAAATCCAATGGTACCTGTAATCGTATGGTCCCAACATGAAGATCCCTTGATATTCCAGATTCTTGTTCTGGGGTTTGAGAAAAAGGAAAGATTTTTGGTTGGTGACACCAAATTTGTCAGAATAAAAGTCCCTCATTCTCCCTCCCAGTTCCAGCACAGTTTATCATAACAGATGCATCAGACTTTGCTTTTGTTAGCAGTGTCTCTAGGGATAAAAGTGCAAGGTCTTTGGAACAGAAGACAAATCACAACACGTAGGCATTAAAGAGATGTTGGATCTTAAAAATGCTCTCAACTCTCTTCCTAATCTGTTTTCCCTGGCAACTTTTCAACTCTTACAGGCACAACACTATGATGAAGTGGCACATAAACAAGCAAGGGGAAGCCAGATCTTTACCCTATGTGCAGACTAGCCATTGTAGCCTGGGATATAGCTTTTCAGCACAGTCTTAATCTACAGGTATCTTACATACTCCAAAAGCAGACCAAGACCAAGCAATGAAGAACTAACAATGTACCACAATGAAACACTTTAACAAACACACAACAAATAAGTGCTTTTATCTCTTTGTTATTCACAGCGGAATAGGACAATTTATCAGATAAAATCACAATGCACTACACACATTTTATACCTTGTGATGACCTATTAAATGTCATGTGACCAAAGTTTCCTATTCTTTTGTGTTGACTTGTGTAGATTGTGTAGATTTGAAGGAATTTTGGAGCATTTTTCTTAATTTCTTTTGGTTAGGCATCTTACATAATGTCAGAGCAAATTTGGGTGGCGGACAGGCTGAGCAGGACGAGGACAAACTATCATAGATGGAAGTTGAATCAGGGGTCTTCTAAGAACTGATCCAGATATGAGGAGCACCTCAAATAGATCTTTTTTTTCTCTACTCACAACAATCATTTGGCAAAATTCTGCTGTAGGACTCCATGTAAGAAAGCCTGGAAGATGGATGCTTTTCTTTTCCTTGGACAGAAATGTTCCTATATGCTTTTTCACCCCTTCCACTAATATCCAGGGTTATTCTGAAGATTCAGAAGTACTCTGTGAAGATCATTGCGATGACTCCCTTTTGGCCAAGTGGTTCTTTTTTCTTTTGGAAATGGCCTGGGACAGTTGCAACAGAATTGTTTCAACTCACATAATGCAAGGCGTATTTGAAGCATCCTATCTCCAAACAATTGCAACTTCTGCCCAGATGATAGAATCGTAAACCTTTTAGGCACTTTGTTTTCTGAGGATGTGCAGCAGGTATTACAGACAAAAAATTTTTTTTATAAAATCATGTACAAGTAAATGGAAAAGGTTGTTTAGCTGGTGCCAAGAAAAGAGCCAGCAACCATTCAGGGCTACTTGTTTCTACAATATTTGTGTGAGCTTCTGTTCACTGGCCTGTCTTAATCCTCCAAGGTGCATTTGTCGTCTATTCAGTATGTCTGCCCATGGATCCTCCTCTTTCAGTGCAATCTAATGTGAAAATATTTTTGAAAAGGGTATTATTTATCTAGTCTCCTAGGATACATGTGGATTCTCAGAAAAACTGATTTTTGCTCCATTTTGAACCAGCTCATCAAGCTGACTTGGCTTACTTAACACTGAAAGCAGTGCTACTCTTCTTGCAGATGTCAGAACAGTAGGTATCCAAGTTGCAAGCTGTTCTGATGGATCAACTTTTATCTCATTTTCCACAAAGATAGTATTCCCTTAAGAATTAATCCTTCTTTTTTGCATCAGGTGTTTAAGTTTAATTTGAGCCAAGCTATCCACTATGGGAGAAAAGGGTACCCCATACCTTGGACATCCACAGACAAATGTAGTACCATCTTGACAGAAACAAAATCTTTCAGGATCTGAGATTAGGTTGGGTTTTTTTTGTTTGTTTTTCATTTCTTGTGAATGTAAGAAAAAAGGGCAACCTGTGTCAAAACAGACTATTTCCAAGTGGTTATCTCATGCCATTGTAGTTTGTTATACATACTCAATACAGTATCAGGCAGGGTCAAGGCTTATTCTACCAGGGCCTTGGATTCATCAGTGACTGTTTGGAAAGGGTTGGATTCTAGAAGTATTCCAGAAGCAGCAACTTGGTCCACTGTGCACATTTTTGCAAAACACTCAAAACTAGATTCCTTCAAGTCCAGAGTAGGCTGGATGCTTGAATTCCTTCCTCCTCCCTAAATGTTGATCAGCTATGGTAATCTACCATGTAGCTTGAGCTACTGCAACAATGATCATAATGTAGAACATAGTACAGTTGTGCAAGTGAATTCACTATAACAATATATTTAACTGATCACTGTTGCAGTAACAGACTCCTCCCTTCACTCTTATTTTCTGATTTTTTTTTTGTATATACTGCTAGGGTGTGGACACACAGTGCATGTGTGTATGCCTTTTCTGTGTATAGTTGCACTGTAAATTTTTCTTAACATTTGTTCCTTTTGGGGCTATAGCCACATCCCTTATTTTGAGGAAAAAAGGCTATGAATTATTTGGTATTCAAACTGACATTTTTATGTTTGCTCTGCTTGAGCCAGCGGCAGTTTGGGAGTGTGGAAGGTGCCGCAAAGCTTTGAAAGCTGTCTGTTATGTCCTTGGCAAGGATAGAACTTTATAGCTTAGGTTACTTCACCAGTGATGAATTAAAGCATCTACTGTTATGGTAAAATCACTTGCACAGTTGTACTTTTCTGTATCCTCTCAACATCAAAGTCTCCTGTACCTCCATATCCTGTCTTCCAAAACCGTACATCCAACTGAGATGCTTTAACTTACGTTTACAAATACCATATATAGCCCTTGTTTGTACACTTCTGTGGAGTTCTTGTCAAGATTTCTTTTTCTGTCTGGATTTTTTTGCAATATTAATAGCTGCCTGCTTGATTATGATTGTGTTATTTTATTCACTTGAGCTGTGCAGAAAATTGTTCCATTGTGATTGCTGCACTACCCCTGTACAAATCAAATAAATAAACAAACTGATCATTGGTACAGCTGTACAGTGAATAGTGTTGCAGTCTCACATTGCTTTAGCTTTTTGTGTGAGTTCTTGGCTGTAGTTCATTCTTTGTGGAGTCTGTGTCTCCTTTCTTCTCAGTTTATGGTGTATACAGATGCTTTGGCTTCCTTCAGCACCTCAAAGATGTATGTTTGCCTTTAGGTAAGTGTGCATAGCATATTTGTCAGTTTGTACATCTTGTCAGGAGCTGTTTGTGTGTTTGACTGTAAAATAATTTCACCAGTTTTCATCTGTGGATATACACAGGCACATTAATAAGTCTAAAAGGTAGCAGTAAAAACAGTCATGTTTGAAAAGGCATAAAATACATCACAGAACATCTAGACCTTCAGAGCTTCTAGAGGACTGGTGCCATACACACGAGTTTGTAAAAGTAGGTTCTGACACAGGCTTAGTAGGGACCTGTGCCTTGGGCCTTACCTAGTCTAAAATTGCCCCTGCTCAGACGTTTTCACAGAAGGCAGCTCTAGCTTCTGAGGAGCTTGTAAAGGCATGGTCATTATTTCTTTAATTTTTCTCTGTCAAACGTTTGGAGATATGCATAGAAGGTCACAATAGCTTGTCTAGAGTCGGTGTAATTTCTAGAAACGGTAAGTTGGAATGCAT
Organism: Protopterus annectens; assembly: GCF_019279795.1. Lineage (NCBI taxonomy): Eukaryota > Metazoa > Chordata > Ceratodontiformes > Protopteridae > Protopterus > Protopterus annectens. Next base: position 1,471,452,658 of record NC_056739.1, read on the forward strand.
TCCTGTGATCATTATTTGTTTATACTTAAAGTTGAACATCACATATGTATTCATTTGGAATTCTTTTCAGGGTAAAGGTAAGAAGCATGTTGTGTTTGTGTGTCAGACAGCATCAAGTTCAAATGTGTTACTGTGTTCTGCTTGTTCTTTTTTTTTTCCAAACACCTGTATTGAATTTGTGACATAGGCAAATTTACATTCATATAAAAGTAATCAAATTGTGTTAACATAAACATTATATGTTAAGTTGTCAATCTCGCCTTCATTCTTGCTGGATGGGTTCGGAGCCGAACCTCGGCTCCGACTCGGCCACTACTAAAGCTTGAGAGCTAATTTTACCGGCTCGAGGCAACCCTATATCCCATGATGCTAGGCGGTAACTCCCCAGATCTCGTTTGCCGCTTTCGCTAACGAGGTGCTTTTTTACCGGCTCCTGGTAAGTGTTAGATTTTGTTTCAAAATCGCTGTCTTCTACTTAGCCTTTCCACCTTTTTTTTTCATAGTATAGCTTAGTCTAACAGTTAAACTAAAAAATTTTTCCCCGTTAGTGTTATTTTTTTCCCCCTTATCCCAATTATTCTTCCCTTCCACTAGGTTAGGCCTTAGGCCCTGCTCCTTTCCTAGTCTTCTCACAGGGTTTCTGTGCTGTGGTTGTGGTCTGTGTGTGTACCCCAGTATCCCTGTCTGTTTGGATTTGGTGTGTGTTGTTTAAATTTGACTTTACTTCGACAACATTATGTCGAAGGATACAAAGGTCTCGGGCTTCAAGAAGTGTGACTCGTGCTGTCAGAAGATGTCTCTGACAGACGGTCACATTTCTTGCGTTTACTGCCTGGGACCCCTGCACCTGCAGGACTCTTGTTCTGTGTGCCATGCGTTCAGTCCAAGAGTCCTGCAGGAGCACAGGAATAAATTAATCTTAAGGGGCTTATTGAAGCCCGAGGGTTCCCCGGCTAAATCCTTGCCGGGGAAGCCCTCGAAGCCAACTAAACCATCGGCTCCGAGTTCTAAGCCTTCGGCTGGTGGCTCACCATCTGCCACTCTATTGGCTCCGGCTGGAGCTGATACGTCGGCATCGCAGCTTCTTGCATCGGCTCCACTCGGAGCTGATACCTCTGAGACTCAACTTCCACAGTCGGCTCCGGCTGGAGCCGACGCATCTACGGCTCCGGCTGGAGCCGACGCATCTACGGCTCCATCGGCTCCACCCATCTCGATACCCTCTACACGAAAGAGGTCCAGGTCCCCATCGTTGGAATCCATCCATTCGGCTCCGAGGTCACCCTTGCTTTCGGAGCGGAGCCATCAGAGCCATTCTTCTCGGTCGTCCAGGCTTTCCGACCATGACCTTGAGAGAGTGGTCAGTAGACTCTTAAAGTCTCAGGCACTGGCCCAAATGCTTCACAGCCCGTCTCATCAGACAGCGGCTATATCAGCTCCACCTGCTATTCCTCTTTCGACTCTCCACCAGAGTTCGGAGCCGGAGCTCCTCAGAGCCGTGACCGTTGTGGCATCTGAGCCGATACCTCCCCCTTCGGCTCTGTCATCCTCTGCTCCGATCTCCTCCATGGTGCCGTCATTGGAGGGTTCCAGGTGCCTGAACTCTCTCGCCGGCTCCGAGGGGGGCGAGTGGCATCGGACCCTTGTCTGACCCCGTTCTCCCTCTCGGAGCGTCGACGCTGGTGAGCTCGGCCCCGACATCGGCTTCGGAGCCGTCCCTGTCGGTGCGGCCCGGGGTTCTTAGTTCTTCGGAGCAGGAGCCCTCTGGCCTGCCTGATAGAGGAGCCTTCGAAGTGATGAGGAGTGTACTAGCCCCAGTGCCTGGTCAACGGTCCGCTCCATCAGCTCCTCCCACTACAGTGCCTGCTGACGTCTCTTCCCACTCTCTTGCTCCCGGACCCAGAGATCCAACGCCTCAGGTTTCCCCACTGGGAATTTCTTCCTCTTCCGAGGCTTCTCCTGACCCGTCAGGTGAACCTCCGCACAAGAGGACATGTAAGAGGAAGCATGTGGACTCCCCTGAGTCCATTACATCGGATACCGACTTGGATGAGTGGGAAGGATCCCCAAGGTCCCCCTCTGAGGATGTCTTTTTCTCAGACATCCTCGAAATCCTTAAACAGAGGGGTAACTGGTCTTCCCTTAATCCTTCCGAGGACGAGTCGGTTTACCTGGAAGCGTTTGGTTCCCGACCCTCCACCTCTGGGTGTCTCCGCCCTTCGACCCCCTTATGGAAGTGGTGGCACGGAAGGCGTGGATGGCCCCTGATTCGGTGGAACCCACCCCACGGAGGCCTTCCAAATTTATAACAGCTCCATCTGATAAACAATTTTTAAGCAAATGTGTCCCGGTTGATGCCATGGTGGTGGCTGCAGCCACCAAGAAGGAACTGGCCGATCCTTCAGTGCCTATCCATCCTCCTAACAAGGAATCTAGGACTATGGATAGGTATGGTAAGCGTATGTTTTCATCACCGACCTTTGCCATGTGGTCGCTGAATTATTTGTGTCACTTTACCCGCCTTCAGAGAGATGTTCTCAAAGAGCTGGGTGAGGTTTTACAGGATCCGTCAGCTGCTGGGTCCCAAGACAAAATTAACTCACAGCTAGGAACCCTAAACTCCATTATTAACTCCTCCATGCGGCTCATTTCCTATGCAGCCGATGGAGCGAGTAGGGCCGCAGGCATAGGTGTGGCCTTAAGGCGTCATGCCTGGATGCGGCTTTGCAATTTTGCGGACCCCTTCAAGGCGTCCTTCACAAACTCCCCTTTTGATGGCTCGGCATTGTTCGGGCCTCAAGTGAAAGAGACCTTGACCAGATGCGAGCAAGATGGCAAAACTCTTTCTGCCGTAGGAGTCTGTTTCGCCACCCCTTCTAGACCATACCCTAAGGGTCAAAAGGGTGGAAAAATGTGGTTCCGCAAATCTCAAGGAGTCACGCCTGACGCAAGAGGTCAGTTTCCCCCTAGAGGCAGAGGGGGTAACAACAATAGACGCCGCCCAAGAGGCAGAGGGGGTCCGCAGAATCAGGGTAGCAGAGAGTCTCTCTCTGACAAACCCTTCCAGCATCCCTGAGGTGTTGCCCGACTGTCCACCTTCAGAGGCAGTCAGGGGAAGATTGTCGCTGTACCCACAAGCCTGGCTCTCCCTTACTCAAGACAAATGGGTACAGTCGATCATATCCGAGGGTTACAAAATTCCCTTTATCCAAACCCCAACTCAGAGAAAGGGGCCCCTTCCAGACGTTCCACCCAGTCTGAGGGAACAAGCAGGGCTGGAAATATCAAAACTGCTAACAAAGAGAGCCATCCAACCAGTCCCAGCAGACCAACTAGGATCCGGAGTCTACTCAAAGTTCTTTTTGGTACCAAAAAAAAACAGGGGACTGGAGGCCAATATTGGATCTCAGCAAACTAAACAAGTTTGTAAAAAAAACGAAATTCCAGATGGTCACGCTACAGTCCATTCTACCTCTTTTGAGCAAGGACAATTGGATGTGCTCAGTAGACCTTCAGGATGCGTACTATCACTTAAAAATTCACAGGCGATCCAGAAGTTTTCTCCGCTTTCGGCTGGGGGCCAGTCATTACCAATTCAGAGCCCTGCCCTTTGGTCTCACTACAGCCCCCAGAGTGTTCACCAAATGTATGGCAGCGGTTATGGCTCACCTGAGACGTCAAGGATTCCAGGTGTTTCCATATCTAGACGACTGGCTCCTCACTGCCACCACCAGGCGTCAACTTCTTCAGGCCAGGGATTACACCATTCACATTTGCAAGGAGCTAGGAATTTCCATAAATTTCGAAAAGTCTGCTTTGTCGCCTTGTCACTCTATTACCTTTATAGGCGCCAACTTGGACACCGTGCAGCTCTCAGCAAGGCTAACAGAGCAAAGGGTCTTAGATATTCAAAATCATGTCCATCTCCTTCTTCAGATCAACAAAATTCAGGCCAGGTATGTTCTGAAAGTATTGGGTCTCATGGTGGCTGCCATCACACTCCTTCCTCTTGCCCGTTTTCACATGCGTCTCCTTCAGTGGATGCTTTTCGCCCAGTGGTCTTTCCAACAACTCCCTATGACTCACAAGATCATGATAACTCCAGCTTGCAAAAATCATCTGTCTTGGTGGATGGTGTCCCATCAAATCCACCAAGGCAGAGCCTTTATCCCCCCCTCCCCGGTCGCCACGGTCACATCGGACGCCTCCCTGATCGGGTGGGGGGGCATTTTCAGGGCAGGACAGTCCATGGCACATGGCAACCCTTCGAATGCCACCTACACATAAATGTCCTGGAGATGAGAGCAGTGCTTTTGACGTTGCAAGCCCTCCACGACTCTCTTCCCCTGGGGACTATTGCAATCCAAATGGACAATATGTCCGTAGTGTGGTATATCAACAAGCAGGGCGGAATCAAGTCCTATCCCCTGTGTCGAGAAGCACTCAGACTTTGGCAATGGGCGATCTCTTCTCAGCGGTTTCTGATAGCAACGCATATCCCCGGGAAGTCCAACATCATAGCGGACAGGTTGAGCAGAGCTATTCTCATGCCACACGAGTGGTCTCTCAAACAATCTGTGACGGAAGAGATTTTTCAGAAGTGGGGCCTTCCTTGCTGCGATCTTTTTGCTACACCTCAAAACAGCAAATGCCTCTACTTCCTCACCCTCTTCCCCCTTCCAGGCCATCGCCCCAGAGACGCTCTAGTCCACGATTGGCCTCAGGGACTTCTTTACGCCTTTCCCCCCTTTCCATTAATAACCCAAGTTATTCAGAAAGCAACCGCCTTGAGAGCAAAGATGATTCTCATTGCCCCTTATTGGCCTCGACAGATATGGTTTCCGTTCCTGCATCGTTATCTCTTGGAGCAGCCTTGGCATCTGGATCCAGTGCCAGATCTTTTGACCCATCCGTCGGGGCAGCTGCACCAATCCCTCCATTCTCTCAACCTCACTGCTTGGTTGCTCCTCTTCCATCCCTAGCCAGGCTTCCTATGATTTCAAATCCCGTCCAGGATATTAGAGTAGCTTCCCTTAAATCTTCCACCAGAAGGATCTACGCTAGTAAATGGCAACGTTTCTCCTTCTGGGCAAAGGCTAGAAATATAGATCCTTTCACTGCCCCAATTCACTCGGTCTTGGATTTCCTAGCTGAAATTTTTCATTCAGGATCTTCTTCTTCCACAGTGAAGGTTCAGCTGGCAGCCATTTCAAATTTTCACATAGGCCTGTCGGATGGCAACATCATGTCCCATAGGCTGTGCAAAGCGTTCTGTAGAGGTATCTTTTTACTCAAGCCCCCTATCAAAGATCCTCCGCCACAGTGGGATCTAAACTTAGTTTTATCATCTTTGATTCTACCTCCCTTTGAACCTGCAGCTTCCTGTTCACTGAAGTTACTTTCCTGGAAAACACTCTTCCTAGTCGCTATTACATCCACTAGGAGAGTATCTGAACTTCATGCCCTATGCATTCGTCCTCCTTATTTAGTTTTTCACAAAGACAGAGTTTCTCTAAGAACTAACCCCTCTTTTGTACCCAAGGTGGCTTCGCAGACAAATTTAAATCGATCAATTGACCTCCCAGTTTTCTTCCCAAGTTATTCAAACAGGGCAGAGCAAAAACTACATTGTCTGGACGTTCATCGCCAGCTCCGATACTATTTGGACAGAACTAAACAAGTCAGCAAATCTGATCAACTCTTTTTATCTTATGCCAAGAATAAGAAAGGCCTTCCAGTATCCAAGGTAACCCTGTCTTCTGTGATCACTTGTATTTATCATCTCAGAGGTAAACAATTGCCTTCTAGGCCAAGAGCCCATTCAACCAGAGCACTAGCTACATCAACAGCCTTTAAAGCTAGACTACCGATAGACACTATTTGTGCAGCAGCCACATGGGCCTCTCCTCATACCTTTGTCTCCAATTACAAATTGGACATGGCCTCCAGAAACAGGGCAAATTTTGGTTCCACCATTCTCAAGAGTCTGTTCCAATGAGCCACCCAGGATGAAGGTGCTAGGGACGCGGTCCCATCCAGCAAGAATGAAGGCGAGATTGACAACCTAACATTGAGAAGTTATGTACCTACCATAGCGTTCCATGTTAGTTGTCTTCTCTCGCCTTCTTTCTTGCGTCCCACCCACCATCCCCCTAGCCTGGACAGACCGAAAAGATCTTCCCTTCTTTGAAGGGTCCTTATATTCCTTTTTCACAATCTAGGTGGTCCTAGGGTAGCTATAGCGTAGATAACGACCGTTGGGGGTTTCTCTTCCTTCCTCCTCCTTTCCAGTTGGAGGACTATTTGGCCTATGCTGGGTTTTCAGCTTCCAAACAAGATCTGGGGAGTTACCGCCTAGCATCATGGGATATAGGGTTGCCTCGAGCCGGTAAAATTAGCTCTCGAGCTTTAGTAGTGGCCGAGTCGGAGCCGAGGTGCGGCTCCGAACCCATCCAGCAAGAAAGAAGGCGAGAGAAGACAACTAACATGGAACGTTATGGTAGGTACATAACTTCTCAATTTCACATATATTGCTATGTATCATATAACCTAAGCACCATTACATACATTATTCAATTCCTGTTTTTTTTTCTAAACAGCAATCATACATTTATATAAATGAAAACAAACCGCACCAACACACTCCTAGTTGCAAGCATTTTACATAATCTATAATCTACCCAATCTTTCTCGCTCAAACATTATGTAGCTCATTTAAGTCCTGCCACCTTTTAAGTCTCATTTGTCCTTTGTATGTATTGTTCCCACATTTCCCATTTTTCCTATGTAGTTTCCTTGTACCATTTTCTAAAGATCTCAATTCCAATTGTTTTATCTCTGTTACTATTTTCACTACTTCCAGTATAGCTGGTTTAAATTTTGATTTCCATTTTCTAGTAATTGTTTTTGGCAGCCACCATTATTAGATACAGCATGGCCTTACCATGTCTAGGCATTTCTGATTCTGTATCATGGCTCAGAAAAAAAAATCATCTCCCTCCTAAGACCAATCTGCCCACCCAGCATCTCCAAAAGTGCATCCTGCAGGGAATCCATAAAGTCTGCCAACTGATCGCACTCCCAGAAAATATGTTCCCAATTACCTCTTTCTTCCCCTTCACATTTGCTGACTGCCTGAGGAAAAATTCTCCAGAGTCTACTTGGGGTATAACAATATCTATGTAAACATTTCCAGGCAAAAATCCTAAATCTTCTAGATTTTGTTGCATATTTGGGAGACATACATATGTCCTCCTATTGTTTCTGTGTGAATTTCTTATCCAGTCTCTCTTCCTAATCCTTTGTAACCTCTTCTGATTGATTCTTATGGTTATCATGCAATATTTTATATGCTATACTAATTATTCCCTTTTTAATGGCAGCTTATCTTCTAGATTCTATTAAAAACTCTAGCAGTGCTGGTCTTTCGATTAGGAACCTCTATTTCTTTCTCTTTTCCTATACTCTGATATCAGTCCCTGATATGGAAGGCAGTCTCTAACCTGCAATCCAAATAAATCCTTGGCATCTTCCCATTCTGTTATCTTTCCCTCTCTAGTCATTTGCTTCCAGTACCTTGGTTCTTTTGCCAGTTTTCTCCAATAAATTCCAGCCCCCTCTTGCCTGTTGTCTATATCCCTAATTGCAGTCATCCCTATTGGCAGAATCTCATAGGTTCATAGGTTCATACTAGGCTATCTGCCCTAGGTCATTTATAAGCCTAGCCAGAATGTGTTTGGCTTTCGCCACCCATTTTAAATTTATTTTGCTATGCCCTTTTTCGAGGTTAGTATACTGTGCCTCTGTCTAACAGTGACACAGAAGTGATACCCAGGGTAAACCTACGATCTCCCATCCACTCATCAAGATTCCTCTTGAGAGTCAATGAGGGACTCTGCCTAACCTGGACTGGGATTTTATTCCAGAGTGAAGGGAGCCTCTGGGTTATGAATCTGTCCCTCCAGCATGTCCTATTTATTTCAGTGCTGAGGTTCAAGTCTCTCGAGCATGTAGCTCGATGGGATTTGGATTTTCTGAGGTGCAGCATGTCCATTAATTCCGGGTTGGACATGGCTTTATATGTCGGGCACAGATCGCCTCTGAACAGGCGGTATGCCACTGAGTAGAGCTGGAGTTTCTTTAACCGGGCAGCATATGGCATTTGTTTGAGCCCTTTGATCCTCTTGGTGAGGTACTTTTGGGGTCTTTCCAGTTGCTGCAGGTGTCTGGTAAGGTACATCCCAAAAGGGGCATTGTACTCAGTTATGGGCCTATGAGGGATGAGTAAAGAGGCATGATGACCTCCCCTGATCTAGATGTGAATCCCTTCATGATTAGGTGGGCTATATAAAATGTTTTTCTAACCACTTTGGCCACGTGGTTGTCAAATGAGATTGCTATCAACTTGGGTCCCCAGGTCCCTAATTACTTCATCTGTACTTAATGGATTACCACCTATGTGGTAATTTGTGGGCACTTTGTTTTTGCCAAAGGGGATGACTGTACACTTTTTGGCGTTTAGCTTGAGGCCATGGCTCTGGCACCAGTTGTCTGTTTCTATGAGGCCCTTTTGGAGGATGCTTGTGTCGGCTGAAGAGTCGATTATGGCGCCCAGTTTGCAGTCATCTGCGAACTTGGTCAGCCACAGTCCTTCCGTGTTGGCCTGTACCTCCGAGAAATATATACCGAACAAGAGAGGTCCCAGGACCGAGCCTTGTGGGACACCACTTGTAACTGATTTGGAGTCTGACATGGCTCCAGCAATTCTAACCATGTGGGTTCTGTCCTTGAGCCAGTTTGCAATCCATCTAGTGACATAGGGTTTATATTTAAGCTGGTGAGCTTATCTATAATGCCCGAGTGGGGTATTGTATCGAAGGCTTTTGCGAGGTCCAGGTAGGCTGTGTGGACCACCTTCCCCTCGTCAATGGCCTTGGTGACTGTTTCAAAGAAATCAACCAGGTTTAAGAGGCAGGATCTGCCCTTAACAAAGCCGAACTGGATAGGATCCAGTGTCTGTAGGTCCCTAATATCTTTTTTTATGAGGTCCATGATGATCCTTTCCATAGCTTTGCAGACCAATCTAGTCAGGCTTATGGGGCGATAGTTTCCAGGATCCATTGAGGCACCACCTTTATGGAGAGGGACCACTGTTGCTGTACGCCACTCTTTGGGCACATATCCTGTAGTAAGGCTGAGATTGAACAGTAGTTTTATGTTTGGGTTTAGCTCTTCTTGGAGTTCATGTAGGGCGCAGCCCGGGACACCGTCTGGTCCCATTGATGCTGTGTTTTTTTTTGGAGAGGGCGGCTCTTAACTGAGCATCTGAGATGTCAGGGGGACAGCACTCTGCTGGGATAGATATTTGCCCTTTTGGTGGGGAGGGGAGAGAAGTTTGCGCTGAACCTGTCAGCTAGGATGTTGGCAATGTCTGTGGGTTCGGTGTATTTTTGTCATTTTGGACTAATTCTGAGCATATCTGGGAATTACCACCCAGGTTCCTAACATAACTAAAGAAAGCCTTGTGATTATCCTTAGTGTCCTGTGCAATTTTTCTCAAGCTGGCCTTAGACAATTTTATGAGTGCCCGTAGTTTTTGCTAATACTGATCAGTGATGCCTTCCCTTTTGGGATTTTGCTCTATCATTTAGTAGCTTCCTCCTTCTGTTGTATAGTTTGTTTATGGCTGGGGTCCACCAGACAGGACGTCTGCCTTTGGAGGATTGGGTCTTGGTTTTATTTGGGATCGCATGATCCATGCATTCCTGAAGGTGTTCATAGAATGCATTTATAAAGGATTCTGCGGTCTGGGCTGTATTTTCCACAGGCCTGGGGGCTTTGAAGGATTCCACCTCGGTTTTGAGGAGTGTGAAATTTGCTTTAGAGAAGTTTTTCACTGTGGTTTTCTGGGCAGGGGGTGGGGTCGGGATGTGAATATTCAGTGAGATTAGTTTATGGTCTGATCTTACCAGTGAGGGATACACTTCTGGTCTGGTGCATAGAGTCCCCATGTTGGTGATGATCAGGTCCAGTATGTTTTCCCCTCTTGTGGGAGTGGTAACAAGTTGTTCCATAGCATTTGAGTTTATAAATTCTAGTAACCTTTGGGCTAGGGTGTTGGAGCTAGAGTAATGCTCCCAGTCTGTGTTTGGGTAGTTGAAGTCACCCAATATAATGGTGTTTGGAGAGACCTTCATATTTTCCAGTGTTCTCAGGAAGGCCGAGTGGGGTTCCTGGGTTTGGGAGGGTGGTCTGTAGCAGGCTATAAACTGGAAGGCAGTTTTACCCACTGTTAGTTGCACATGGATAGTCTCTGATGCTTCGTGCTTTGCCACCAGCCTGGAGGTGTGAGTATCTTTGATGAATATCGATACTCCCCTCCTTTTGTGGTTCGGTCCAAGTTTTTTGGCCGAAAAGCATGGTATGAGGTATAACCTGGTAGTGCTGGGGTGCTCTCGGGAGCCCTGAACCAGGTTTCTGTTACTGCACAGATATCGATGCTCTCCATGCTAAGGAGAGTTTCGAGTGCATGCATCTTGAGGTTTAGACTTCTGGCGTTGAGTAGCATTACTTTTGTGATACCTATGGAGGTGGGTTTGTCTTTTGAGCCTTGCCTAAAAAAGGCACTATGGGGGTAGCAAGAGCCTTTGCCAATATCCGAAAGCCCAGGGGTGACAGGTGCAAGCCGTCCCTAGCGAAGCATCGTGGCTTGTCGAGCATATCATCCCAAGCTGACAGGCATTAGATCCCCTTTGAATGACACCAGTACTTAAGCCAATTGTTGAAATTGATCATCTTGTCTTCATATTGTGGCATCATTCTTGGTGAGGGTAAGATGCTACTCAAGGTCAGGGTCATACCGGCCTGGGCTACATGCTCAGAGAGCTCCTCTGTCTCTTTTCATGTAGTCCAGGGAGGTACGTCTCAGGTCATTCACACCAGCATTGACAATGACTGAGTCATATTTGTACTTGCCTTGGAGTGACCTGAGTGCTTGTGTTATGTGGCGGATCCTAGTGCCCGACAGGCTGCTCACCGTGACCCTCTCCTTTTTCAGCCTGGTGAGTGGGACGTCAGTGTGCCTGATGATAGAGTCACCTATTACAAGTGTATCAGGTGTGTGGTTTAGTCTTAAGGGCTGTGACTGTTCAGCACACTGGCTTTGTGAGATATTTGTTGCACGTGTTTTGTTTTGTTTTGGGGTAGCGGTTGCTTGGGTGTCTGCTTTGGAGGTCTCTGCTGCTTAGGCAGATCTTTATTTAGAGCCTCCGAGTATGTTTTTGTGTGATTATGTGTTTGGTTTGCTGTCGTGGTAGGTCTATGTGAGACTGGAATTGTAGTGAGTGTGGTTTCCTTCTCCTCCTGACTGGTTATGCCAGTACTGAGTTGAGAGAGCTTAGCCTCCAGTTTGGCTATATGGTTGCATCTCTCACATGTGTTGGAATTTGTTGGGAGGAGGAGAGGGTTGTCTGTGTATATGAGGCAGTTGTAACATTGCCTCAAGATTCCCAGATTCACCAGCTGGACCAGAGAGGAGATTGACAACTCTGACCTTTGGGCATGCTAGAATAATATTGGGAATTCCTTTATAATTGAAAACAAGGGCCAGTGGGGAGTGAGGGTGTAGTGCTTTTAATTTTTAGTGCTGACTTATATAATTGCTTTAGTGAGCAAGTGCCAGGTAACTTAAGTGCAATGTGTTACAGGTAACTTAAATGCAAAAACGACAAGCAGTAACTTTCTTTCAAGTGAAACAAGGAAATAAGTACAGTAAGCAATGCAGATATCACTAGTGATCCACAGAAGCACTGAGAAGCCGCGTATTAGGTGGAATTAGCGTTCCAGGAAATAACAAGCAAACAAACAAGCATATAAACAAAGCTAGATTCAGCAGGCCTGGATCTAGTCTATGCTACATCAAACAAGGTGTACCAATTTCAGTAAGATACAGTTCAGATATTCAGGCACTATAAACCTTTAACCAGAAATTCCTAGCTCAGAAGGGCAGAGTCCAGCCTCTTCTCCCACAAGAGTGCAGACCACGAACCTTCTTAATGTAAAATAACTGGCCTGAAGCCCAAGTGCTTAAACCAGAACTAATACACTTTAAGAATAACAGACACTGGGCTCTCAATCAGCAGTTCCCAACTTAGAAGGATGAAAGCTACCTGTCCTGCCACCACAGTGCATGCCACAAACATTGCTAATGTAAAACTACTGGTCTGAAGCCCAAGTGCTTAATCCAAAAGACTTGGAATGATAGCTACACTTTAATCAAGTTACTACCAAGCAGTAATAAATACAATTGAATACTTTAGAGAATGCCTGGATTAGTGCTCAAGTTACACAAAGCTAGATCCAGCAGGCCCGAATCCAGTCTATGCCACAGCAAACAAGGCGCACCAACTTCATTAAGAAGCAGTTCAGATATGCATGCACTATAAGCCTTTAACCAGAAATTCCCAGCTCAGAAGGGTAGAGTCCAGTCTCTCCTCCCACAAGAGTGCAGACCACGAACCCTCTTAATGTAAAATAACTGGCCTGAAAGCCCAAGTGCTTAAACCAGAATTAATACACTTTTAGAATAACAGACACTGACCCCTCAATCAGCAGTTCCCAACCTAGAAGGATGTAAGCTACCTGTTCTGCCACTACAGTGCAGACCACAGACCCTCTCAGTGCAAAACAGCTGGTCCGAAGCCCAAGTGTTTAAACCAAAAGGCTTAGAATGAGTTACACCAAGCAGTAATATATACAATTGAGTACTTTTAAGATGATGCAAAAGTAAAGTAAAGTAGGTAGAAACACAAGTATAGTAAAAGCAGATGATTTTTTTTTTTTTCTGAACATGTGCTGAGATCAAAGAAACAGCTTTGAGTGCTGAAACTAGAAAACTGGCTAGTTATAAGAAAAAAAAACTAAGCTGGAAGGCTTCCCTCCAACACAGAAGGGCTTGGGGGCTCAGAAGCCTACAAATAGTCTATACCACTTAACAGGAAAGGCAGGAAACAAGCTTAATTTTTTTTTCTGTTTCCCAGATGCTCTCATTGTACACAGTAGGAGTGCCTGAAATCAGAATATGATCTCACTGCACTCAGTTGAGTGAGCAAATGAGATGGGCCAAGAAGGAGTATCCAAACACAAATTTACAAGAGGGGCGGGCAGTTTCAAGGCCACTAAGATACACCAAAACAAAAACAGGGAGGGTGGGTGGGACTAACTGAAGAGCAGAGTCAAAACATCCAGT